>NW_024423786.1:66665620-66666148 GCF_017311325.1 Ursus maritimus | reverse complement strand
ATGATAGTAGCTTCTGCTCTCTCTCCCTTGAGTTTGTTGGGATGATCTTACTATTATTTCTTGGTGGTTTTTTTGGGGGGGGCGTGTTGAAATTTCTAAGAAACAGAATCTGTCAGGAAGATGTAGGAATATGAAAAAGATTCATGCAATGCATATTTAACAAATAAAGAAGCACAAACAGCTGCAAAAATATGGATTCCCCAAGAATTAGGGCAGGAGATTCTAGAATGAATAAGGTAACCTGAGGTAGATCGGTGTGTTACCAGCTTTAGGGAGGTATAACTGACATGGAATGAACAATTCAAGTTTTTACGTATATAAACAAATATACATATGTATCTATGAAATAATCACTACAGTCAAGATAATGAATGTATTCATCACCTACCAAAATTTCCTTGCTCCTTTTTGTCATCCTTCCTTCTCACTCCTCCTCCCTGCCCCTACCCTTTCCCCTGTTTTTTATTACTATAGGTTTATTTGTGTAATCTGGATTTTTTTTTTTTTTTCAAAGGGACAAATACACAA
>NW_024423786.1:66661112-66664829 GCF_017311325.1 Ursus maritimus | reverse complement strand
TAATCTGGATTTTTTTTTTTTTTACAAAGGGAACCATACACTATAGTCTGTAGTCTTGTTTCTGTCTGGCATAATTATTTTCAGATTCATCTATGTTGTTGCATGGTAATAATTTGTTCCCTTTTATTGCTGAATAGTGTTCCATAGCATTGATATACTGTAACTTGTTTATCCATTCACTTGCTGATGAACATCTGGGTTGTTTTCAGTTTGGGGCTTTCAGAAATAAAGCTTTTAAACAAATTTAGGCACAGGTTTTTATGTAGACATATGCTTCCATTGCTCCGGGATAAATACCTAGAAATAGAATGGCTGGATCATATGGTAAGTATAAACTTGTTAAACAAGTTAACCTTTCAATTTTGAGAAAATTGTAGATTCGTATATCCTCCAATGGTGACGTTTTGCAAAACTATAGCACGATATCACAACTAGGATATTCACACTGCTATAATTCACCAATGTTGCTCAAATTTCCCCCGTTGTGTTTGTGCTCATTTCTGGATGTGTGCATATAGTTCTATGCAATTTTATCCCATGTGTTTGCTCATGTCTCCACCACCTCAGTCAGGATACAAGCTAGTTCCACCACCACAAGGATCCCTTGTGGCCCCATTTATATCCACACACCTCCCTTCCTCCCCACCCCATCCCTGTCCTCAGTTCCTGGCAACCACTAATCTCTCTCTATCTCTGTATTTTTGTTACTCCAAGAATGTTGTATCCCTGGAGTTATACAGTATAGCTTTTGGGATTGACTTTTTTCACTCAGCACAATTTCCTTGAGATTCATCTGAGTTGTATATTTCTTTTTATTGCTGCATAGTTCTCCATGGTATGGATGTAGTGCTGTTTATTTAACCATTCACCTGTTCAGGGACATTTACTCGTTTCCAGTTTTGTCTATTATGAATTATGCTGTTACAAACATTGTGGTACAGGCTTTTGCACACCAATGATTGACCTGTGCTGTTGTTGTATGGCTAGCTTTATAAGAAACTGCCACATTGTTTCCCAGAATGTCTGTACCATTTTCTATCCCCCCAGCAATGCGTAAGTTACCCATTTTCTCCACGTGATTGCTAGCTTTGGGGGATTTTTTTTTTTCTCTTCTGATAGGTGTGTGGTGATTTCTCATTGCGGTTTTAACTTGCATTTTTCTGATGGCTGATGCTTTTGAACATCTTTCTGTTGCCTATTTGCTATTTGTATATCCCCCTCAGTGAAAAAAATGTCTGTTCGTGTCTTTTGCCCATTTTCTAGTTGGATTGTCTTCTTAATTTTGAGTTTTGAAAGATTTTTAAAAATTATGTATTCTAGATGGCAGTCCTTTATCAGATGTGTGATTTGTGAATTTTTCCCCCAGTTTCTAGCTTGTCCCTTTAAAAAAAAAAAGATTTTATTTACTTACTTGACAGAGAGAGAGAGAGCAGCAGCAGAGGGAGAGAGTGAAGCAGACTCCCTGCTGAGCAGGAAGCCCAAGGCAGGACTCAGTCCCAGGAACCTGGGTTCATAACCTGAGCTGAAGGCAGATGCTCAACCGACTGAGCCACCCAGGCATTCCTCTAGCTTGTCTTTTCATCCTCTTAATATGTATTTAACTTTGTAAGAAACAACCAAACTATTTTCCAAAGTGGTGGGACCATTTAGCATTCCTACCAGCAGTGTACAAGAGGTGCAGTTCCCCTATATCCTCACCAACACTTGGTATAGTCAGTCTTTTGAATTTCAGATATTGTGCTGAATGGGTAGTGACATCTTAGCACAGTTTCCCTCATGGTTAATGACGTTGAACATCTTTTCATGCATTTATTCGCTATCGGTGCATCTCCTTTGGTCAAGTGTTTGCCTAAGTACTTTGTCCATTTTATTGGGTCATTTGTCTTCTTCTTCTTAAGTCGTGAGAGTCCTTTATATATTTTGGTATAAATCACTTGTTGGATATGTTTTACAATATTGTGTCCTAGTCTGTGGCTAGGGGGCTGTTCCTGAAGAAATATTTTTTCCCTATAAGAACTGGATTTTATCTTATTTCTCTGGAGAAAAACAAAATATTCTATTCATTTGGCTGGAATTAAGACTGGGGAGATTAACTTATTCAATTAATATGGCAAATAGTGGAAGACATTTCGTCCCATGTTACTGGAATGACAGGGAAAGGAAGCAAGGACAAACCAAAGATGGATGGATGTTTTTGAAATATTCCCTAATTTTAACTAGTTATTTAGTATTTAGCTAGTTACTTTTCATGTTTTTTTTTTTGCTATTTTATAATTGAATAATTGTTGTTACTCTGATTTGGCTTTAATTATGAGCGAGATCTAACATATTTTTAGTGGATTGACCATTTGTGGATTTTTTTCTCTGAAATGCCTATTCAACTCAGTCACATTTTTCTGTGGGATTTGTTTGTCTTTTGCTGCTGTGGATATTGACTCATATGACCTGTTTAATAATATTTGTATATATGTTTCCATATGATTTATGAATATTTTTTTGGATGCCAGTTTGATGTTTTGTTTTGTTGGTGGTTTTTTATGTAGGAGTTAAATATTTTATAAGCAGGATTGTAAAGGTGAGAAATGGCGGTAAATGTCCAGATACCTCACAAGAACTGTACCTTTCCTTTGGTATTGGTGACTCACTGGGATGAGAAGAGCCTCTGGATAGTAGGGGGAAAGTATCGAGAACCATCTGGGCTTGTTTAGAACTGATTTATGGAAAGAAAACAGACTTGCTGGTGACAGAACCCTGGGTCCTCATCCCCATGCTGCTAACATCCAGCAACCTAACATTGGACAAGGCAGCCATCCCTCAGGGTCTCCACTTTGACAGTGTTAAAATAAATTATTTAGTCCAGATGATTTCTAGTGTCTCTTCCAGTTTCAATATTATTGGCAACTGGGGTGTATGGCCATCACACTGACGTGAATCTGCCACTGGGTTTCCTCAGACAGAATCAGCATATCCATAACACGTGGGTCAGCCTCAAAGCTTGGGAACTCTCACCCCATTTGCAACTTTCTCTCTAGTCAGCTTTCTGCTTGTTTCCCTTTAATGGCCTTGGCTCAAAATATGCAGCTTGTGGGGAAGGGACAGGAAATTGCACAAAACTCTCAGATGCTCCTGGGTGTCTGGGGTTGGCAGAGTGGCAGAAAGGCAAGAACACGGCTTTTGGAACCCGATGGGCTTGGCTCTGATCCTAGCTCTGTCCCTCACCAGCTGCATGACTTTGGATGGGCTCCTGAAACTCACTGGGTGTCTGTTTCCTCTTCTGCAGAATTTCTTTATCTGTCTTTCTCCGGACTATTGTGACCATCAATACTCAACAAATATATACTCCTCTACCCATTTTAATAATAAAAATCCAGTGAATATAAATACTCTATGCTTAATAAGAGCATTGCCTCTAAGAGGTGCTAAATAAGTATTTGTTGATTAAAGGATGTGGGAGAGAGAAAGGAACACTACTGTTTATTGTTCGTGGGGGTTTATTGTTTTAAATAGTACAACATTTTTGGAGACCAACCTAGCACTAGTTATCAAGAGCTTTAAATTTACAAGTCTTTCAATCTGGCAATTCTAGTTGCAGGATTTTTTTTTTCCCCCAAGAAAATAACCAGGGGGGGCCTGGGTGGCTCAGTCGGTTGAGCATCCGACTCTTGGTTTCAGGTCATGATCTCAAGGGTTGTGGAATAGAGCCCCTGCTCAGGATGG
>NW_024423786.1:66549710-66657900 GCF_017311325.1 Ursus maritimus | reverse complement strand
CAAGCACAAGCAGGGGCAGAGGGAGAGGGAGAAGCAGGTTCCCCACTGAGCAAGGATCCTGACGCGGGGCTCGATGCCAGGACCCTGGAATCATGACCTGAGCCGAAGGCAGACGCTTAACTGTCTGAGCCACCCAGGTGCCCCTGGGGTGAATCTACTTTTTCCACTTCCCTCAAAGAAGGTAGGACAGGGGGGCGAAGGGTGAGAAAGATTAGCTAGCAGTTATCAAGCACTTCTTACATGCTAGGCACTGGTTCTGAGTTGGAGAAATTTAATATATTTTAACTCACTGGTAGTAAGTGCTTTTATTAGTCTGATGTCACAGATGACAAAGCTAAGACATAAAGGGGAATTTGCCCACATAATAGAGCACGGTGGAGCCAGAATTTAAACATATGTGATCTGACTCTGAGAGCTGGCTCTTAACCTGTGTGTTATTCTACCCCCTGATTTGCAACCCTAGTGTTCTAAACTACAATCTATCCTCATGGCTTATGGATCCCTTATTTGTGAATTCGTCTACTCGCTCAAATGTATTTATAACACCTCCGCCAGTACTCATGGCTCTCCTGGTCCTTCTCAGACATGCACCTGCACAAAGGGGCAAAAACACATGAGGTGTCTAAAGCGAGCACAAGGTCACATCTGGATTCTTGTTCTGGACCTCCATACTGCAAGCTAGTGTCCTCTCCATGGTATATTCAGTGCCACATTTTTCCAGTTTTCATGTTTTTGTTGTTGTTGTTGTTGGTGGTGATTTTGCTGTTTAAAGTGGCTTCCAGGTGTAGTGCTGAAATGCCGTTTGGCCTTCCTAAGTGCAAGAAAGCTGTGATGTATCTTCTGGAGAAAGTACACTTGCTAGGTAAGCTCTGTGGGGCATGAGTTACAGCACTGTTGGCCATGAATTCAGTGTGAGTGAGTCCACAATATATATTAAATAAACTGGCTTTCAACAGGAGCACACATAAAATAGGGCGATGTATTGATTGGTTGATGAAAATATTGTGATCAGAGACTCGCAGGAACCTAACCTTATATTTCCCCAAGGAGCAATGGTTTAGTATTTACTGATTCAGTGTTCTCAGTACTTTATAGACTACAACTATAGTCTCATGAATAATGAGAACCAACTGTATTTATATCGATTACCTATATATCTATCAAACCAATTAAACTTCAACAATATTAAAATGTTTCATTATAGTGAAGACTCTCCAGGAGGGTGGGAAAACAATTCTTCAACTGGAACTGTCTCCCTTTCAGAGTTGGGTGTTGTGTGAGGCTATCACAAGCCCCTGAGACACAATAACCAGTGAAGGACATCTATTATGAAGATGACAACATTCTGAATCATTTCAGGTAGGTTGGGACAGACCAGTGAAGCGATTTCTAGTGTAGGCATTAAATCCACACCTCGTTTCCACCCTTCCAATAATAAAAAATTCAGACTTCATAAAAATTAAATTATATGCTGAAGTCCAGTGGAAATGAATCATTGGAGGAGGAACACTCAAAAAATGTCCTGTACAAGGCAAGAGGGTGAATTTACCGCCTAGTAACGGCCCAAGTATGTCTTATGATACTTATTTTGCAAAAGGTTTGCTTCTACTGTTTCAGGTTTGACCGAGTTGGTTCACTACAATTGAAATTACCGTATATCAGTCAAAGATTTGGATCTGCTCATTTTTGTGGTGATTGGCTGGAGTCTGACCTTGAGACAAACCAGGGTTAATTTTCACAAAGAAATAAAGCTGAAGAATTATATATTTTTAGAGTAATAAAAAAAAACCACCTCAGATGTGAATTAGCTTTTTCTTCTTCTTTGTGCAGATGAAGAAATTAAGGCCGTGTCCCCCACTGGGCCCCACCAGCTAGTGAATGAGGATGTCTCTGGTCTAGATCCCATTACTTCCATTCAAGATTCTTGTTAGCACACTGTCTCCCTAGAGCTGTTGGAATGAATCCTACCTTCTTGGAAAAAAAGAAAGGTAGGTTATCCTAGCTGAGGTGGACACTAAAACACTAAGCTGTCCCCCATCCATCTTCTCTACTTTGCCCAGAGGTGGTCAGCATTTAAGACATTTGAGCTCAGTTAATGCCTGAGTGGCCAAAAAGTGCACCATTAGTCTACCATCCACCATCTGAGTGCATATGATCGGTCCCAAGTGAGACTAAAAATGTGTGCATCAGTGTAAATCCTTCCAAGCTGGAAGAATCTTTCAAAGCACATCTCACTGATCCTGAATAAGTTCTTACTCTATGGCTCTTGACATACTTAAAACGGGTCCATTTACTGATTACTAAGCACCAGGTACTGTGCTAAGTACACCACATTTCCCATCATTTAATGCTACTGAAGTTCTAGGATCGAGGCACTACCAGCATGCCCTCTGTGAAGTTGAAGAAAGTGATGTGTTCATCTTGTGGCTTATGGGTGAATAATGAAGGCAGATTTGGAGCCAGGGGACCCACCGCTGTGCCAATATTTCCTTTCAGCAGAAGGGTCTTCTGTGCGGCAGATCTGGTATCCAGGGAATGCAGGTAGACGGATCTGGATTAAAATTTCAGTCCTTGCAGTTAACCTTCATCCAGCTACTTAACCTCCTGGGTCTTCAGTATTCCCGATTCTAACTTGGGGATAATACTACCTACCTAGAGAGCGAGTTGTACCATGTACGTCTATAATTAGAACCGTGTAACACAGTTTTAGGATTACCTAGTGGTGAATCAAAATGGCCAAACACTTATTTCTATGTGTGCATGCGGGAACTGGGCATGGGCAGTGGGGTTGAGTGAAGGGGGAAAGATGTCTTTGGATGGCTGCATCTATATGCTATTAACAAAATAACCCTCCCAGCTTTCTAGAGACTGAGTGCTTAGTAAGTCCTCGATCATAAAGTCAACGCTTCTGAAAGTGGCACCTTCTCTTGAGAGGGTGTTTGCTTTCCTCCTCCTTCGACAGACCACGCTCCATGAATTCCTGGAATAGTTTCACTGTAAAAGCCAAGATCCGGGACATCTACAATCGACTCTCTGGACTGTGCCTGTGTTCACTCCCACTGGCTGGAATTTTTTATGGGGAGTTGGGACAAAGGCCATTTTGTGGCTACTCCCTCTGCCCCCTGCCCAGAACTGGCTCTACTGGAATGCACTAATTGCTGCTGAACAAAAGGACGCCTATGTCCCTCTCTACTCCATGGTTGTGCATTGATTCTTTATGGTGTTGGTATCAAAACAGCCAGTGTTTCCACTCCCTGGTCTTTCCGCAGCAGCAGAACACAGCACCTTGGTCTCCTGCACTCCCAGGGAAGTGCGTGTGAGGCTGTGGTATGCAAGAAACGACAGGCTCCATTTACCTAGCAGCCTGTGGAGGAAAACACCTTCGGTTGGTCACAAGGGTCCCTTTTGTCTGTTTGAGCATGTGTAGCTGTGACGGACTCTGTGGACCCAGCCCAGATGTGGAAAACCAGTCAAACGTATTATTCAAACCTATTAAAACCATTCAAACGTATCAAATTCACCAGCTGGGTGTGGACCTAAGAAGAAACATGGCCCTCCCCAGAGAGGCATTTAAAAAGAACGAATGAAGGGCATTTTAAAGGGGGTGGACTGAACTCCTATATGAAAGTTTCTTGAAGTCATAAATCCATAACAGCATAAGAAAAAGAAGATTGCGTTCCATTAGTCAATAAGGACGGAGGGCTGTTGTTGAAGATGGAGGGCAAGACAGAACAGCAGAAAAGCCACCCAGAGGATATTGTGGCAAAAGGCTGCAGGTGTAGTGGTGGGAGGAAGCCCTGTGCCCAGTCTTCTATAAAAACCCAGATGCAGATAGGACCCTTGGGCTCTCTTTGGGAGCATAACTTGAGAGCTGCATTTGGAAGGCCAGGCAGCCCCTTCCCCCAACTCCTACTTCCAGAAGCAATGACTTTTGCACCCTGACTTAGTGAGAGTGAGCGCTGGGTGCTAAGAGAGAAGGAGGTACCCCCAGAGGCTATTGAACCTGAAGAAGGATGGAGACCTGCCCAAAGCCAGATAACCCCACTTTACAATCACCAAGAGCAAAGTGCAGTGAAAGTAAACCTCATCCACAGACAGACAAGGAGGGAATCCTCTGCGTAAGGAAGCATAAGAATGACCCTTCCAGACAAACAAATATCAGAAAAAGAACCATTGAGCATAACAAGAGGTGTGTGTGGGGAAATCATCCTCCAAGGAAATAGTAAAAACAGAAAAATACTTTAAAATAAAGATTAATTAATTAATTAATGTCTGATGATGCGTTAATTGGATGAGCTGATAAGAATACCTGATGTAAAAAAAGACCCAAGTAGGAATTCTATAAATTTAAAAGATGATTTTTAGAATTTTTATACAAAGAATAAATAACTATGTGAAAAATAAATCCATGATTCAAATGGTTGAACCTAAATCCACCCAACACCAGTTCCGGAGGAAACAGAAGGGGGAAAGTTATCAAAGAAATAGTGCTTGATGGACATGCAGTCTACACAGTGAGGGCCAGCCAGGTGCCTGGTACCATGACAAAGTAAATAAGCAAACAGCAACAACTGTATTACAAATCTATATAAAATTTCAGAACAGTAGGGAGGACGAAAAGGGGGGGAAAACAAGGATACATGTGGAAGGATTAGAAATCACAGTGCTAACACACAAACTTGGAAGGCAGATGACAAAATCCTGCAGGAAAATTATTTTCACCCTGAAATTTAATCCTGAGTCAAACTGTTAATCAGGAGTGAGGGAAGACTGATGTCATTTTCAGATAGATAGGGAAGCACAAATTTTACCGACCATGAGCTTTTGCATAGGAAGCTATAAGGATTTATTCCACTCAAGTGAGAACGAAAACTAGAAATGAAAAAAACAAAGGAGCCAGGAAAGAGAATATTTAATAGAGAGAGAGAGAAAAAAAAGGTCAATGGAAGTCTCAGGATGTCAGCTATGTGAGGTGAAGCTCAAATGTGCTCTGCAAAAACCATACTCAACGGGGCTGGGAGATGCTCCCTGGGGTCAGAGCATCTTAGCTCTGGTCCACATTCTTCCAACAGTGTGACTTTGGGCAACTCACTGAAACTCCCTGGGCTTCATTTTGGTTTCCTTGTTTGTAAAGAAATGAGACCGAACTGTATAATTCTTGAGTTTCCTTAGATTTCTAATATTCTTTGCAGAGCAAGAGGAAGAAGTCAGTGATTAACTTTTTCCAGAAGAAAAGTGCAAGTATATATACTTTTCACTTCCTGTGGAACAAAATGTTGGTACCAGAATAAGATAGAAAGAAAAATAGAGCCACTTGACATTTCTTCCAGTTCTAAAAGCCTACTATTCCTTTATTTGTGTAACCATCGAAGTTAAATTTGGGGTGGTCTATATGTGTGCGCCTATTGTGAAATCGAAGTAAGCCAAGTAAAAATGCACTAATTGTCAACTTTCTTGAGGTCTTGCGTTGGCCTGAGCCCCTTCTGGTGGAACTCATAGAGCCTGAGGCATCTCTACCGAACATATTACTCGTTAATATGAGCTTATATTTAAATCCAAGAACACGGTCTTACATCTTACAGTTATTTTTAACCAAACAAACATTTGAGTGGAAAACAGGTAAAGCCTCCCCTTTCACCCAATAGCCTCAAGCTCTGGGTCATGTGATATTTCATGACACACCTTAGCCCCTCTTGACGGTGTCATCGCTTGAAATCCCATGTAAGGAGTCCCACCATAATCCATACCGGCTGTTCTGGTTTCCAGACTGGGGGTGATGGTGTGCTTTCTCTCGCCACACCTGATGGCATGCCTGATGGATTGCACCAAGATTTAAGAGCAAAACACCCCAGACAGCTAAGACTAAGTAAAAACCAAGTTTCTTATGAGGAAGCAAACTGGTTAAGTATCAGAGATATGTAGAATCAAGTGCTAGTCCCATCACATAGTAACTGCTTAACTCTGTACGGACTAATTTAGCTCTAAAATCTCATTTTTTCCCTCCTCTGTAAAATGAGGTTAATAATACTGCCCCTTTGAACACGATTTTTGAATTTCAATGACATAATACACGTGAAGCACACTGTCCTGTGTGTTACATATGACCACTCAACATACACTTGCTGTTTCGTAGCCCTCATCTTAAGCAAATTCAGGTTTCTTAAGGTACTCAGTAAAATTTTATAGATGTGGAAAATTTTGCAATCAGTATGAAAACAAAGTAATCCCTTCATCCATTGCCAAATCCAAGATCATAAAGATTTACAACTATGCTTTCTTCTAAGAGGCTTATGGTTTTACTCTTGTATTTAGGTCATTGGACCATTTTGGTTAATTTTTGTATAAGAAATGAGGTAGGTGTCCAACTTCGTTCTTTTGTCTGCAGATACCCAGTTGACCCAGGACAGTTTATGGAAGAGACTCTTCATTTCCCATCAAATGATCTTGGCACTCTTGTTGAAAATCCATTAGCCGTAGCTCTCCGGGATTATTTCTGTACTCTCAGTTCTATTTCATTGAGTGTATCTTTCCTTAGGCCAGTACGACACTGTCTTGATTACTGTTGTTATGCAGTAAGTTTTGAAATTGAGAAGTGTGAGTCTTGTAAATTTCTTCTGCATTTTCAGTTTGTTTTGGCTCTTCTGGACTCCCGGAAATAACGTATGAATTTGAGGATTGGCTTTTCCATTTTTGCAGAAAAGACCATTGGAATTTTGAAAGGGACTGCACTGACTCTAAAGATCACTTTGGGTAAGTGCTGCCATCTTAACGATTACCAATGCAGGAATGTGGTTGCTTTCTATTCCTTTAGGTCTTGTTTAATTTCTGTGAGCAATATTTGGCAGTTTTCAACTCCTACGTCTTCCACCTCCTTGGTTAAACTTATTCCTAGGTATTTTATATTTTTGGATGCTATTGTAAATGAAATTGTTTTCTCAATTAGCTTTTCAGGTTGTGCATTGTTGGTGTATAAAATCACAACCAATTTTGGGGTGTTGATCTTGTACCCTACAACTTTGCTGATTTCATTTGTTGCTCTAGGTTTTCCTTGGGTTCTCTGGGATTTTCTGCATGTAGGCTCATGTCACTTGTGAATAGAGATAGTTTTACTTCTTCCTTTTCTATCTGGATACCTTTATCTTATCTCTTTTATTGTCTACTTGCTCTGGTTAGAACTTCCAGTACAATGTTGAGTGGTAGGAGTGAAAGTGGGCAACCTTGTCTCATTCTTGATATTAGGAGGAAAATATGCAGTCTTTCACCATTGAGTGTGGTGTTAGCTATGGGTTTTTCATAAGTGCCTTTCAACTACCAGTTTCCTCAGTGTTTTTATCAGGACAGGGTGTTAGATTTTGTCCAATATTTTTATGCATCAACTGAGATGATCATGTGTTTTTCCCCCTTTGTTCTATTAATGTAGTGTATTACATCGATTGCTTCTTACATGTTGAATCACCCTTGAATTTCAGGAATGCATCTCTCTTGATCATGCTCTGTAATCCTTTTGATATGCTGTCAGATTTGGTTTGCTAGTATTTTGTCGAGGAGTTTTGCATCTACATTCATAAGGGATATTGGTCTGTAGTTTCCTTTCCTTGTGCTTTGGATGTGCATTTTATGCATGTTTGTGCACGGACGTGCGCACGCACGCACACACACACACACATTTATAATTTACCAAAAATCCAAGCTGCTCCAGACACTTGAAACAAAATGTGTGTCCAATAAGTATATTATTATACAATACCCCAGGAAGGATGACAGCTAAGAAGATCTAGTTTCCCTGATCATTGTTTCTCAGTGATGGTTCTCAAGAAAGATACCGGTCTGTGCAACGTACATCACGTATCCAACCCTAATCTCATCTATCGAGCTATGTTCTGAGTAGCTGGACCACGTTGTCAAGTGCTTCTCAAACTTCAGTGTACGTACAGCTCGTCTAGACGTGCTATAAACCTTTGGGTTCGGTCAATCTGTCATAAAGGCATAATCTTAGGCTCTGCATTTCTTATAAGCTCCGAGGGGACACTGTTGCTGCTGGTCTATAGACCACACTTGGAGCAGCCAGTTTGCAGCCATGGGTTAGATGGGGGTGGGCCCATTCTTGCTTTGATTACTAATTACCTGTGAACAAAGTTCTCCAATCATGAAGGCAGCCATGTTAAAGCAAAAATTCTTCAGAAGGTGCTTAAGGAATATGAATGGGTGTGTATGCCTAGGTAAGCAGAGCAAGGGTTTTGTAGTGTGGGGTACTTGTGACATCCACATGACCTAAGCCATCAGTCTGTACGATTCTACTTGCTTCTTCTACCCCATTGAAAGCAAACATGGTCAGGCCATAGCAGCACTGTGTAGCTGATAAAGTTTTCCTACGGCATGTCCAGCTTTTGCTTTTGGTGGCCTATTTTGGAAAATGAAGGCCCCTCCCTGATCTCATGGGGCTCAGTGCCTCCTGCTGCTATTTCCTGCTCATTTCTCAACGTTGGAATGAATCTGTTACTAGTCAGTTGCGTTCACTACAATATCCACTTTTTGGTAGGAGCTCATGGGGTTGACTCATGGTGACCCTGATAAAGGGCAGGTTCATCTCCAAGTCTGGGGGACCCTGAGCATGGGTGGGGGAGGGACTTGTGATTAGCATCTGTCCTACCATGTCCCCTCCACATCCTTTCCCTGCTCTCTCCCTTCTAGTTCCTGCCCAAGCACAGATGGGGACCGCCCTGCCTTCCCCCTCTCCCAGAGTAATCTTTTCTTCCATCCCAGATGTAATTTGTGTTAGCCAGGAACTGTTCTCGCTGTAGCTGGTTTTGGATAACACTTTTGTCACTTCTTTTATCTCAAGGTTATGTCCTGAAAAGATACAACAATCTTTCATATTATTTCTACGTTTTGTAGAAAGATAGTGACTAAAAAGCATAATACCAGAATGTTTCTTCTTCATGAACAGATCATTCTAGGGCTATCCCTGGGTGACAGGACAGTGATGAGCAGCTTTGGGTTTGAATGCTAAAACGTGGGCAGGAATTCCTTTGGAGGTAGGGATAGGAGGAGCAAATCAACACCATCTGGGCACATCAGAGCCACAGTCTTCAAAGTATTGGAGCTCATGTAACCTTAAAAATTTTTTTGAGGGGCGCCTGGGTGGTTCAGTCATTAAGCGTCTGCCTTTGGCTCAGGGCGTGATCCCAGGGTCCTGGGATCGAGCCCCACATCAGGCTTCTCTGCTATGAGCCTGCTTCTTCCTCTCCCACTCCCCCTGCTTGTGTTCCCTCTCTCGCTGGCTGTCTCTCTGTGTCAAATAATAAATAAAATCTTAAAAAAAATTTTTTTTGAAAAATTTTGTCCTCTCTTGCACTTTTTATAGTTGATGTGCAAAAAAACAAACAAAAAAACCCCACCAAAAAACCAAAAACCAAAAAACACCCCCAAAACAAAAAACCCTGTAAGTTTAAGTAGTTGCAAACAAATAATTTTTACGTATTGTCAACATTGATATTTAAAAGTTGTTACATCATTCTTTTTAATATATCCAGTTAAATACAAAATGAATGATATCCACCATCACCTATTTAAAAATAAATGAACAAGCTTATCTTAATGGTCAGAAATTTTATGTCAATTCTTTGAGCTCATTTTCCTATTCCACTTCCCCCACAGAAATGCATTTTAATGTGATGTGTATTTAGGCTTGCAAATCTCCCATTGACCTCCCTCTTGTGCTTCTCTGCCAACATTTTTATATAAATGAAACAAAAAGAAAATATAAACAAAACGGAAATATGTATATAAGTGAAATTTAACAATTTTGAAATCTTTATAACTCCATCAAATAAAGCTCTGAGTGGAAAAATGTCAAACTTTTAATTACTGGTATACTATTGACCTAAAAAACGGAAGTTTCCTATTATTAAACTCCCAAAGCAACATTTTACTGGAAATGCACATTTCCATGAGATAGATGGGACACGATCTACTTATTTTACTACTACGACACATAGCACTGCTAAACTGAGCTGAGTTTCACTGTTATTTTTGTGTCAATGTCTCATTTTTATGGATGTTGATGTTGAGAAACTTTGTTCATACAGATTAGATAGGACTGGAAGGAGAATCCTTATATCAATGTTACTCAATTTAAACTATAGCTCCTTCTGAATGATATGCCCCAATTAACAAGATCATCTATCGTCAAAAATTATTTGATGGATAGACAGTTGTTTAGGTCTTCCTTCAATTTCATAGGAAATGAACTAAAACCCACTAGATTGGCAAAATAATTCATTACCTGATTATTACAGTGATACACTTTCTGAACCATTGCCAAGTCTTTGGGTTGCCCCTTTGTTTGGCATCCTAGGATGTTTCACACTTGAGGCCAATACACTACTGAAAGTAAGAAGGGTCTTAGTGAGGAGGACCCCTTGGCCCTGCTCCCCTCCAGGCAGATCAGTTGTAGGAATGAACATGTACTGAAGCTGAAGACTGGAAATTGATGTTCTAATACCATCTGAGTGCTGACGTGCCCTCTTGGAAAGTATCCCAATGGCTCCAGTAGACTTGCCTAGTAGTCTAGTCTCCGCTGGGCTAGAGAAAGCTGCTGTGTTGCACCTGGGCTCCTGCCCCAGACCCAGCACACACTCCTGTCCTTCTTAATGCTCTGCATTTTCTGAGGATGACTCTCAGAGCCATGGTAGACTCACTGTGACCTTGTCCTCTGCAGTCTCTTCTTGGTTCTCTTAGATAACCCCCCAAAAAGAGTGAAGCACCCAATAAATTATTTGAACATCCTGGATGTGTGCCTCAGATATCAAGTTGTATGTTTCCATTGTTATTTCAAAGTTGTGTTCTTGGAAGTGCTTAAGAACTCCAGGGATAGAGAACCAGGGGAAGAAAGATCAGCTCTGGCACTCACAAGAAACCCTGATCTAAATTAGGCCTTGGGCCAATCTGCCTTAAGCTGAGAGGAGAGAGAGAAGAAAACACTTAAAAAAAAAGTCTAGTTATTTAAAAATAGTTGTCACCTTTCAAGAAGCGTTGGTCATTTTCTGTAAGAACTGATGACCTCATCCAATGTTGTGGTTAACTTGCAGCCACATATAATTAAATTCTGTCTTGCCATGTTTCTGCTGCAAGATAATGTGATGCTTCTTTTCCTGCTATGCTGCTGTGGGAGGGGGAGGCCAGGAGAAAATAGCCACCATGTGTGGCTGTGGAGGTTCAGGAACCTTCCACTGTCACCCCTCCCTTGTTCTGTAGGAACAGCGATGCGCTCCTCTGAGGAGAAGGGAAGCTATTATTTCACCCGTGTTCCCATTTAATTTGCATAACCACCTGTGAAGGTGGTATTATTATCCCCACTTTACAGGTAAGGAAACCAAGTCTCAGAGAGATTAAGACTTGGTCATTGTTGCTCACCAGTGGAGGGCAAAACCAAGACTACTTGGTGGGTCTGTCTTATTACTGGGGCTGTGTTCTTTCCAGCAGGCATGGGGCCACCTTGGGTACAAAACGTCTCCCTAGCTGTGGTCGGTACATGAGATGGGGGTGTGGGAAGCCGCTGTGGTAGATGACTGTGGTCCTCAGAAATGCCTAGCCTATGTGTGTCCAGAGGAGTGCTTCCCAACCACTTCTGCATCACAGCACGTAGAGAAGAGGAAAGCAGGCATTTGGGTTATACAGAAGCATTCCAAGGCTAGAAGCAACAGGCCCAATGTCGTCCCAGCTCCTGAAGACAGCACACTTGCGACCCACGTAGAGCATGGTGGTCTGACCCACAGTGCACAGGTGCAACTCAAACACGGTCCTTGAGGACCAGCCACCATGGCAGTGGGGTCTCTGCAGAACTGCATCCCTTCATAGGAGAAGCAATAGATGATCCTTTTTGAATTCCTGATGACATGCTTAGTGTCCTCAGAGCTCAGGTGACTTTGAATAGTAGGGTGGAAGAAAGCGGGAGGACACTGTGTTTCCTGGGCAGCTGTAACAGCTCTTGTCCCTGGAGAGATGGCCTGAGATTGCATACAGATCATGAAGTTGCTCATTGTCTTTTCTCCTTTTCTTTTAATTGATTGACAATTCAAATGTTGTTATGAATGAAGTAAGAACCAATACAGTGTGGAGTTGATGATTCTCATTTTGGACTCAAATGGTTTCTAAGGAAGTAGAGAATATATAGGTGTATGTATGTATTTGTATATGTATGTACACACACACACACACATATATAGAGAGAGAGAGAGGAAGAGAGAAAAAGAAAGACACAGAGAGAGAGACAGAGAGACAAGAGAGAATAGATAGGTATATATTCTCAGCAGATATGAGTAAGCAGGCTCCAGGTCTTGATGTAAATGAGAATACGTTAGAGTATCTCGAGGCATGATGAAATTTGCTTTTTGGTTTTAACTGTAATCTTGAAGGCTCTTCCTTAGGGAAGCTTCAAGGTAGTGAGGGGGGGATGCTTTGTAGGCAGGGTCTGCTCAAGCAGAGGGAAGAAGCAGCTACCTAGGTAGGCTCCGTTCAGAGACAATATGTCCATCCCTGCTCAGTTTGCCTAGAAGTACTATTTGTAGAAGACTAGAAATAAAGCTCCAACGAGAAGGCTCACACCAGGCCTCCTGAGAGTAGGGGAGACGTCAAAGGATGTTGGTGACAGATCTCCCAAGCCTGGGGAGGGAGAAACAGGAGAAACATAAAAATTCCTCCTGGATACTTAAAAAAACCAAAAAACAAAAAAACTAACTTTAAATTAGAAATATAAATAACTATTTAAAAAAACCTCTCTCACAAGCAGGAAAAATGACAACTTGTTTACGATGTAAGTTATATAAGTAGAGAAATCAGGAGACAGAATGCATTCTTGGCTTTTAAAAATCCCCTGATTATATTATACCCCTGAAACCAATATAACACTGTATGTTAATTATACTTCCATTAAAAAAAATCCCCAAGATTAAAATAAGAGTCATCTAAACAAAATGAGAGATCCAGTGTTATTGCTCAAATCCAAGGAAACTCCTTTGCAATAAAGTTTGTATGGAATCCCAGGCCCCACCCTAGACTTACTGAATCAGATCCTCTTGGGATGAGACCCTGAAATCTGCATTTTAAAAGCTCTCTGGGCAATTCTGATGTGTCATGCTCAGTACTTGGGAATGTTCTAGCAAAGCAAAGATGTCTCTGCGTTGTGACTCAGATGAGCCAATTACCAGCCTAGGCCTCTGAAGAACTTTGGTATTTTTATGAGCATTCTAGAGAAATGTGGGGTAGGGGTGGGAGAGTTGATGTTGATTCCAGGCAAGCTTGAATTCTGTTTGTTTGCATTTGGTTGCTTCTGTAAAATTCTGGCATGGACGGTTGTAGTGACGGTACCACTCATCTCCATGTCCTAGCTGGCCTGATACCTCAAAGGTCGTTCAACTTCCATTTCTGAACGAAGATGTCTGTCCTGTGCTCCTCTCTCTTTTTTGGGCCCTGGTGAGATGGGCTAGATCAGAAGGTCCTTTTTAATCTATTTACACAGCAAACCTGGAGAAAGTCACAGACAACACGCTTCAGTTTCCATTCTAGTCTGGTCCCTTCGTCACTGAACCAAAGACTCAAGAGTCACCTCTAAGTCAAAGGGCCCCATGTTTATGGTTTATAGAGTTCCCTCCACACTCCTGGTTGGTAGCTTTTGACTCTTTCTTTCCCCTCTCTGTCTCCTCCCTAGCTTGGGAACCTCATCTTGGCTGCTGCAAGTGACAGAAGGGGTTATGGAAGTCTGAAGAGGATCAAATGCTTTTTCTACCTCAAGCATGAGCGCTAGTCTGCCTCCTTTCAGCTTTTCAATATCTCAAACAGATTTCCTTCCATCTTCATTATTCAACTTATTTGAAAACTAATTTGCCTTCATGTTGCATCTATTTGGATCATTATGGCCCTCTAGATAATTCTCAGGAAACTTTCCGTAAAGAATTTGGCAATGAGTGGCCAGAAAATTGGGGCCACCAATGAGGTCATTCCTAGCTTATGTTTTAGGCTCTTTGGAGAACAGAGATATCCCATTACCTTGAATAATGAGGGTTATAGGAAAGAGAGGTGTAGAAATAAGAAATCTCATGGAAATGGGAAAATATTTGCGAACTGGAGAGTCATTGTTGCTCCCTGGCAGTCCGAATCTATGAATCTCGACTAGAATTTTCCATCCTCAAATATGTTGACTCAGCTACTCTCCATATGTATGACACAAAATCAAACGTTCCGAGAGAGAGTATCTAGTTAGATTGGCTTTTGTGTTAGGCCACCTCAGTCTGCTGGCAAAACTACAGATTGGCTACCTTTGAACTAGGTCCCTACCTGTGATCTAATCAGCTGTGGTCAGGGAGTGCTGGATGGGAGTGGATAACGTATAGGAAGCATGGACACCTTCAGAAGTTGGGTTCATAAGAAACCACCTCTGAGGATTAGTGTGAAAATGATTTATCAGAAAGTGTTCCCCTGGAAAAAGTAGTAGAGAAATGAGGAAGTGAGATCTAGATATCTAGATGGGAAATCAGGGGAAGTAGGAGTATGGTATCAAGCCAAATCCCCAAGAGGGTAGGTTTGGTTTAATCCCATAGGAGGAGCTCTGGAGACAGGGTAGGTCACCCTTCAGAGTTGTCCCATGAGGGTAAGGGAACTGGGGTATTTATACCCCTGAACTCATTAGTCTCTGGGTGAGGGTTGGCTCAGGCACAAATTCCTAGACACTTCTAGCTTTTCTTATGCTGGCAAAGTAGATGCTGGCAGCCAGAAGGCAATCCTTCTTCAAGGACTTGTAGAGTCCACTGTTACAGGTGAAAGCACACTGACAGGTTGTGCTTAAGAAATGGTCAAAGTGGGGGCACCTGGGTGGCTCAGTTGGTTAAGCATCTGCCTTCAGCTCAGCTCATGATCTCAGGGTCCTGGAATTGAGCCCCTCATTGGGCTCCCTGCTCAGTGGGGAGCCTGCTTCTCCCTCTCCCTCTGCGCCTCCCCACGCTCATGCTTTCTCTCATGCACTCTCTCTCTCTCTCAAATAAATAAATAAATAAATAAATAAATAAAATCTTCAAAAAAAAAAGGTCAAAGCATCTGAGGGAATGTGGATTGTAGCACTAACAGCATCTGATGAGCCCCTAAAGAATGAGCTAGAGAGGTGTTCTTCAGCAGGGCACTATGGCCAACACCATGAGCTGAATGAAGTCTTCCCTATATTGCCTGACAACAACAAACTGAGCTGAAAACTTCCCTTCAGAACATAAAACGTGCAGTCAGGTATCTGGTACCTGTGTCTACAGAATGGCACCTTCAGAAACGGTCAACTGAAACTCACATAAATCAGACAAAGACCAACACAAAGTAGACAAGAGTTCACACTCGCCAGACTCCGGCAAGTGTATTAAGAAGAGATGAACTGTTTTCAACCATGTCAACAAAAAGAAATTAACTTTCTTATTAATCACTGAGAAACACCCTTTCAAATATCCGATACAAATATAGCACGTCTGTCTACAGCCAGCTCCATTTTTATTTCCACAAACTCTCTTCCGTTTAAAGAGCCGCATGATATTCCATATTACCTATACACTGGCCTTTTAGGAATCCTTGGCTGACAGTGTGTTCCCTCCTTTGGGGACTCTCACCACATTGGAGCCTGCACCATGGCTTTCCCATGTCCCACTAGACAGTAATTTCTTTAAAGATAAGCACAGGGACCCACTTAGAGCGATACAAACATTCAACCACTGGCTGTCTGGGAAAAATGTATTCATGTATACATACACAACTTTATTACACATTTTAATGATAGAAAGGACGTATAGCACACAATTTGTAAATAATAATAAGGTCTACAATACTCTGCGTTGTAAGTTCCACATAGCCGATTGATTTTCACAGGGAGATTTTATTGATTTTTGCTAAACTCTTCTATCCCTGGCCAACCTTTAGTTGCAGTTGATGAACAAGGGGAGTCCCGACCTGAATGTTGGTTGATACCCTCATTTCTGTTTACAGGTAAGACAAAAATGAAGATGTGTGTTGGAACTTCACTCAACAGCATGGGTGACTTCCAAAATGGTTCTTGTGACTAGGGCTGGAAACACATCGTTCCTGTCCTCAGAGGACTCACAGTCTCATGGGAAAGACGAAATATACAGACATATGATGATGGAATAATGACTCTGACGGAAACACAGGGAAAGAGAGCCCCGTGGAAGCCTATCATTTCCCACTTGATCAGGAGGCCGGAGCAAAAATGTAACACTGGGCATGTGATTTAGCCTCTAGAATCACAGCTCCTCACCTGCTAACCAAGGGAGCTAGAAGATGATATTTAAACTTGGCCGAGTCTGTCTACCTTTGGATCTCTGGAGGTGCTCCCGACAAGGTGTGCTCCGCAATTTCGTGCCATGAGAAAGTCTATTCAGTTAGAAAAGCTGACGTGATACACACCCCTTCAAATAGCTTAGTAACGAAAGCAAAACATAACAGTGACAGCTGATATCGCCTTACTGTGGTTGTAAATGATAAAATTCTCAACGAATGCATCACGCACTCAATCAAGTTTCTCAATCAGTCCTCAGTGAAGCGCTTTTCTGTAAATATGAGTATCGTATTCTGTACATTAAGTCAACGTGGATCCCATATCCAGGTCATAGGTTGACATTGCTGCTTCCAAAAGTACTGATGATATGGATGGTGCAAATTTGAATAAAATGACATGCATCTGTTTCTAAGTAATTTCTGAGAACCAATGATAATACATTTCAAGAATTTACATTATCCTCTAATTTCAGACTGCAATTTAGAGCTTACAGTATTCTATAATTCAGACTCTCACATTTTTACAATGCAGTATTTCCCGTTTCCCCATATAAATAGCCATAAAACAGAACTATGGAATTAGAAGAATTTAGAAAGAGTGGGCAGACTAGACACAGCTGGCTATAAAGACAATCTTTTCTATTTCATTTTCCTAAACATTCTCCCTCACTCCCCCTACACTCATGCCCCCATACACCTCTTTCACCTCTCTTTCTCTCTCGGTCCTTCTTCCATCAGTTTTCCAAGAGCTACCCTTTGACTCCTCCTCCCCATCTCCCACGCTCCTAGGCAGGATACTTACATGGGGAGCTGTCATTCTCCCTTCTAGGTGATCAAAATTATTTAGCCTGCCTTATTAAAGGTGTGATCCTAGAAAAGGTGACTTTAATGCCTCCCAACGGGGGACCTGTGCTCCAGTGCCTGCTTTACCTGTTGGTAAAGACAAGGGAACTCACAAGGCCTTCAGCAGGTATTAATGTGTGCTGGGCCAGTGGTACCTTTCTCCCAGGGGTGTTGATGAGTTGAAGTTCATGGATGTGAAGGCTAGTGCCTGGCATGGTGCAATCCTTTAAAGCTACTTCTTTGTGCTTGGTATTGTGTTTCTGATATATGACTTATTTCAAGCTTATTTGTTTATCGTATAGAGACAAAGAGCATAGAAGTTAAAACCAGACAGACCTGGACTCAGAGCACGGCTCTCCCTCTCACTGTCTGTGTGGTCTCGGGCAAGCCACCCAACATCTCCAACCCTGCATTGCCTCATCTAGAAAACAGAAGTAATAATAATCTGTTCCCTACTGCTAGTAGGAGAAATGAATGAGATTATGCATCTAAAGCCTTAGTATAAGATATGGTATATGGCAGAGTGAGGGTTCATTAAACATTAACTACGATTATTATTGCAGTCCAATGGTGGGGTGTGTGTGTGTGTGTGTGTGTGTGTGCAGATCCAAGGCGTACTATCTAGGGAGTGAGGCCAAAGCATTAGTAAATAAATATAGCATCAGGGCGCCTAGGTGGCTCAATCATTAAGCGTCTGCCTTCGGCTCAGGTCATGATCCCAGGGTCGTGGGATCGAGCCTTGCACTGGGCTCCCTGCTTAGCGGGAGGCCTGCTTCTTCCTCTCCCACTCCCCTTGCTTGTGTTCCCTCTCTCACTGTCTCTCTCTGTCAAATAAATAAATAAAATCTTAAAAAAAAATAGCATCAAGTGGATTATACCATACTTTCCATACAAACGAACAGGATAGGGAAGAATAGATTAGTTTTGATGAGCAAAATATATGATGTTTTGGAGCATTTGTCCTTAGCCTCAAACAATGAGTAGTGTTTATATAGGAAAGATGGGAGGAAGGGAGCTCCAGGTTGAGGGGATAGTCCGAGCAAATCATGGATGCAGAAAAATTAGGGGGCCCACTTGGAGAATGGGAAGCTGGGGCAGAGGCTGCGTGTTCACCTATGTTTGGGGTCATGGAGTGGGGAGGGAAGGTTGGAGAGCTCACCCATATTCCACCTTTCCCAACTTGGACTGCTTTAGGGCAGGGACCTTGTGTTCTTAGTTCTCTGCTCTTCAGGGCCTGGCACATGGGAGCAGGCACTAAGTAATGGTCGAATGAATGAATGAGAGATTTCTAGCATGTGCTTTTATCTTAGCTGGAAACTGGAAAGCAGAGGGACAAAGGGGCTTCAATATTTTACTTTGAACCTTGGGTCCCTGCTTCACGGAAAGAGATTTGGCTAAACATTATGGGCCGTAATTTGGACGGATGAGGCATTTGTCAAGCCCAAAGAGCTCACAGTGGAAGGCGGTGGCAACAGGCTGTCCAGCTCAGAGCACGTCAAACCAGACTGGAACACTGGGTTGGAGATGTAGACATGGGAGCTAACAACATAGATACAGACTTGACTCCTTGGACTCCACAGGGCAAGAATCTATGTAGAGGTCATGGTCGTATAACATTTACCAGGGACTTGACAGGGAAAGGAAGACAGGTATAGGGCAATGACTTGATGACACGGGAAAGCCTACTCTCTTAATTCAATAACAGCAATGGTTGGAGTATGTTGGGAGATGGAGGGGAAGTTGTCTAGGGAGTAAGAGAAGTGAAAAATGCTGGAGAGTAAAGGAAATATTTTAGATATCTGAATGGCGGGATGCATTGTGGTTCTGAGTGAGCAGTAATGAGAAAGTCCCCTTTGTCTAGGGATGAAGACATGAGTGAGAGATGACATGAGAGGTAGTCAGGTGTGGAGGAGAGACAGGGTAAGGGTGTGCAGGGGGAGACAGGGCAGTGAGGTGTGGAGGGGAAGACCGGGTGGTCGGGCATGGAAGGGAGACGGGGTGGTCAGGTGTGGAAGGGGAGACGGGGTGGTCGGGTATAGAGGGGACACAAGGCAGTCAGCTGTGGAGGGTGATGACTTGGCTTTCCTATAGTTGGAGGCTAAGTTTTCCCCTCACCATGAGTCTTGGGCATCTAGGGATGAAATGGGAGTTTTAGGGGAATGGTCCTTTGTAAACTAAGGAGATGCACAGAGCTCAGCAAAAAGATTCCTGAGGAGTAGCATCAACCCTTAGACTGAACGTGAGTGGCATTGCCGTGTCATGAGCAACATCTGCTAAACGCTGGCACAACTTCTAGTCCGGGAGGAGGCCCAGAGGAAGCAGGCTGTGCTCACGAGTCAGCCCTGCAGGTGGAGTTGGTGGGTGGGGGTCGGGGGCCGAAGATGGATAGGGCCACCCTGGTTTCTCACGAGGAAGCCGAGCTGGGAAGAGGCTGATAGCATCCTGGATAAGGAGTGATGGAAGCCCCAGCGAGCCTGGAGAGGAGGTTTGGTGATATAGGGCAGGGGAATGAAAATATAGTCCGTACAAATGTATGGAAGTTAGCGGGGAAAGAAGCCCTGAGGCAAGATTATAAAAGAAGCAAACTGCTTTATTCCTTCTCCAC
Source organism: Ursus maritimus (assembly GCF_017311325.1). NCBI lineage: Eukaryota > Metazoa > Chordata > Mammalia > Carnivora > Ursidae > Ursus > Ursus maritimus. Next base: position 66,638,129 of record NW_024423786.1, on the reverse strand, counting down.
GTCCGTACATTTGATGATCTTCTATCCCGCCAATCATCACAGGTTCACTCCTTCATTTAACAAACATCGATCACACACCTGCTTTGTAGCAGGTACCAAGCCGGGTCCGGCAGATACAGAGATGGACAGAAACACACTTGTCCCTGAACTCGTGAAGCCGCTGACAAACGTCACGTTAATTAGCTGAATATACACTGTTTTGCTATATTCTCTTTGTAAACAGGGACAAACGAGCATGGTAGGAGCTCTCCATTGTAAAATAAAGCGGAGGCGGGAGACAACCCCTTCATTCTGTCAAAGACTCGATAACCACATAACAATTTTAGGGGGAGGGTGTCTGGATTATTTTTTAAAAAATCATTCAGTTCTGTCTGTGGAGACCAGAGCTGCCCAATGTACCCGGAAATTTTGATCAGAAGGTTTTAAAATTTCACTGGCTCCACGTAGCATTCAAAGGACCAAATTCCGCTATAATTTCACCTGTTTATGTTTAGATCAAACACTGAATGAATATGCATGGAATGAATTTGATATTCAATTAGCTGTGATATTAGGCATTTTGATGCGTGCCAACCACAAAGACCGTGTGTTACATTTAACAGACAGTTACATCTGTTCTAGGACTGTTGCAGCCTTTTGGCTGGTAGCATTTATAGGTAGGGTGCCCCCCTCCCCAAATGAAGCCTAGTTTCAGTTTCAGGTGTACAACATAGCAAATGGACAATTCTATATATTCTATGTGTTATGCAATACTCATCATGAGAAGTGTAGGTACCATCTGTCATCCCACCAACTTACGATGATATATAGCATATATCTTCCCTATGCTGTACTTTTCATTCCTGCGACTTATTTATTTTGGATCCGAAAGACTGTGCCTCTAAATCCCTTTCACCTATTTTGCCCATTTCCCTACCCCCTCTCGTCTGGCAACCACCAGTCCGTTCTCTGCATTTATGAGTCTGTTTCTGTTTTTGTTTGTTTGGAAATAAGTCAGACAGAGAAAGACAAATGCCATATGATTTCACTTACATGTGAAATCTAAAAACCAAAACAAATGAACCGGTACCATTCTAGACCCATGGTAGCATTTACCATGTCTACAGCCTATAGGCCCATCCAGAATTCTGAGAATTAATGCAAAGTATACACTATGCATGAGAAAAAGTAATTTTAAAAAAGGTATCTGAAGGTAAAATGTTGGTGAGGCCAGAAATAGAAAGAGTTGTTGGTCAGGAACATAGGAAAACAGGAGGACAGGGTTGGGGGAGCCCTGGTGCCCTGGTGGGATCCGGGAGCCTAGACTTGGCCTGTTTAGTCCTGTGGCCAGGCTAATGAGAAGCCTCTGATCATCAGATGTTGTCTGTGGTTTTCCTGCTTGGGCAAAATATTCTGGGCTTGTCTCCATTGTTGGAAGTGCCCTGTTGCTTAATATAAACCCTTGTGGTGGCACCCCCATCCCTGGTTTTCTAGTTCAGGCTCCTATGAGTTCAGTTAATGTGAGTTAGCCTCTAATAAACTTGGAAAGGAAACAGAACCACTTTTCTGTATTGGCAAAGCTGAGGTCCCTAAACTTGAGTCATCTCATTAAGGTCTGTTAGGGGCCAGCCTGATGGTACCTTATCCTGGCAGCAAGTCCCCCACTGTCACCCTTTGGTGAAGTGTTATACAGGGGTTCCCAGACCAACCCAGACTGATAAACTGAGGGCTGTATTTTCTTTAGCACTAAGAGTAACTCCATGGCCTCACTGTTCACCCATTAAGACTGTTGTCTTGTGGAAAGAGTGCCTTGAAGCCAGAGAGATCTGAGTTTTAGTAGTAGTTCTGCCACTTACCATTTGGGTGACCTTGCCTATGTCAGTTAACGTCTCCAAACTGGCATTTTTTTCCATGTAAAACGAAAATTCCCACCACAGCATTGTAAGGAAGTTGCAAGGGTGAACAGCGATGTATGGGAGACAGGTGACCCAGCCCCTGGATGAACTGGCGGAGGCTACTGTTTACGGAAATATTTGCTAAAGAGAGAGAGAGAGAAACCCCCAATTTTTCCCTTAGAGTGAGGCAGGAGGGGAAGGTCACTAGAGAATGCCACCACGGGAGAAGCCCGGCCGGCTGGGCAGAAGACAGGTGTAAATGTGGAGGCCTGCCCGCGTCCTGCACCCAGTATGGGCCACCAAGCTCTGCCGCTGAGGAGTTCCCATTTAGGTGCCGCAGGAGCGGCGGGGGTATCATCGCAACCTCTCCCTTGGGCTGCGCTTCACCCCGTCACCTTTGCGACCGAGCAGGTCTCCGCCGGAGCCGTGGTTACTAGGCGCGAGAGCGTCCATGGCAACCGCCTGCCTCAGGGTTCCCTCAGTTCCTCCTGCTCCCGCGTTTCCTCCCACCGGCCAATCGGCTCCCGGCGAGCCGGCAGGGGCGGCCGTTGAGTGGTCCGCGGGCCCTGACGTCACAGGTAGGGGAGGCGGGGCCAGAGCCGGCCGGGTCCAGGTCCCAGCGATCAAGGGCGGTAGGTGGGGGGCTGCCACCCTTCCGGCTCACCGCCCCTTCCCCGCCCCTTGCCCTCCTCCGCTGACAGGTGAGTGGTCTGGTGGGCCCCTGCCTGCCGCTGGGACGACCCCGACAGCGTCCCCTTCCCCAGTGAGGCCCCAACGTCTGACCTCAGAATTCGGGGTGAAGTCGTGGAAACCCTGCAATTCCTCTCCCTAATCTGCACTTCCCTGCTCCCACCTTTCAAAATAGACACCATACAGACGCACTGGTACCCGCTACCCAATCCCCCACCCCATGCCTTTGTAACTGACATTCTGATGCTTTTCAAGGATTGAGAAGTAATCTCTAAATGCGGAATCAGCAAAGGGGCGTCCGACCCCCCGACCCTGTGCGCACTCGTGTAATTTCTTACACCAGTTAGCACTGCTGTGCTTTTCCACCGTAGCGCCGCGTCCTTCCGGCTTCATCAGCCAGGTTTTCCAAATGCTGCCAAGGGGAGGGGGGTCGAACCACCTGGCTGTTCAGATAGAGTTCCTGAGATTCCGATCAGCGCAGGTCTTCTCTCCCTGGCCTCTGGCCATTTCTGTTCCGCTCGGATCCTGAACCTCTTACTTGTTTTGACCTTTTAGACCAAGCCCCTTTATGTTTTCTCCCAGGATGCTTACGATGGTGTAGATAAATATTTTAGAAATAGGTAATATTAGTGGTTTGGCCAGTGTGAAAAAAAGCAAGCAAATTGTTTCAGTAATAGGCAAAGTATTCCGAGGTTTCTGATAAACTATTCTACTCTCTTCTTTTTATTTTTTATTTATTTATTTATTTTTTAAAAAGATTTTTTATTTATTTATTTGACAGAGAGAGAGACAGCCAGCGAGAGAGGGAACACAAGCAGGGGGAGTGGGAGAGGAAGAAGCAGGCTCATAGAGGAGGAGCCTGACGTGGGGCTCGAACCCGGAACGCCGGGATCACGCCCTGAGCCGAAGGCAGACGCTTTAACCGCTGTGCCACCCAGGCGCCCCTACTCTCTTCTTTTTAAAGTGAAATATTTTACGCGATAAGTGGAGCGTTCAAGCATCCATGCGCTCATGCCTCATTTAAGACAAACAAGCTAATAACAACGTTACAGTCGCGGATGAGACCTCCCTCCTATGTACCCCTTGCGAATCCCATTCCCCGTTCTCCTTTCCCAGCTGTACCTACTTACCAGAATTCAGTGCTTACTTACATTCTGTATATTCGTATACCTTTTCTACTTATGTATTTGTTCCAAAACGAATATACAGTGTTATTTTTAAAGTTTATATGATGGTATTGTGCTCTAGGTCATTCATTTTAACTGCTGTGTGATAATACTCGTATGAACTTGTATGCCTACCCCGTTGATAGACTCTTAGACTGTTTCCTTTTCAAAGATTGTTAGAAACGTTCTTGTACATTCGTCTACATTCTTGGGTACATACTTGAGTTTCTCTAGGTTTATCAAAAAGTTGAATTGCTGAGTCATGGCAAACGGGCTTTTTCAACTTTGCTAGATACTGCCGCATAGATCTCCAAGGTATATTAATTTATATTTCCACTCTCAGTGAAGAGACTTCCGCATTAAACATTTTTTTGAAAGAAAGAGATTATTTACTCTGCATAAAGAGAAATGGCTTAAATGTTGACATCTGATAGAACTTTTAAAAACCTGCTGCTCATTAATGTAGTGGGAGCAGTGTTTTATTTTTGGCTCAGTTTGAAACTGTGAATAATTAGATGGATATGGCCAAAGGAGCCAAGAAGGGTTGTCTGTGATCATTTCAAGCCTATCCTGGTCATCGGTCTGAGGCAGAGTGTGGTGAAATTCGTGGGAATCTGTACTTGTCATGTCTTCTGCAGAAAATGAGCCACACAGGTTTTTATACCTTAAAATATTTATGATTTTAAAGCCTTGCCTAAATATGCTAATAAAATATGTTTATCCAATTTGAGGTCACATCTTTTGGATTATAAGTGGAACTTCCCAGTACCTACAGTCTTTGTGTTATTGATTATATTTTTAACATGTTAATATTTATCGAAGACAATTATAGCATTTTTTCCAGTAGGTAAATAACTATTGACTCCACATTAAATAAATACAGGCAAACGCTGTATTTGACTTCATTTCTTAAAATGTTTTTTGGTCATGCCTAAAAGTATAATAAAAAACAATTGCATAACTTAGGGTATGAATTTTTCCACAGCTATTTTCAGTCATTTTTCCAAAGAATTTGTTCAGTTCGCTTGCAAATAGGAGATGTTTATAGCATCAGTTAATGATCTTAGTATGTGCTGCATGAGCCCTCTTAAGATGTGACTGAGTTAGAATTTAGAAAATGATTTAAATGTTGTAAAGGGCACATCATCAAAGTAAGCCATAGGCTTTAAAAAAAAAACTCCTCCTTAAAAGTTTGGTAGAATTCACCAATAGACCCATGTAGGCATGAAGTTTTCTTTGAGGAAAGATTTTAAACTACAGATTCAATTCCTTTAACTACCATAGGGCTACTCAAGTGATCAATTTCTTCTTTAGTCAGTTTTGGGTATTTGTGTTTTAAAAGCATTTTGTACATTTCATCTCTGTTGGCAGATTTCTTGGCATAAAGTTGTTAGTAACATTGCTTTATTAACTGTCTTCTAATGCTTTCAGGGTCTGTAGCAATATCTCTTTTTCATTCCTGATATTAGTAATTTGTCTCCTGTCTTTTTATCTTGATCAGTCTGGTGAGAGGTCTATCAATTTTATTGTTAGAGTTTCACTGCTTCCCCCCCCCCCCGTTTGTTCATTTTCTATTTCATTGACTTTTCTCTTTTTATTATTTATTTCCTTCTACTTTGGCCTTACTTTGCTGCCCCCCCCCCCAGCCATTAAGAATAAAGTGGAGGGGCGCCTGGGTGGCACAGCGGTTAAGCGTCTGCCTTCGGCTCAGGGCGTGATCCTGGCATTATGGGATCGAGCCCCACATCAGGCTCCTCCGCTATGAGCCTGCTTCTTCCTCTCCCACTCCCCCTGCTTGTGTTTTCTCTCTCGCTGGCTGTCTCTCTCTCTGTCAAATAAATAAATAAAATCTTTTAAAAAAAATCATAAAGTGGAGATCATTGATTTTATTTTATTTTTAAATTTTTAAAAAGATTTTATTTATTTTTTTGAGAGAGAGAGCATGAGTGGGATTGGAGGGGCAGAGGGAGATGGAGAAGCAGGCTCCCCGCCGAGCAGGGAGCCTGATGTAGGGCTCAATCCCAGGACCCTGGGATCATGACCTGAGCTGAAGGCAGATGCTTAACCGACTGAGCCACCCAGGTGCCCTGAGATCATTGATTTTAACTAATTTTTATTTTCTAGTATAAGCACTGAAAGCTATACACTTCTGCCTAAACACTATTTTAGCTGCATCTCACAATTTTGATATGCTCTGTTTTTATTCTCATTCAGTTCCAAATATTTTCTAATTTCCCATGTGATTTCTTCATTGACCTAGAGGATATTTAGAAGTGTGTTGTTTAGGGGTGCCTGGGTGGTTCAGTCGGTTGAGCATTCTACTCTTGATGTCAGCTCATGTCTTGATATCAGAGTCATGAGTTAAAGCCCTACATTGGGTTCCATGCTGGGTGTGGAGCCTACTTAGAAAAAAAAGTGTGTGGTTTAATTTCCTACTATTTGAGAATTTTCCAAATATCTTTCTATTATTGATTTCTAATTTAGTTCTATATGGTCAGGGAACATATTCTGTATCATTTCAGTATTTTATGTTTATAGAGAACTTGTTTAATTGTCAGTATATGGTCTATCTCAGTGAATATTCTCTGTGTAGTTGGAAATTGTATATAATTGTTGTTTAAAAATATTTTTCTTTCATTTTTTATTGAGGTAAATTGACATATAATACTGTATAAATTTAAGGTATACAGCATGATGTCTTACATATATTGTGAAATGACCATCACAATAAGTTTAGTTAACATTTGTCATCTCATATAGATACAAAAGTATCTGCTGTGTTGAGTGGCCTGTTCTATAGATGTAAATTAGGTCCTGTATTGTTCAAATAGCTTATTTATTAACCAATTTTATGTTTGTTCTAACAATTACTGACAGAGGAGTATTGAAATATCTGCTATAGCTGTGGATCTATTTCTCATTTTAGTTCTGCCAGTTTTTGCTTTTTTTTTTTTTTTTTTTTTTTTATGTTTTTTTTTTATATTATTTTTTTTTTTTTTTTTAATGATTTTTTATTATATTATGTTAGTCACCATACAGTACATCCCCGGTTTCCGATGTAAGGCTCGATGATTCATTAGTTGTGTATAACACCCAGTGCACCATGCAATACGTGCCCTCCTTACTACCCATCACCGGTCTATCCCATTCCCCCACCCCCCTCCCCTCTGAAGTCCTCAGTTTGTTTCTCATAGTCCATAGTCTCTCATGTTTCATTCCCCCTTCTGATTACCCCCCCTTTCTTTATCCCTTTCTTCCCCTACTGATCATCCTAGTTCTTATGTTCCATAGATGAGAGAAATCATATGATAGTTGTCTTTCTCTGCTTGACTTATTTCACTTAGCATTATCTCCTCCAGTGCTGTCCATGTTGTAGCAAATGTTGAGAACTCGTTCTTTCTGATAGCTGAGTAATATTCCATTGTATATATGGACCACAACTTCTTAATCCAGTCATCTGTTGAAGGGCATCTCGGCTCCTTCCACGATTTAGCTATTGTGGACAATGCTGCTATGAACATTGGGGTGCATATGGCCCTTCTCTTCACTACGTCTGTATCTTTGGGGTAAATACCCAGTAGTGCAATGGCTGGATCATAGGGTAGCTCAATTTTTAACTTTTTAAGGGACCTCCACACTGTTTTCCAGAGTGGCTGTACCAACTTGCATTCCCACCAACAATGTAGGAGGGATCCCCTTTCTCCACATCCTCTCCAACAATTGTTGTTTCTTGCCTTGTCTATTTTTGCCATTCTAACTGGCGTAAGGTGGTATCTCAGTGTGGTTTTGATTTGAATTTCCCTGATGGCTAATGATTTTGAACATTTTTTCATGTGTCTGTTAGCCATTTGTATGTCTTCATTGGAAAAGTGTCTGTTCATATCTTCTGCCCATTTTTTGATTTGTTTATTTGTTTCTCGTGTATTGAGTTTGAGAAGTTCTTTGTAGATCTTGGATACCAGTCCTTTATCTGTAGTGTCATTTGCAAATATATTCTCCCATTCCGTGGGCTGCCTCTTAGTTTTTCTGACTGTTTCCTTGGCTGTGCAGAAACTTTTAATCTTGATGAAGTCCCATAAATTCATTTTATCTTTTGTTTCTCTTGCCTTTGGGGATGTGTCATGAAAAAGGTTGCTTTGGCCGATGTCGTAGAGGTTGCTGCCTATGTTCTCCTCTAGAATTTTGATGGATTCCTGTCTCACATCGAGGTCTTTCATCCATTTGGAGTTTATTTTTGTGTATGGTGTGAGATAGTGGTCAAGTTTCATTCTCTTGCATGTAGCTGTCCAATTTTCCCAGCACCATTTATTGAAGAGACTGTCTTTTTCCCACCGGATGTTTTTTCCTGCTTTATCAAATATTAGTTGCCCAAAGAGCCGAGGGTCCATTTCTGGGCTCTCTATTCTGTTCCATTGGTCTATGTGTCTGTTTTTGTGCCAGTACCATGCTGTCTTTGTGATCACAGCTTTGTAGTACAGCTCGAAATCCGGCATTGTGATGCCCCCAGCTTTGTTTTTCCTTTTCAACAGTTCCTTGGAGATTCGGGGCCTTTTCTGTTTCCATACAAATTTAAGGACTGTTTGTTCCAGTTCTTTGAAAAATGTCCTTGGTATTTTGATCGGGATAGCATTGAAAGTGTAGATTGCTCTGGGTAGCATGGACATTTTAACTATGTTAATTCTTCCGATTCATGAGCATGGAATATCTTTCCATCTTTTTATGTCTTCCTCAATGTCTTTCAAGAGTGATTTATAGTTTCTAGAATATAGGTCCTTTACGTCTCTGGTTAAGTTAATTCCAAGGTAACGTATGGTTTTTGGTGCTATTGTAAATGGGATGGATTCCCTAATTTCTCTTTCTTCGGTCTCGTTATTCGTGTATAGAAATGCAACTGATTTCTGAGCATTTATTTTGTATCCTGCCACGTTACTGAATTGCTCTATAACTTCTAATAGTTTGGGAGTGGCTTCTTTTGGGTTTTCCATATAGAGTATCATGTCATCTGCAAAGAGAGACATTTTGACTTCTTCTTTGCCAATTTGAATACCTTTGATCCCTTTTTGTCGTCTGATTGCTGTTGCAAGGACTTCTAGTACTATGTTGAATAATAGTGGCGAGAGTGGGCATCCTTGTCGTGTTCCTGATCTTAAGGGAAAGGCTTCCAGCTTTTCCCCATTGAGAATAATATTTGCAGTAGGCTTTTCATAGATGGCTTTTATGAGATTGAGAAATGTACCTTCTATTCCTACACTCTGAAGGGTTTTAATCAGGAAAGGATGCTGTATTTTGTCAAATGCTTTTTCGGCATCGATTGAGAGGATCATATGGTTCCTGAGTCTTTTCTTGTTGATATGATGTATCACGCTGATTGATTTGCGAATATTGAACCACGCTTGCATCCCAGGTATGAATCCCACTTGATCGTGATGGATAATCCTTTTAATGTACTGTTGGATTCTATTAGCAAGTATCTTGTTGAGGATTTTGGCGTCCATATTCATTAGGGAAATCGGTCTGTAATTCTCCTTTTTGAGGGGGTCTTTGCCTGGTTTGGGGATCAAGGTAATATTGGCCTCATAGAATGAGTTTGGTAGCTTTCCTTCTGTTTCTATTTTTTGAAATAGCTTTAGGAGAATAGGTATTATTTCTTCTTTGAATGTTTGGTAGAATTCCCCAGGAAAACCGTCCGGGCCTGGAGTTTTGTTATTTGGAAGGTTGTTTATCACTGACTCAATTTCTTCATAATTAATTGGCCTGTTTAAGGAATCAATTTCTTCCGGTTTCAATCTTGGTAGTTTATAGGTTTCCAGGAAGGATTCCATCTCTTCCAGATTGCTTAGTTTATTGGCATATAGCTGTTGATAAAAATTTCTAATAATCCTTCCAATTTCAATGGTGTTCGTCGTGACCTCTCCTTTTTCATTCATAATTTTAATAATCTGGGTCCTTTCTCTTTTCTTTTGGATAAGTCTTGCCAGTGGTCTGTCAATTTTATTGATTCTCTCAAAGAACCAGCTTCTAGTCCTGTTGATCTGCTCTACTGTACTTCTGGTTTCTGCTTGATTGATTTCAGCTCTAATTTTGGTCAACTGCTTCCTCGTGCGTGGATTAGGCCTGTCCCTCTGTTGCTGTTCCAGCTTCTTGAGGTGAGAATATAAAAACTGCATTTTAGATTTTTCTATTCTTTTGAGTGAGGCTTGGATGGCTATGTATTTCCCCCTTAGGACTGCCTTTGCAGTATCCCATAGGTTTTGGACTGTTGTATTTTCATTCTCATTGGTCTCCATAAATTGTTTAATTTGATTTTTGATTTCCTGGTTTATCGAGTCATTCCTGAGCAGGATGGTTCTTAGTCTCCAAGTGTTTGAGTTTCTTCCAAATTTTTCCTTGTGGTTGAGTTCCAATTTCAGAGCGTTGTGGTCTGAGAATATGCAGGGGATAATTTCAATCTTTTGGTATCGGTTGAGACCTGTTTTGTGTCCCAGAACATGGTCTATTCTTGAGAATGTTCCATGGGCATTAGAATAGAATGAGTATTCTTTGGTTCTGGGGTGTAGTGTTCTATATATATCTATGAGGTCCAACTCGTCGAGTATGGCATTCAAAGCCTTTGATTCTTTGCTTAGTTTTTGCCAGGGTGTTCTGTCTATTTCTGAGAGTGGAGTGTTGAGGTCCCCTACTATTAATGTATTTTTATTTATATGTCTCTTTATTCTGGTTAAGAGTTGGCTTGTGTATCTTGCTGCTCCCCTGTTGGGGGCATATATATTTATAATTGTCATATCCACTTGTTGAATACTTCCCTTAAGAATAATATAGTGCCCTTCTGCATCTCTAACTATAGTCTGTAGTTTAAAATCCAATTTATCTGATATGAGAATTGCTACCCCAGCTTTCTTTTGAGGTCCATTTGCGTGAAAGATGGTACTCCATCCCCTTACTCTCAGTCTGAATGCATCTTTGGGTTCGAAATGAGTCTCTTGTAGACAGCAAATGGATGGGTCATTTCTTTTTATCCAATCTGCAACCCTGTGGCGTTTTATGGGATGGTTCAAACCATTTACATTAAGACTGATTACTGAGAGATATGATTTTAATGTTGCCATGTTGCCAGTAAAGTCTTTGTTTGTATTGGCTGTGACTTTCTGTTCTGTATCACTCTTGGGGCCTTTTTACTTTTATAGAACCCCCCGTAATATCTCCTGTAGGGCTGGTTTCGTGGTTACAAAATTGGTTAGTGACTGGCGATTCTGAAATGTCTTTATTTCTCCATCAATTCTGAATGACAGCCTTGCTGGATAAAGGATCCTTGGCTGCATGTTTTTCTCTGAAAGAGCTTTAAATATGCTCCCCCAACCCTTTCTCTCATTCCAGGTCTGTGTAGACAGGTCTGACGTAATTCTGATGCTTTTGCCTTGGTACGTGAGAAATTTCTTTGCCCTGGCCGCTTTCAATACTGTATCCTTGCATCTAATATTTGCGAATTGCACTATGACGTGACGTGGCGTAGGTTTGTCGTGGTTGAGCTTGGGAGGGGTCCTCTCTGCCTCTTGGACACGAATGTTTGTTTCCCTTGCTAGATTAGGGAAGTTTTCAGCTACAATTTGTTCAAATATCTCTTCTAGACCTCTGTTTTTCTCCACCCCCTCGGGGATGCCGATGATTCTAACATTGGATCGTTTCATTGAGTCAGTAATCTCCCGTAACCTACATTCGTGGGCGTGGATTTTTTTAAGACCATCTTCTATTTTCATTTTTTCCTCTATTAACCCATCCTCCAATTCACTAACCCGTTCCTCTGCTTCTGCGACCCTGGCCGTCAGAGCCTCTAGTTTTGCCTGCATTTGGCTCATAGAATTTTTAATTTCTGTCAGATTCGCTCTCATTTCTGTCCTTAGGGATTCTATATTCTCAGTAACCTTTTCGTTAATAGTTTTTTCAATTCTACTCATCATTTTGACCATCGTTACTCTGAATTCCATTTCTGATAATTTGGTTACATCCATATCCATTATTTCTGTGGCAGAGGCCACAGAATCACTGTCTTTTCTTTGCTGGGGGGGGCTTCTCCTTCTTGTCATTCTGATGAAGAGAGGTTGCGGGGTTTCCAGAGCCCAAATTATTGACTGGGTCCCAGGCCGTGCCCCTTGTTTTATAGGGATCTTAGGGATGTGGGCTTCTTCTTTAAAGATTTTATTTATTTATTTATGTGGCAGCCAACCAGCGAGAGAGGGAACAGAAGCAGGGGAGTGGGAGAGGAAGAAGCAGGCTCCCAGCGGAGGAGCCCGATGAGGGACTCCTTTCCGGAACGCCGGGATCACGCCCTAAGCCGAAGGCAGGCGCTCAATGACTGCGCCACCCAGGCGCCCGGGTTGTGGGCTTCTTGATTTTTCAGCCTGCCTTCTGTGTTCTGGGGGAGGGGCCTGCCGCGCCAATACTCAGGCAACCCTGTTTGGGTAGAGTCTCCGTGTCCCCTGCGAGGGAGGATGGGGATGGGCACTCTCTGAGCCGGTATTTCCAGGCTTTTGTTCTCTGGCGGCTTTCCCTGGCGGTTTGCTGTGCCTCTTCTGAGAGTCAGAGCAGCAGCGGCCAAATTTCAGCCTCTGTCACGGAACAGAAGGATTGCGGCCCGTTCTCTACTAATGTTCTGGCCACTTTAACTCTGTTTCTGTTGGTGCTGCTCAACCCTGCAGCGTCCCGGGATGTGCGCCCCACACCAAGCGGCCCCAGCCTCACTTCCAGGCCAGCGCATCTCTGTCCTTTGTGTTTCTAACACCGCCAGCCGCTAGCCGCGCGCGCTCCCGGATCTCCCGGTCCCAGTCTGGATCCAGTGAGCGCACCGGATTCCGTAGCCCGGCGAGATGCCTGGTGGCGCGCGCACCCGCTCACGGTTCAGTCTGCTGTTTGCGGTGCCGCCCGCGAGCCCCGCCGCTTCTCCCGTAAGGGGCTACGCTTCCTTCCAACGCGGCGGTTCTCCCCCTTCCGCTTATCTTCCGATATCTGTGCACAGTTTCATGGCTCCCGCCTGCACCTCAATACTCAGCGCTGGAGATGTTCATTTGTAGAGATCCAGATGCGTCTTCCTGCGTCTCAGGCTGGTTCCGTGGTTGTTTAGGCTGGTCTGGTACCTATCCAGCTCGACTCGGAGGACCGGCTGAAAACGGTGTCTCCTACTCCTCCGCCATCTTAACCTCCAATCCCAGTTTTTGCTTTATGTATTTAAAATTCTATTGGTGGTTACATAGATGTTGAAGATCATTATATCTCCTTGATTAATCCTTTTATCCTTATTTCTCTCTTTATTTGTGATAGTATTTATTGTCCTGAAGTCTGCTTGCTTTGTTATTAATATAGCCACTTCAGTATTCTTTTGATTTGTATTTACATGGTGTACCTTTTTCCATACTTTTATTTTTAACTTATTTGTGTTTTATATTTAAAATGGATTTTTTAAATCCACAGCATATAGTTCAATATTGCTTTATAAAAACCAGCTTAAGAATCTATGCCTTTTAATTTTATTGTTTAAACCATTTATTATAAATGTAATTATCAATGTGATTTGGTTTGTGTCTACCATCTTGCTACTTGTTTCCTCTGTCTTACTTTTGTCTCTTTTCTCTTGGATTAATTATATGTCTTTGTCAGTCTTCTATTTTCCCCCTCCCCACTTAGCTGATTGGTTTTAATTCTGTTTTATTTCTTTCTTAGAAGATGTTCCAGCTCAGTGGTTCAAAATCTTTTTGGTCCCAGGAGCTCTTTGTACTTAAACAATCTCATGTTGAGGATCTCAAAGATCTTTAGTTTTGTGGATTGCATCTATTGATATTTATTATATTAGAAATTAAAATTGAACAGTTAAAAATATGAATTCTTTGAAAAATTAGCATTACAACCCATTATAAAGTAACATAAATAAAATGTTTTATTAAAAAGCTATGTTTCTGAAACAGAGAATATCTAGTGAGAAGAGTAGCATCATTTTACATGTGTTAAAGTTCTTTGATTTCTGTCTTAGCAGCTGGGTTCTCCTATCTACTGTATTTAGTCTATTGTGATATCACATATCATGTCACCTCTGGAAAACTCCATTGTGAATTTGTGAGAGAATGAGAGTGAAAAAGGAAAATATCACCTGAGCATTTACCCTGAAAATAATGTTAACCTTGTCACCCCTGAGAAGGTTTCGGACAAGTCCATAGGTTCTGGGTCCTATCTTGAAAACTGATGCTGTAAAGTTTACAGTATGCGTTTTTAAACTTATTGCAGTATATGTTAAAACAATATTATTCCATTTTAGTTATGACCCTTAGAATAATACATTTCCACTTCAGGTCCCCATCATTTGTGCTATTATGACCATGTAATTTACATCTATTTTTACTATAAATGCCACAATAATTTTTTATTATTTCACTTTACACAATCATCTTGTAAGGAAATTTTAACGTTAGAAAAAAATGTTTTTTTTATATTAGTACACATACCATTTCTGGCACTTTATTTCTTTGTGTAGATCCAAGTCTCCATCTGGTATAATTTCCTTTTGCCTGAAGAATTTCTTTTAACAATTCTTTTTGTGCAGTTCTGCTGCTGCTGAATGATCTTGGCTTTTATTTTCATGAAAAAATTTTATTCCACCTTCATCTTCGAAGGATACTTTCACTGGATATACAATTCTAGGTTTACATTTTCCCCCCACCCCCCAGCCATTTAAAGATGTTGTTTGATTGTCTTCTGGCTTGCATAGTTTTTGACAAGAATTCTGCACTAATTCTTACCTTTGTTCCTTTCTATGTAATGTGTCTTTTTGCTCTGCTTTTAAGTTTTTCTCTTTATTGCTGATTTCCAGCAATTTGATTATGATGATCCTTGAGGTGATGGTGGTGGTGCTGAGGATGGGGGTACTAGTGTGTGTATGCGTGAGTGTATGGGTGTGTGCTTATCCTCTTGGAGTGTTTGGAGCTTCTTAGACCTGGGGATTTATAGTTTTCATCAAATTTGGAAATACACAGCCATTATTTCTTCAAATATTTTTGTGTCCCTCCCCTTTCTATATGACACTCCAAATACATGATGTTAGTTACTTGATATTGTGCCTATATTACTGAGGATTTTCTCTCTCTCTCTCTCTCTGTCTCTCTTTTTCAGTTAGAAAAAGTCTGTGCTTTGGTTAGATTTGAACTCACTAATCTTTATTTCTCCAGTGTCTACTCTGCTGTTAATCCCATCTAGTGAAATTGTTCAGGTATATACTGTATATGTATATGTTGTATGTTTTATTCCTCAAGTTACATTTGGTTCTCTTTTAAAGATTCTGTTCTTTTTTTATGTTCGTTATGTTCTTGTTTTCCTTTAAATACCTGTACATCATTTGCTTGTTCTATCAAATCTTTCCTGTTGACTGATTTTTTCCTAATCACGTGTCAATTTTTTTCTGCTGCTTGGCAGGTCTGGTAATTTTGATTGAATGCTGGACATTGTGATATTACCTATTTGAATGTCTTGATGTTGTCAGGCAATTAAATCACTTGTGGATTAATTTGATCTCTCTGAGGCCTCTTTTTAAGCTTTGCTAGAATGAATCTTTAGTACTTTTACTTCAGAGATAGGTCAGCCTGTCTCTAATGTGTGACTCCTCTGGGGTCTCCATGGAATGCTGTAGGTGATCACTGACGACTCTCCACTCTGACTGGTCTGAGTTCAAAATGTCTCTCCACCCTCTGTGAGCTCTAGAAATTGTTCAGCTGACAATGCTGCCGTCATTCTTTGCCAAAGTTCATGCAGTGTCCCTTGATGCATGTGTAGCCTATTGCTCAGCAAAGACGCAAGTGGACCCCTATATAGGGGCCTATATAGAGCCCTATGTAGAGCTCTTTTTCAACATAGCTTGCTTTCTCCTGCTTCACAACTTCAGCTGTCTCAGCTTCCCAAAATTCTGATCTCCTCCTCAACTCACAAAGTTGCCAGGATCTGTTCAGTTTTCATCTGTTTTTCCCGTAATCTGGAAATTGCCTCCAGGCAGAATGCCAGGACAATCAGAAGGCTTGCCTTATTTGTTTCTCTTTTCTCGGAGATCAGAGTCTTGTGCTGTCTATTGTCCAAAACAGGTGTTTCATATATTTTGTCTAGTGTTTTAGATGTAAGAGGCGAAGTCTAGTTTCTATTACTCTATCATGGTTGGAGTCAGAAGTCTATTTTGAATTTTCAAGTATTTTTTAGGCCATGACACTCTCAGTTTCCTTGACCAATAATGACCCAAAATATAACATGTTGCCATGCTATTGCCTTTTAATCAGTCTTCCTGAATGACTTATAATATGGCTGGCTGGAGCTAGAACTTTCATTGTGTAATTGTATAGAACGTTGTTTCTTGTGTAGAATATTGTGTCTCCATGTGAAACTTACTGCCGCACACGAGGAGCTCTACATCTGTGAACTTTAAACAATGGAGCTTTATGCTTCAGATTCCAGATTTTAAATTATATCCCATCCCTAATTAGAAAATATATCACTGGAAACTTTTGTAAACCGTATTGAATTTCTCAATCCATATGTCTCCTCTGGCTTATGAACCTTTGCATTTCACAAATCACCACTCATGGTAGGTGACTCATGGTTTGACAAACATGGGTTTAGATGCCTCAAGACTTCAACATAATAGGTGTTGGGTAAATATATGTGGTAATTCTACACTTGGAATTCCTTGGTTGAAGGACCAAGTGAGTCGCTAGCTTTTATTGTCAAGAATTAAGAAAATCCAAGTAAGAGTGGCCCAAAGCCCACTTGAAGTTTCTTGCTGAAAGAAAACTGACAAGATTATTTCTAGATTTGACTGGAGAAGAGGTTAGAACTGAAAGTAGCCATGAGAACCCTAAGGTCTCAAGTTGCTTTGAATTTGCATTTTTGAAAAACAGTGTTTAACTTTCAAACTGAGGGGAAGAACAGCAAGTGATTATTAAGGTTTCTTTTTCACCACCACACTCCTAAGCTTGGCCAGTACAAGGTATCTGGGGACTGAGGAAGGGAAGAATTAGGAAAAGGTCAGGGAGCTAGGGTTGTGTGGGCCACCACCATGGCAGCGGGCAGCTGTTCCACCACATGTGGAATGAGTGTGTTTCAATTTGACCACAAGTCTACAAATAGATTATTTTGTGGTTTGGGGACCAAAGGCCTCTAGACATAGCTATTTAAATACTCATCGAATGATTTTTTTTTTTTCTGAGATGGTTATAGAATTGGATCTGATTTATTTTTCCTTTTCAGTAAATGGGTCCATAAATATTAACCCCCAGACAGAATGATGTTTACATGCTGAAAAGTATGTCATAAGCTGTGGCATCTTGACTTTCTGGGCTAACAATATCCAAAAGTTCTAGACAATAGAATGCTTTTCAACCAGTAAAAAGGATGAAGTGCATCTATAAGTTCTAACAGGGGGAGAGGGCAGAAATATATATTTTTAATGGGGTGCTTGGTGGCTCAGTCGTTAAGCGTCTGCCTTCGGCTCAGGGCGTGATCTGAGGGTCCTGGGATCGAGCCCTGCATCGGACTCCCTGCTCCGCTGGGAAGCCTTCTTCTTCCTCTCCCACTCCCCCTGCTTGTGTTCCCTCTCTCGCTGTGTGTCTTTCTTTGTCAAATAAATAAATAAAGTCTTAAAAAAAAAGAAATATATATATATTTAAAATGTGTGTTCTAAATAATATATATAATGATTAAGATAATCATATATTTGTATTTAAAAGGCTCTGTTTATATGTATAAGTGGCATATAAGTAGATGCATTTTTAAGGTAGCTTTAAAAACGATACATATGTTGGCATATAATAGGAAAAATCTGGAAAGAAACAACTATTGATGAACTATTCAATGTTCAAAGTGTTCACTTTTGGGGGCGGATGCATATTTATCTTTTACTTTATATAGTCTTGTGGATTAGTAGTTTAAAAAGCTCACATTTATTGGACATTTATTTTGAGGCCAGAACTGTGATAAGCATTCCAAATACTTAGCATTGTCTTACTTAGCCCTTATAACTGCCCTAGAATGTCTATATTGGAGGTGTCCAGAGATGGCAAGTTGCCAAGAGAAGGGAGCCAGGTATTTGCCTTGAGCGATGTTTGCTTACCAAGCACACTGTTGTTATACAGCTTTTGTGCTCATTTAGGATGACTTGGTAGGGGAAATACTGCCAAGTAATACCTTGCTGTTAATACCTCTCATAATAACCCAGAGAAGTAACTACTACTATTATTCCCAATTTAGAGATGAGGTAACTGAGGCACAGATAGGTTAAGTAGTTTGCCCAATGCCTCACAGCTAGTAAACAGCAGAGCCAAGATTTGAGTCCCTGTTAAAATGCATACTTTAGGCTCTTAATTTAGATTTGTTACAAGATAATAATAACGTAAATTTAAATCGTAATTTTAAAGAATTTCAGAAATTCAAGTTGCCAGTCTAAAAAAATATAATTTTTAGTATATTCTAGAAACAGAGGTGGAAAAAAATATTCTTGGGACATATTATCACTGGTAAAGGTGGATATCAAATTAGAACAAATACCTACTATGTTAGGGAATACCGCTACTAAAAATCAAATGTAGCTTTTATTTGTAAATTTTCACCAAAGGTTAATTTATGTGACTGTCTGTTTTTACACCCCCCTCTTTTAAACAGGAGAGATTTACAAATAGTATTTGAGCATCATGGAGCCTTTAGGTTCTACGTTAACAGCAACTTATGCCCACCCTAGACCAACACCAACCAACTTTCTACCAGCCATCAGTACTATGGCATCAAGCTATAGGGACCGCTTCCCCCACAACAATTTAACCCATACCTTAAGCCTTCCTTGGAGACCAAGCACATACTACAAGGTAGCCTCCAACTTGCCGACCTTGGGTCCGTACTGCACCAGATCCCAGAAGGTGTGCGAGAGCACCATGCTTCCCTTTGTTTCCAATAGAACCACTCTTTTCACGAGGTACACTGCTGATGATTGGTACAGGTCCAATTTAACCAACTATCTAGAATCCAACACTTCCCGACATAATTCAGAGAGACTAAGGGTAGACACATCTCGCCTGATTCAAGACAAATATCAGCAAACAAGAAAAACTCAAGCAGACTCCACCCAGAATTTGGGAGAACGAGTCAATGACATAGGATTTTGGAAATCTGAAATCACTCATGAGTTGGATGCAATGATTGGAGAGACAAATGAACTCACTGATGTTAAGAAAAAATTGGACAGGGCTTTGATGGAGACAGAAGCCCCTCTTCAGGTAAATATAAGACCTTATGATAAAAGACACTACATATTTGTATGATTATAATCCACTGGTTGAATTACTGTGGTTATTATCTGTCGAATTATGTTTCATTTTACTTATAGAAGCCAACCTCCTATTTGTACATCTGTAACTACTTTCAGTAATTTGTAAAACCATGACCTGTTTTACACATTCTGCAGAACAATCATTTAAGTAGAAAGAATCCGAATGCAAAGCAAAGGAGGTTAATTAGAGAGACACCCTTAGGGTCCACAGTGTTTTATGTTGAGAATGCCATCTTCCCATTTATTAAAAAGGCTGCCTGGGCATTGCTGTCCCTGGATTACTGTATATAATATTTGAGGGGGAAAAGTACTATTCTTTTAATCTGTGTCATGAAATGCCTCCTGTGCATATGTTATGATTCCTTTTTAAGGCACAGTGAAATGATCAGTGAGACCATCTCTGGAAATGGGGCGAGTTTGATTGAATAGGGAAATGGGCCTGAGGTTAAGCCAGTCGTTAAGGTCATGGAGGCAGCATTTTAGTTTGTTGCTGGCCTCTGGCTACCGCTCACCCCACTGAGTGTGTGACTGGGGGGGACTCCAACCCCATTCAACCCACCACCATTGAAAGAAGACATTCTGTATTTGAAGATGCACAAGTTACAGAAATTATTTCAGAAGGTGTATATATATTGATGAAGCAAACACCATTTTTCTTCGTGTTTGTATGACCTATTTCCCATAGGATAAGCATTTGCCGTGGTCTTTATTATGGCATCTGTAGCAGAAGAGTTCAGAGAATTAAGGAGCTAGAAGTCTAGTGGGTAGAAGAGTTTGTTGGAGACCCCTGAACATTGTTACTTCTTATTCCGCACCCTTCGCCCTGTCCCCCACCAAACACAAGCACACACAAATACACACAACCACCAGAAATCCCAAGAAAGGATTTCTCGAATGACGTTCTTTTAAATTAACTCATCATGAGATGATTTTCAGGTTCAGAAGCCCTTCGTGCTCTGGCTCATTTTGAGGATTCCTGGTCTATTCTGCACCCCACCTTACCCACTTCACTTTAGAGTATCCTTAAAATGATAGCCGCTTACCCTCTGAATTTCTGGAGGACATCCAGTTTCTTCCTTTCAGTGAGACAGGTCTAATTTCTATTTTTTTCTGCATTTCGTGTCCAAATGTTCTGTGTTCGAGTATTTACTACCAGCACAGTGTACGAAGGTCCTGATTAAAATTAGAATTAGTCACATAAACAGATACATCTCAAAAGGGAAAATCCAGGTGATCAACTAACATAAGAAAAAAGTTAAAATTCCCTAATAAAAAAAAGTAAATTAAATCAATGAGGGATCCATCTTTGGTGTATCATACCTGCGACAGTGGAAACTGATGACATCTAGAGTTGGCCAAAGTGAAAAAGATGGATACCTTTCTCTGTAGCTGGTAAGATGCGTAGAAGCCTAGTAGACAGTAGGTTAGTAGAAACTTACAAAAAGCAGTTTAGTAATATACATGAAAATAATCAGAGTTCCCTTCAACTCATCAATTCGTCTTCTAGTAAATGAGTTTTACTATTAAAAAATATACATTCACTCAAAGATTTTGTTCAACAATATGTTGTCCAGATTACAGTGTATGTACTATTTTATTTTGTGCTGAAAAAATTAACATTATACCGTCATTCCATGTCATGAAATAGTTTTTGAAAAAAGCATTTTAACATTTGCATAATGTTCTTTCATACATAATTTATTGTTAGCAATCCAAGCTGTTTTCCACTGGAGTCATTAGCACACTTTGTCTCAAAGAATATTTTATGATCGGAGCCTACCATTTAATGTCAATCCTAAAAAGGCATAATATAAAACTGTAAGGACATTACAACCTCTGTTTTGTTATAAACAGCAAACAAAACAGTGATAGGAGTATGACTAAATCATTTTCTACTTTTCTATATTTTTTCTCTTTAATGGGTAAGGCACCCTACTTTTGTAATTAGGAAAACATTAAATGGTACTTAAAAGTAATCACGTGGGGGGCGCCTGGGTGGCACAGCGGTTAAGCGTCTGCCTTCGGCTCAGGGCGTGATCCCCGCGTTGTGGGATTGAGCCCCACATCAGGCTCCCCCGCTGGGAGCCTGCTTCTTCCTCTCCCACTCCCCCTGCTTGTGTTCCCTCTCTCGCTGGCTGTCTCTCTCTGTCGAATAAATAAATAAAATCTTTAAAAAAAAAAGTAATCACATGGATTTTTGGAAGCACAAATATTTTGGCATCTTTAAAGATAATAATTTGTTTCTTCCTCACTCATCTCAGTAGAAAATATTTGGAAATAATATCTTGAAAACTATGTTTCAGGTTCTTATTTCTGTAGAAGAAATTAATGCTAAGTAATTTTCTCAGATGCCAATTTGTAGGAATCTAGTAAATGCCATATGCTTGATTGTGTCACTTTTCCAGATTAGAATTTTTTTTCCAAACCACTTTGAAGAACAAATGCTTACCTTTTAACTAGCAATAAGGATTTATTTAGTTGTTATGGTGCGTCTCATGGCGGATTTTCGACAAAATGGCTCGAAGAGTTGGTAAGTCGGTATTGGGAGTATCTGTTGACTTGTTTTAGAACCAGATCCTTAGAGCTGCTCGTCAATGATTTCAGTTACTTTGTATTAGTGTTTTTCCATTATTCGTGTATCTGTAGGTAGCCCGAGAATGTCTATTTCATCGAGAGAAGAGAATGGGGATCGATCTAGTTCACGACGAAGTGGAAGCCGAACTCTTGACGGTAAGTGTGGTCAATAACAAGAAATGTAGCTGCAGACATGTGCTTAATGTGTAGAAAGAGACCAAAAAAAAAATTATGTTATATGAAGCCATTTTAAGTAAGAGGTTATAGTATCAAATGTTTATAGCATTTAGAAAAGATTTTCTTTTATTATAAAAGTAATAGGTGTTCATTGAATAGATGTTCATAGAATTCAAAAGATACAGACTAGGTTAAAGAAAGAGAAAAACTGTGCTTTTTTTGGTTGGATAAATGCTCATTGATGTTTATTCTTAAATATGGTTGTAGGGAAGGCAGCACCGTTCTTTTTAAAGACTTAAGTTTTGTTTTTTTTTTAGAACAGTTTTAGGTTCACAGCAAAATTGAGGGTAAGGCCTAAAGGTTTTCCATATAGCCCCTGCTAGGGCACAGCCTCCCCCATTACCAACATCCCCCACCAGAGTGGTACATTTGTCACCATTGATGAACCTACGATGATACATCATTGTCATCCAAAGTCTGGTATACCCTTGGTGGTGTAGATTCCATGGGTTTGGACAAAGGTATAATGACATACCCATCATTGTAGTATACAGAGTAGTTTCACTTCCCTAAGAATCCTGTGTGCTCTGCCCATTCATCTTCTAGAAGCACTTTATTCATTTAAGAATTGTGTTGTTCACATTGTGGAACACAGCATAACCATTAAAATCATGCATGTTGTGTGTATATATATATATATATATATATATACACACAACATGCATGATTTTAATGGTTATGCTGTGTTCCACAATGTGAAAGTGCTACTATTTAAAAAAAAATCAATCCTCTCTTTTTGAATAGTTTCCCTATCTCAGTCCACCTGTTGTTTTCTTGCTATTTTAATAACACGGCGGTGTACAAAAATATTATTATTGATAACTATGTATTTCTGATTATTTCCTTAGGACACTTTTCAAGGAATGTAATGGATGTGTCAAAAGGCAGATGCTTTTGGGAGGTTTTGCTCTATAGCCAAATTGTCATCCAGAAGCCGACAGTGATATGTGCACTACTGTGCTGATTCTCCCGCTAAGCTCTCTTCCACCTCCACCAATTAAGTGTGACTTAGGTCTAAGTTCTCTGGCCTTCATTTGCCAGACTTATTCCCACAAGATCTGTGCCATTCCTTAGGATTTCAGCCACTACGTGCCTCAGCCCTTCCTAATCTGTTTTTCAGGCCAGACACTCTACTATGCATCAGTTCTTTGTCCCTAAGTCCCTGTCAAACGTATTTATGTTGGTAAGCCTGCTACCCCTCCCTCCCCTTTTTGGTTCATATTCATGAAGCCTAAAAGTGTACTTTCCTTCTACCCCCATGCTGTCTGCCTTCCCCTTCCTACTGATGGTACCAAAGTTCTCCAATCACTTGTGGCATGGCTTGCTGACTCTCTCCACCTTTTTGTAATCAGTTTCCGGTTCCTATAGATTGTTCCTCTCCTTTCCATTCTGTTGTCTCCAACCATTATTCAAAACCATCCTTTCCTCCTTCAGTGCTGGTTAATGTGAAATCCCCAAATATCTTCCCCTTCACTTGCATCTGTACTACCATGATCACCAGTGGTTCCAGCCGCTAGAAACTCTTCCTTGACTCCGAAATGTCTATGACCTTCCATTGACTGCCTCTCACTCCTTCTCAGTCCCATTTCCTACTCTGACTTGCTGAATTTCTGCAGCAGGAAATCAACTCACTATCCCTGAACCAGCATGGCTGGGTCTCACCCGTTTGCCTTTCTGTGATTGGTCCTTGGTTAAAAAAAAAAAAGAAGAAGAAGAATCCTTGGTAAGAAAGTAAATATTATGAGCCAGCAAGTTGGTCATCAGTAATATTATCCTCATAAGTCATCAGGGTCCCTTTTAACGTTGCATTAAATTATTTTTAGTGACCTATTGCATTATGCATGATAAGTAGAAGTTTTTTTTCTTTGCTTTTTGCTTTCCTCTACTGTGTGGTTCTCTGAAAGAAATTTGAGTGGAAATAATAAATTCAGGAAAGTTTTGGCCACTACACAACAGGCTATGCAATCTATTTTGTAAAAGCTACAGTGCCTGTTGCTGCACATGAGTGATTAGGAACAAAATCCTGAATCAAGTAGCTTTATGGGGATGGGTCGATACTCTGCTGTTTCTTCCTTCCCTGCCTCTGATGAATCTCCCATCTTGAAATAATCTCTTATCTACTCGGTCATTCTAAAGGGGGAAGAATTTACCGGCAAATATCCCCTGGCCTATTGTTCTCACCGATCCTGAGATGTTTTGTATCAAGTAAATGATACATTGGTTCTAACAATTCTTAACTTCATGAGAATATCTCTTGGTATTTAAAAGACTTTTTCTTTCTTTTTTTTTTTTTGACTTTACTACTTCTAGTGTATTAATCTAGCTCTCAAACCTGGCTGAACCTTAGAATCACTTGAGGAAGGTTTTAAAAACATCAATGACTGGGTCCCACACCCAGAGATTGTGATTCAAGTCTGGAGTGGGAGCAAGGCATTGGTATTAAAAATATTCCCCATTTAATTTTAATGAAGAGCCAGAGTTCAGAAACACTACCAAATATTGCTGATAGAAGTTAATGAAGATCTCAATAAGTGGACATATCATGTGAATGTACTAGAAGACTTAAATAATGTTAAGGTGGCCGTACGTCCCAACATGGACCACAGATTCAACAGAATCCTCATCAAAATCCTAGCTGACTTCTTTGTAAAAATTGACAAGCTGATCCTGAAATTCACATGGAAATTCAAGGGACTCAGAATAGCCAAAATAATATTGAAAAAGAAGAAAGAGCACCCACACTTCTTGATTTAAAAACTTACTACAAAGCTACAGTACCCAGACAGTAGTGCTGGCAATAAAGATAGACATATAGATCAATGGAATAGAATTTGAGAATCCAGAAATAAACCCTCCCTTTTACAGTCAATTCATCTTCAACAAGGGTTGCCAAGACGATTCAATGGGAAAGGAATACTCTCAACAAATGGTGATTGGACGGTTGGATGTCTGTGTGCCAAAGACTGAAGTTGGACTTCGACGTCACACCATATATAAAAATTGAATAAAAGTGGGTCAAAGACATAAGTGTAAGAGCTGTAATTGTAAAACTCTTAGAAGAAGACATAGGCATAAATATTTGTGACACTGGAGTAGGCAATCATTTCTTAAATCTGCTACCAAAAGCACAAAGCAAATACAATGTAAGAAAAAAGCGAGAAATTGATCATCATTGAAATGACAAACTTGGGTACTTCAAAGAACATCATCAGCAAAGTGAAAAGACAATCCATGGAATGGAAGAAAATCTTCTCAAATCATATATCTGATAAGGGACTTGTATCTATAATATATAAAGAACTCTTAAAACTAAAGCGAAAAATACCCAAATAACCCAACTTAAAATAGGCAAAGGATTTGAACAGAGAGTTCTCCAAAGTGAATACACACATGGCTGATAAGGACAGTAGAAATGCTCATCATTAGTTCATCAAGGAATGCAAACAAAACCACAATGGACTACCACCTCACAGCCCATCGGATGTCTATGCTCAGAAACATAGTTCATAGCAAGTGTTGGTGAGAATGTGTAAAAGGATGCACCTGCTTTGGAAAACAGTTAAACATAGAGTTGCCATATGATTCGTAGTTCCACTCCTATGTATCTGACCAAGAGAAAAAAAAAGTTCACGCCCGCACAAGAACTTGTACACGAATGTTCATAGCAACACTATTCATAACAGCCATTTAGAAACAACACAAATGTCCGTCAGCTGATGAGTGATATATAAAATGTGGTGTAACCGTCAATAGAATGTTATTTAGCCATAAAAAGTGCTGAGACATTCTACTACATGGATGATCCTTGGAAATTTATGCTAAGTGAAGAAGTCAGTCACAAAGGACTGCACATTGTAGGATTCCATTTCTACGAAGTGGCCAGATTAGGGAAATCTATAGACATTATTTCCACTCTTCCACCATGATTATAGTAGATTAGTGGTAGCCTAGGAGAAGCAGGCTCAGGAGGTTATAAATTGGGAGTAACAGGGAAGGGGTATGTTGTTTCTTTGGGGGGTAATGAGGATATTCTACAATTGGTTCTGGTGATGGTTATATAACTCTGAATATACTAAAAACCATTGAATGATACAAATACATGAGTTCTATTGTACATGATTATAGCTCAATAAATCTATTTTTTAAACAACCACCACCACTGCTTTAGAGGCTTAATATTTTTATTTTTAATTTTAATTTTTTTAAAAGATTTTATTTATTTATTTGACAGAGAGAGAGACAGCCAGCAAGAGAGGGAACACAGGCAGGGGGAGTGGGAGAGGAAGAAGCAGGTTCCCAGTGGAGGAGCCCAATGTAGGGCTTGATCCCAGGACTCCGGGATCACGCCCTGAGCCGAAGGCAGATGCTTAACGACTGAGCCACCCAGGCGCCCCTAGAGGTTTAATAGTTTTTAGACCAGTAGCAGAGGTTACTTTATCTCAAAATACCTAAATCTGCACTTCAAGTAATGATTCGTCAATTGAGGGGTGCCTTGATCATTGCCAACTAATTCAAGTAATGAGTGTATCCTTAGGTCACTCACAGTAGTGATATTAGCATATCTTTTCTTTTAACCAACACTGGTCTAATTTTTTGGAATAAACTAAATAAACTTTGGCAAAGAAAAGAAGTAGCCGTAAAAGGCCTGCTTTTGAAGAAGGTGGCAGCATTGAAATATTTTCTCATGAGTTCTGTTGACTTTTACATTCAATCAGTGATATTCACCAAATTCATACAGAATGGCTTCCCTTGGGGGATTGATCAGGGTACCATCTTTTTGGTCCTCCCAGACCAGGCTAACTCCTTGAACTTTTTAAAGCCAGATGAACCTTGAGTACAGATTAATAGATAAATTAACACTGGAGACAGTTCCAAAGGTCTTTGGTTGTAGGCATTCCCTATTTCCATGAACCCTTCTGCCCCAACCATCTGACATTTATCATATGATGTTATTTAAATTCAAATATAGAAATTATTGTTGAATATTTTTTATAGCAAGGGTTTCATTAAATGCATTTTTTCCCATTAAAGTCCCAGAAATTCCCACTACAGGCATTGTGTATTCATAGTATAAAAGCTCACTAGGATTTTGGGTGTTGAGTAGTATTTTCGAAGCAGTATGCCTTTGGCAACACCTTAGTGAAATAGCTACACACACACACACACACACACACACACACACACACACACACCAAGCCATAGAGAAAGTTGAGGATGAACAACACCAAAAACAAAGACTCCCCATGGTGAGAATGTGCAAGAAAGCTTTGCTACCTGTAAGGACAGGGGGAGCCTTGATGACAACATGAGGTGGGAATGTAGTATTTCACTTATTCCATTAATTCAGAGGATCAAAGGATGAGTTGGTAGGGTTATCACTGAAATGAATTCCAGGCATATTTAATATTTTCATGTGAAGCAAAGAAAGAATAAGACTATATAGTTGAGTAGTAATTGACATTGGAGTGGGGAAGACCTTTATAATCAAATGAACAAAAGTGGAGACCAAAAGAGGATATTTAATAAACTTGACATCATAGAAATCATGAATGTCTACATGTCAAACTCGCTATGCAAAAATAGGCAAGGGGCAAACTGGTTTACAATGTACATATATTTTTATATTATATATATTTATGTATATATTTATGACATCTATGATAGGAAATGATTGAATTTTAAATATAAGAATCCTTGGGGTGCCTGGGTGGCACAGTGGTTAAGCGTCTGCCTTCGGCTCAGGGCGTGATCCCGGCATTGTGGGATCGAGCCCCCCATCAGGCTTCTCCGCTATGAGCCTGCTTCTTCCTCTCCCACTCCCCCTGCTCGTGTTCCCTCTCTCGCTGGCTGTCTCTATCTCTGTCAAATAAATAAATAAAATCTTTAAAAAAAAAAGAATCCTTATAAAGTAATAAGAAAAAACCAGAAAAAGTGCAGAAGCAGGTAATTCGCAAAAGAAGAAAGTTGAATGATGAGCAAATATATAGTTAAAATATTAACCTGCAAATTTCACGAAGTTTATTGTTTGGGGGAGGGGTCCTATCACACTGGCAAAAATGGAGAGGATTTGGTAATGACCTCTTAGTAGGTGAGGTGAGGAAGCGTACTCTCATTTATTGTTGTAAATGGGTACGACTTCTCTGAAGGCAATTGGCTGTATTTGTCAAAACCTGGGGAAAAAGCACACCCTTTGGTGGTGTGTAAACATTTACTGAGGTTGTTCATCATGGTATAGTTTAATGTCATGGGAAGATGTTCGGGTTTAAAATGAAAAGGTGAGGGTCACCCGAGGTGGCTCGGTCAGTTAAACGTCCCACTCTTTTTTTTTTTTTTTTAAAGATTTTATTTATTTATATGACAGAGAGACAGCCAGAAAGAGAGGGAACACAGCAGGGGAGTGGGAGAGGAAGAAGCAGGCTCCCAACGGAGGAGCCTGATGTGGGACTCGATCCCGGAACGCTGGGATCACGCCCTGAGCCGAAGGCAGACGCTCAACGACTGCGCTACCCAGGCGCCCCAAACATCCCCCTCTTGATCTCAGCTCAGGTCATGATCTCAGGGTCATGAGATCGAGGCCGGCATGGGCTTGCACTCAACAGGGAGTCTGCTTGAGATTCTCTTTCTCCCTTTCCCTCTGCCCCTGCTCTCTCTGAAAAAATAAATAAAATCTTAAAAAAATAAATAAATAAATAAAATGGAAAGGCGGGCCACAAAACAATACCTATAGTGTGATCATTCTGTGCTTGAAAAGTGAAAACAGTGACCATGTGTACTTTTTCAATGTCTTCTTGGTGCTATTTTGGATTTCTAGACTTTCTAATGTGAATATGAATTACAGAGGGGAGCAAAAAAATGTTTACTTCAAACATCTCTGATACAATGCATGCTATGTCATAGTGTATATATCCTCGAGGCATCAGAATGCCATGCGTGTGGTCAAGTAGAGCAGCGTACAAACGTGTTTGTATGAGTGTAGGAGCTAAGCTGCGGGGCACAGGCAACAGAGGGAGGGCTGGCCTTCCCGTGTGGAAGTCAAGTTTCCATTTGGACCCAAGAGCTGGATCTATTGAGGATATATGCACTGCCAGAGGGAAGTCCTTTTTTGCCCCTTTCCCTCCCCAGTTTACTTTGTCTTGGAAGAATAGTTAATATAAAAGAAGCCTGCATTAAGTTCAACCCTACACATCACCAGAATTTATTTATTAACTTATTGTTATATTGTTTTAGTTAAGGGACAGAGATAAAAAAAAAAAAGACAAATCCTCAGTTCTACTCCTTTCTCAACTTGTCCCATAATATAATTTTCCAGTAGCCCTATAAAGGGGGGGAAACTCAGTCTAATGTTTAGATTGCAGTACCGTGAGGGCAGAGAGGTAAATAAGTGTGTGTAAAAATTGTTTTCTTGTTTTACTCGACGATTTTTCCAGGAACGGTTTTCTTTGTCGATGTTTTCTTACGCTGTTGACTTTGGATGTTATATCCGATGATGAAAACATTAATGTGTTTTTTTTTCTCAATTGAGTAGGAAGTTGATATTATTCTGTGTTGTCAAGAAAGGATGAAGCTGCATTTGGATAAGGCCATTGCTCAACTTGCGTAAGACCTTTAACTCTATATACAACTTAAGATCTTTCTCTCTCTTTTTTTTAAAGATTTTATTTATTTATTCGACAGAGATAGAGACAGCCAGCGAGAGAGGGAACACAAGCAGGGAGAGTGGGAGAGGAAGAAGCAGGCTCATAGTGGAGGAGCCTGATGTGGGGCTTGATCCCGTAACGCCGGGATCACTCCCGGAGCCGAAGGCAGACGCTTAACCACTGTGCCACCCAGGCGCCCTTCAAATATACAAATAAAATCTTAAAAAGATAATTTTGAGATGCTACAGAAAGGATTTCTGCCCTCAGTTGGAGCATGGCTAAGCTTTCTTTTAACTCAAAAGACTTTCTTTCTTTGAGGAGAGATTGACTTGTATGTATTCAGCCCGACAGCTGGAAGAGTAATGAACTGTGGCTCATTGTGATGATTATTTCCATAACTCCTCTAAGACTCAGCCTTCTCTGATTTCCCAGGGACCCTGGTACCTGCTCCCTGGTGCTCTGGTCACACCATGGCAGCCCTGTAATCGTTCACCCATCCTACTCTCTCCCAGAATACAAATCCCGCTTTTCTTAACAACAGTAGATAGTAGGTACTTAATATTTACGGTAGGGATTGGGGCAGGGGAGAATAATAATCAAAGGAAGGTCTTAAGCAATGAGAACAGCTGTCAGCATAGAAGACACATTGGCTGAGTGTCTTTCCTAACATCACTAGAAAGATGAATGTTCATCTGGCTATGGCCATGGAAAGCAGCATCAAATATGTCACCCAAAGGAAAGGATGCTTCTGCTTCTGCTGACATTGTCAAGGATAACGTGTGAGACCCCAAAAGGAGTAAGTGTTAGAGAGGTATCAGTTCTGCTTGCTTTGTTTGCCCACTGTACCCATCAGGGTTGATACTCTGCAGGTCACCGAGGTTTAGATGGCTGGGATCTCTCTCGCTGTGTTTGGAGGGGGTCTATAGCAGTGTTAAGGATAGGTAGAAGATTAGTTAAGGAAGACTGACTACCCATGGTTTGGTTAACTGTACAGTTTACATGAGCTATAAATACAAGACAGTACAGTTCTGATACTACTTTTTGGCTTCTGCTCCCTAGAAATCACAGAACCACAGCTTAGTGTGGTTCACAGAATGGGGTCTGTTCTGTTTTCTTTGGGTCCAGTTCCTATTCCTATTTTGTTTTATAACTAAAATCTGCGGCTCCTCCTCCATGTTCTTCATTCTTCTTGCTCAGATTGTTCTACTCTGGAACACCACATCTTCATATCAGTCTCTGTTACAAACCACCTCATTCCCGGACCTGTTCAGGTCTTTGCAGAAAGTTCCAGCTCCATGTCTGCACTTGTGTGGAATCTTCAATGGTGATCCTTTAAAGACCTTGGTTTTAATTTAATATGCAGTGGATAAAATGCCTACCTCATTTCCTGGGATGGATTCTCCAGGATTTATGGGGTCCTTACCGAGGTCATTGGGCTTGGTCCAGGGAAGGCGATGGGAGGAGGGCTTTTCAACTCTATGTGCTTTGGAACACCCAATGAAGGCCTCAGTTTGGACCTCAGTTGAAAATGGAATGTCGTTAGGCATCAACATGGCAACCAAGATTTTTCCCATCTTGGGCTGTAAGACAGGTGGAGGGGGTGCTGCCTCAAGCGCTTTCCTTAAGGAGGTTCTGAAGTAAGGTCAGAGGAAGTCAAGGGTGTGTCAGCCCAAGAGAGGAAGACTATGGGGCATCTTGGTCCCAGACCACAAATGAGAAAGGCCTTTAATCCCAGAGTTTCAACACAATAACATTGAGATGGGAGATTGAACACAAAAATAACAAGGGGAGGCAGCTTTCTCATCTTTCCTCTCTTGCACATGTTTTAGAATTCACAGAAGTGTTTCAGGATTCACAAAATGCAGGCTACTGGCGTGTTGCTACCGTCATTTCTGTTTCACACAAAGAGATGAGCTCTGATAGGTCAAGTGACTTAGGTATGAGCTAAGCTAAGGGGAAGCTGCAGCTGGAATTAATCTATTCAATTCAATGTAGGCTTTAGCAAGTGGTTCCTGGATGCCAAGACCATTTTGGGTGCCAGAAACACTGAAATGATGATCATCTTGTTGTCCTGCTTTTTCAAATACTATCTAAGTGCTAATGATTGCCCCATTTTTATTTCCACCCCAGACCTCTCTCCCAAATTCCAGCGACCTCTTTGGTATCTGCACTTGGCTGTTTAATGCATGCTCAAGCTCAGTGTGTTGCCTGAACTTCTGTCTTCTCCCAGCCTACCTGCACACCTCTGTTGATGGAATTCTGTTCCAATTACTCAGCTTCACCTCTCCTCCCCAACTAATGTTTAATCTCCTAGGGGAGTCTCTTGGCTCTCTTTAAAACATACTGAGAATCTGAACACTTGTCCCCTCCCTCACTGCTACCCTCTCGATCCAAGCCACTACTATCTACCTCTCACCTGGCTAATTGTACCTACCCACTAACGGGTCTCCCTGTCCCCTGCAATCTGTTCTAAACCCGGCACCAAATGATCCTTTAAAATTATAAGTCAGTGGTCTCTCACTTCACTCAGAGGAAAACTTGACTCCTTCCAATGTCCTCCAACAAGGTCCTGCGTGATCAACTTCTTCTTCCTGCAAGTCTTTTTTCAAACATTGCCTCCTCAAGGAGTCCTACTCTGGCCATCTTATTTAAATCATCACTCACACTCTTGTTTCCTTTTTCCTGCCTTGTTTTCTGCATTGTTCTGCTAACAAACCACACGATTTGCTTATTCATTAGGGGTATTGCCTGTGTCCTTCCTGTAGAGTGTAAGCTTCTTTAGAGAAGAGATATTTGCTTTGTCCACTGATGCATTCAGGCTTGAACAGTGCCTAACAGGTAGTAGACACTCAGTAATTATTTGTTGAATCAGCTACTGCATGAGTAAAGACGTGGCTCGCCTGTCACCCATGCTTACTCCATGCGCCTATCTTTTTGGTAGTGAGCTGACAGGTGTCCTCTCTGTTTGGCAGGGCAGGGAACAGCATGCATCTCAGAGCCTCTTCCTTCCTAAGAGGGTGGCTATTGGGGCAGATGAGCCTGGGGGCCCCTGATTCCTGATCTCCTTTCAAGCACTCTGTCTCCTGCCCCAGAGCTCAATATTGACACTGGTTTCTGTCTTCTGGCAAACTTCTTAGGTCCCACGTGACCACCTGTGGCCCTTCATCCATATTTGAAGGGAGGCTGGCTATAAATGTCTCAGAACTTCTTGGGGGAATTGCACTCAAAGAATGGGGGAATTAGGGTATAGAAGAGGAAAAAGAAGAAGGAAAGAGAGGCACAGATGTGGACAGATTACTTTAAACCAGTGTCCCTTCTGGAACAGTGTTTGTGTTAGGAAGATGGGTCCCAGCCCCGGGGCTCCAGATATCCACCTTCTGTTTATCTACACCTCTTCTCCTCCAAGCTCTACCACATACCATGGGAGGGGCATTGTGGACAGGTTTCTAATTACGCGTATGTATGGACATCTCCAGCGGAGGCTCCTTTTAATTGGGAAACTGGACATTGTGTGAAAGAGGAGAGACACAGACAGCAGTAGTGGGTGGGTCCCAGCACAGAAGGGCAATTTCTCTTCCTCATATCAAATTGTTTCCTAAACCTGAAACTCCATTTTCCCACTCTGTGTTACAGAGCTAACCGAGCTTCCCAGCATGAGCTGGAGAAGGACCTGAGTGATAAACAGGCGGCTTACCGAATCGACGATAAATGCCACCACCTACGAAACACATCGGATGGTGTCAGCTACTTTCGCGGAGTGGAGAGGGTTGATGCGACGTAAGTCAGGCACGAACCACTTCTATGATTTCGATGTCATTTAATTCATTCTCTCCCCCTTCAAAATGACGCAGCTTACAGGTTAAAACGGAAAACATGGGAAGATGTGGGGAAGATAAAAGACACACCCTGCTTTGGACAAGTTTTCAGTAAGCATGCATATTCCTCAGTCAGGCCTTGACACTTGCCTCCTCTATTGTTTTGTAAAAGAATATTTGTCATTTACACTTATTGTGGTGAGCACTGAGTGACATAGAGAATTTTCAGATCACTGTGTTGTACACCTGAAAGTACTAGGACATTGTAAGTCAACCGTACCTCAATAATAAATATTTTAAAAAGCTCAAAAAAAGAGAATATTTGTTGTTTGAATTTCTAGCTGTGAAAATAACAGCAACTCGAAGCAGAAAACCTAGAAAACACAGAAAAAGCGTAAAGAAAATAAAGTGTTGTCAGTGTGTTGGATGCCCTGGATTCCGTGGGGTACAAGCTGCTTGTTAAACTGGTTCTACCAATGGTTTCTTTGCCAGGGCTCTGGATGCAGTCTTGGGTTCACAGTCTTTTTCCAGCCCGTCCCCTTAAAAAAAATCAACTTGATCGATTGAGGTGAAATTCACTTACACTAAAATGTGTTTGGTCTGAGCGTACATTTTGGTGAGTTTTGACACTTTCTATGCCTGTGTAACCATGACCATGGTCGAGATGAAGAATGTTTTTGTCACCTCAGAGAGTTCCCTTGTTCTCCGTCCCATGCTCACGCCCCTCCCCCGTTTAAACTGACCCCCACATGGATTCTCTTTTGTGGGGCTGGTCACCCCCAAAGCAGCACCGTCTCTTAGCACTCCTGTAAATAGGAGCAGCATATGTCAACTTTGATTTTTAAATTCTTCAGTGTGAATCAGATTCAGACCCTATGTCCTAAGTGGTCCCCTTGAAATGCCCCTTACTTGGCTTAAGGTGAGCAAGAATCATCTTCCTCTTCTCCTTCTGGGGCAGGGGATGTGCTGTGATCAAACCACATACTCTGAGCACCTTGCCCTCCACCAAGGGCCTCCTCTATTTCCAGCATGAATTTTTAGCCATCCTTCATGGAATGTCAGGGTACGGAGCATGTAGGGGGTTATTTTGGGTCACTGTGGCCCAAGCTAACACCTCTAGTCAACAGTGAGAGTCTTATTTGATATCCCATTATTTCAACAAAGAAATGCCACCTGTAAGCCCCCATGCCTAACGTTAACTGTTAGTCCTTCCAAAATTGTTCCACACATGTAGAAAGAGATTTATATGTTTAAAGAACGGCATTACACGCATACTATTTCTATACTCCGTCTGATTTTTCATTTCACGATATATCAAAAACACTGTGAGAATATTCTATGGTATAAGTTTGCATGTTATATGGATTACTTATTTAAATGTACCATAAGTTACTCAACTTCACTTTTGGACACTGAGACTCTTTTCAGTTTTTCAAGGATAGTCATAAATATTGCTGAAAATTAATGTCCTCACATATACATTTTGGGGTGCATTATTTCCTTACGATAAATCTGTACATTGCTTGCTTTGGTAGCACATATACTGACATTGGAATGGTGCAAAGATGAGCATGGGTCTTGGGCAAGGATGTCACACAAATTCACGAAGCACTCCTTATTTTTAGCCCTAGAGATGTAAAGTAGAGCTCCGTGACTGTAGTTAACGATACCATGTTGTGTATTTGAAAGTTATTCAGAGAGTAGAACGTTAACAATCCCATGTCGTGTATTTGAAAGTTATTCAGTGATTAGAATGTAACAGTTTTCATCCGGAGAAAAAATAATTGTAACTATGTATGGTGATGGATCTTAATGAAATTTGTTGTGATAGTCAATTGGCAACGTAGATGTGTATCAAATTATTATGTTGCGCACCTACCTGAAACTAATGCAATGTTATATGCCAAGTGTATCTCAGTAGAAATTTTCCATAAATGGAATTTCTGGGTTATACACATTTGATAGTATCTTGCTGTATGTTGTCCTCTAGCATTGTTCTACCGATCCAACATTCCTGTCTGCAGGATATGAGAGAAATCTTTTAAAAACATGCTCACCAGATAATTCTCATTCTCTTCAGTCTTTGCTGTTCTGCGGAAGGGTTATTAGTATGTTGCTGTTTTCGTTAGGACTCCTTTGATTAGTCCTGAAGTTGGGTATTTTCTCACATGCTTATAGAGCCAGTGAGAGACATTTCTTACAAGCCAAAATACCCATATTCTTCATCCATTCCCCCCTCCTGCCCCCTCCCTGCTGATTGGCAGAGGACTGAGTGTATGCTTTGGATTTACAGAAACTGAGCAGAAAAACAAGGAACAATTAAGAAAAGTTTTAAATAAGCTTTCCTCTGATGTTTACGTTTGATGCAATAAACCAGGATTCATTGATAGAGGGTTTCCCCTTTCACAAAATGAATGATCGCCTACAGACGGTCTAGGCCGATTCATCATTGTCACCATTGTATGGTTCTACTTTTTTTTCCAGGGTCTCAGTGCCCGAGTCCTGGGCCAAATTTACAGATGACAATATTCTCCGTTCCCAAAGTGAACGAGCAGGCTCTGCCAAGCTAAGAGACGACATTCAAAACCTCTTGGTCGTGACTGCCAACGAGATGTGGAATCAATTCAACAAAGTGAACTTGGCTTTCACCAATCGCATTGCTGAGACTGCAGATGCTAAAAATAAGATTCAGATTCACTTAGCGAAGGTAAATCAAGGGCCAGTGGTACCCCTTAGCTGACCTGGAGAGATAGA
The DNA here is from genome assembly GCF_017311325.1 of Ursus maritimus. Classification (NCBI taxonomy): domain Eukaryota; kingdom Metazoa; phylum Chordata; class Mammalia; order Carnivora; family Ursidae; genus Ursus; species Ursus maritimus. The sequence continues at coordinate 66,602,045 of NW_024423786.1, read as the reverse complement.
GCAGGGGGCTCTGGGACCACAAATCTCTCACCACTCCCGGAGAGATGCCGTAAGGCGCATGACCTCCTGGCCATACGGACGAAGAAAAATTAAAAACAGTACAAAGCACACCATTTATTTTAGCCAGGTAGCCAGGTGTCAAAATGAAATTGGAATCCACTGGTTTTTGGAATACAAAGAATGCACTATGCACTGAAAGGTTCCTAGTATTTAATAGAAACAAAAATATTATGATTAAAGTTTAATGAACCACTGTATGTAACTAGGAAGTGAATTTATTATTAGAACATATGGTAGGAATGTTTTCTGTTAAATTATTTCAGGCCCTTTCTCTGGAATACAAACCAAATACAGGAAACTATTAGGTGCTTCAAAGTGTTTCTGATATTGAACTTTTTAAAGCGCTCTAAGCCTAAGCATTTTACAGGGACAATAACATGAAGGATTTAAACAGAATTTGAGTGTTTCAGGATAAACAAGGAGCTCTTTCTTTCTTTAGCATTGGTCTTGGAGCTCTTACTATTTCTGTGGGTTAGGCTGCCTATAGGTTTTCGTTTCTTATTTTAAGAACCTGACACAGTCGGCCATGTGTGCTGGAAGACGGGATTACCCAACTGAGGGCACATGTTTTCTCAGACGGCAGCAATTTAAGTTTTCCCTTCTCGTGGTGTCTTCTTTGGACAACAAATATTTATGGGGCCAGACGGTGTGCTCCCTTCTGTGAAGGGCAGCGAGAAGCCTAATATGCAGTTTGGGTCCCAGGAAGCGTGTATCTGTGAAGATGTGCCTACTTAGGAAGAGCTCATGAACAATTAGTAACGATAGAAAATTACAAATGGCGCTTGCCAGATAACAGACGCAGAAAGCATTGTTGGGGTTCAGAGAAAGAGGTGAACATTCAGGTGGGCGACGTCTCGAACGAAGCCTTGGGAGGTAGCCCGTTGGAGGCTGAGTTTGGATCTGGGAGAGAAGCTTGCAAAGGCAGCCAGAGCCATGTTGTAGAGAACATCGATGGGAAGATGGTCACTGGGCAGTACGGAGCTATTCTAAAGGCCTCTAGAAGCCTGACCTGATGCAGTCCCTTCGTTCAACAAATTTGTATTTACTTCTGCATGAGTTCCCCGGGCTGTCCCCACAAAGCACTACAGACTGGGTGGCTTCAACAACAGCAGTCATTTTGTCATTTTTTATTTTTCACAATTCTGGAAGCTAGAAGTCCAAGATCAAGGTGTCAGCAGGGTTGGTCTCTTCTGAGGTCTCTCTCCTTGGCTGGAGATGGCCGTCTTCTCCCTGTGTCTTTACTTGCTCTTCTGTCCATGCATCTGTCTCCTAATCTCCCCTTCTTATAAGGACACCAGTCGTATTGCACTAGGATCGAGCCTAATGACCTCATTTTAACATAATTACCTCTTTCAAAGGCTCCATCTCCAAATACAATCATATTCTGAGATACTGGGGGTTAGGACTTCAACACAGGCACTTTTCTGGGGGTGGGGAGGAGGATAGCATTCAGGCCAGCACAGCTCCATTCGAAGTACTGTGCTGGGTGCTTTGGGGTATGCACCAAGAGCAACACACTGGCCCTGCCATCTTGTATCTTAGAGCGAGACGAGACCTGAAAGTAGAAAAGACCAGAAAGGTGCAGAAAGAACTCCTCAGAGCTGCAGATAAAACATTAAGTTTAGCAGAAGGAAGAGTTATTTCCACTGGTGAGAGACAGGGATGGCTTCAGGGGGCAGGGAGCCCCCGAGGCTGGCTTTGGTGATAGGAACAGTGCAATGATTTTCAGCAGGTTGTTGAAAGCTTGGGAGGGAGGTCAAAGCTTAAGTGACAGATTTCAGGGCTCCTGGATTATGCAAGTGTCAGATCCGTGAGGTTACATGAGAGCTCTGCAGGGGGAGAAAGGACGGAGCAGAGAAGTGGCTCAGGACAGAGTCTTGTCCTGGAGGTAGTGAGGAACAGATAGAGAGAGGCAAGGAATCAGGACAGCGGCTGGCCAGAGAAGACACACAGGTTTCAAGGAGAGGGAGACATCGGGGAGGGTTATTGTCGACTTTGAGAGTACAGTTTCACGAGGGCCACTGGGTCCAGGAATCCAGGGGCCACCTCGAGATGAGCTGGTGGAGAATTGCGAGTGCAGAGGTCAAGGTCGTAGAAGAAAGAAGAGTTGTCCGAGCATAGGAGAGGAGACCAGGGAGGGATGTGGGTTTATGCAGTTTGGGGGACCCTCCTTTAAGAAAAAAGAATATAAAATCAGGACTCCCAAACTGCCAGTGCTCCTCTCTTGCAAGGGAGACACTCAGAAACTTGAACTTGACTTGCCACAAGGCAAATCTTCCACTAGCAGGACAACATCTCTAAGACACTAGTGAGAAGACAAAAGAGGCAGGACATACCGATGTGAGGAGGGATGTAAGGGCCACGCACACCTCATGGCCTCACCTTTTTACAGAGTCGCGCACCCATGTGTGCTGTAAATATTTAACAATCAGTGATCGGGGGGGGGGAGGAGGCTCCAATTTCTCGTATTTGCTCATTTCTGTGGTGTAGATACTCCCCGCCTGGCAGACTGCACCTGGAGTTGGGAAGAGACATACACAGTCAGCTCTCCAGAGATCCCCGGGGAGGGGGCTGGGAGGGAGCAAGGCCCTCAGAGAACCCACTTCCCCACTGGAGAGGCCAAGGCTGGCCTCAGACCTTATCAAGCATTTGCTTCTCTTCACACAGACCCTGCAGGAGATCTTCCAGACTGAAATGACCATGGAATCCATCAAGAAGGCCATCAAGGACAAGTCGGCCTTCCTGAAGGTGGCTCAGACCAGACTGGACGAGCGCACGAGGAGACCCAACATAGAGCTCTGCAGGGACATGGCTCAGCTACGGTGAGGCAGGAGTGGTCCCTCGGTGGGAGGGCCAAGCTTGGGGTGCTCCTTGGGGCAACCCACCAGCCCCATGGTGGCTCCATACTCTTTATGAAGGTGCTTTCCGCATTCACACCGGCCACATGGAAGAGTCCAGTAGTGGTCATTGTGCAGGAGCCTTCTTCGGAAGTGTTAATAATTATTAATAAGGAGCGTGGAGTTTCGGTTGGGGAGGATGAATAAGTTCTAGAGATGAATGGTGGTGATTGGCACACCACAGTGTGAAAGTACTTAATGCCACCGAGCTGTGCACTTAAAAATAGTTGAGACGGTAAATTTTTTATGTTATGTACATTTTATCACAATTTAAGAAAAAGGAAATGATATCAACACTCTATGCAAAAAAAAAAAAAAAAAAGTGATAATAAACCCGAAGCCTCATTCAGTGGGACCAATGTGTCCTCTGGGTTCCTCTGTGCTTCCCTGGGGTCTGGCGTTTCCAGAACACCTCTCTTATAAGCAGCAGAGTGCATCGCTTGCTGTGTGGTTTTCAGGGCCTGGGACTCATCAGAAAAGGGACTCGTGGTGCCAGTTCCATTGACCCCTTTCTATTTGTTCTCACCCATTTGTCCTCACTGGCCTCTTCTGGCATTTAATATCTACTCTCCTCATTAAGACGATCCTTGTGGTCCCCTAGGACCCCTTCAGGGTCACTTCAGTTTGTTGTGTTCTCAGTGGAAATCGAAAACAGCTGGCCTTCATCAAGCACAGCCCCCATAGACGCGGCCACAAGACTCTCATGCCGCCATTTATCTACCCAACCCTAGGCGCCTTTTATTATGATGATTTTAACTTTGAACATTCCTTTTAGGATGGGCTCCTTAGGAACTGGGCAAAGCTTTTCTCCCCCTGATGTCTTGGCTTCATTTCCCTTTTCCCAATATCGGCCAGCTTGCCTTTTCTTTCTGGATTTCTTCATGGCTCTTCTCAGGTCAGGAAATGCTTTATGCAGAAGCAAATCAAATTTATAGCAACTGGAGGAACAAAGGGGCCGCACTTGAACTCCAAATTCTTTTCTGGTGCCCTGGGGAAATGCCACTAGTCTCGTCTCCAATCTGGTTCCATGATGGGATTCCCTTATCGTCCCAAAGGATTGATCCTAGGGATAAAACAGCTTTAAGCCTTGCCAAGGAAGTGAGTGTGGGTTTCCCGGAGGGTAAGGGAGATCGTTGTGAGGCCAACAACGAGGAAGACAAGAAAGATGGTAAAATGGCAGGAGAGTCGGGCGCCGTGTATGGATCTCATTTTGTGCTGAGTCCTATCCTCAGCCCCTTACACAACCTCATTCATTATCTGCATCTCACAAATAAGGAAACTGAGGCAGAAGTGGGTTGCGTGACGTGCTAAGTAGAGGTACAGTTTGAGTCCCTGCTGGCCTCACTGCAGAGCCCTATTCAACCAAACCAACTGTTTGCTTCTGCTTCCCCCCATCCCCGCTTTGCATATATGGTGCTTTTGTCATAGTCCTATCATACGCCCAATCCCATCTGACCTTCTCAGCGCCTTTATGGAGCGGGTTGACCAAGCAGGTACGGTACCCCCATCTCTCTCTCACAGAGGATGAAACTGAGGGTCACAGAGGAGATCCTTACAGCAAAACACCCTACCCGTATAGCATGCATGTTGTCCGTGTTGGGTGCTAAGAAGAACACTCTAGAATATATGCCCGTGGATTAGCTGCATTTCTCCTCGTGGAGCTGTTGTTGTCTGGGCCTGAGCCATAGGCTGTGCACCCAGGCTGGCCACACGTTTCCCCAAGTGGCTTCCAGAGAACCCCTCTTCCCACACAGCCCGTTCATTATTTAGGATAAGCGGTCCTCCACTCCGGAGGTCAAGCAGGTGCCCCACGGCCTGGCCGCGGTGTCCACATGCTTCCGAAAAGGGTGGCAGCGAGTCCACGGCCATCTGGCCAGTTAGGATTAGATCATGCATTGTGGCTTTCTGCAAATCTTAGTAGGGGAAGCTGAGCAAAGTTTCATTCGCTGAAAATTTCTGCAGAGTCACCTTAAGTCAAGATGGGGATCTCTCAGTTGTTCAGCCTGCCATCGGACAAGCCCGGGGCTGCTTTTTCAAAGGGTTTTGAGCAGTGGTCTAATTGGAGTTACAGACAATGAGCCATTGAAGGCTGCTTCTCAGAAGCTGAGTTTTTACTTTTATCCCCCTTCACAGTTAGCGGAATTTACTTTCCCGTTGCTTCCTATAGAATCCATGCTATGTCCATTTCCTCTGCTCCTTTATTGACTTTAGGACAAAACCTACTTTTGTTTCCATCAGGATTTCTTGTTTAAGTATCGTTGCCAAAAAGACCACGGACTCAGGGGAGCGAGGACAGAGAAAAACGGCAGTTTTTATTTCGAGACTTTTATTTTCATTTACAATGTTCTGAACGGGTTCTTTCAAAAGTAATTCTAAACATTTTTGGCATCTTTGGAGGCAGGCCAGACCAGGTTCTGCTTTGCTTCAATAATCTTGGTACATTTAGGGGGGAAAGAAAAAGGACGGTAGCTTTATTTGTATTTGAATGCAAAATGTTTTTCAGTTCTGTAATTTCCCCCCAAAATGAGCGGTTTCAGCAGAACAGCTCTCTGTGATCTCCCCAGAACAAGGAAGCCGAGGCAGAGATGTGGCCTTGAAAGATGGGTGAGAATGTGTTTCTAAGGGCACAAGGGGAGGGAATTACAGGACCTCCCAGCCCTCATCCCGCAGCAGCGGGTGGCAAGGGTGCTTGCTAGCCCCCCGCATTTTGTGGATCTTGAATTCCCTTTCCAAAAATTAAAAATTACAAAAAAAAATTAAATCATTGATCTTTCAACATCTGTATTTCCAAAAGTTCCCTCCCGGGATAAATTTTCCACTAGACTAGTGTTTGTCAGCTAGAACTAAGGACTCATAGATCATTGTGCTCCGTTTCCTGCCTCTGGGTTTGGGTTCCTTTTAAAGCCCGCGGAATAGCTCCGGGGAAGGTGAGAGGCGGGGGCCCGGTGCGATTATCCAGAACCTGGGGCCATAAACCCCATCAGTGGCACTGTTGCCGCAACCTCCCCAAACACCTGTTGCTTTGCTAGTGGTATTTTATACCCTGGGATCTTCCAAGAGACTCTCTTTTTAACCCACCTTGATCGAAGCAACAGCAGATTTTGTGTTTACCAATCAGAGACCAAAGGAAACTTTAGGCACTTTGGTTTCAGTTCCTCTGCCTGTTGTTGCTTCTGTGGGCCTTTTGTGAGCACCTTGCGGCTTTCGGGCTGCCTGCAGGTGTCTTGAGAGTGGACCCCTCCGGGCTGGTGTATTTCCCAAGGACGCGTTTCTAGACCATCGCAGTCCGATTGCTGTGCTGTCCCGGCAAGATAAGTTTGCCCCGTTGCCCTGTTGCGGTGTTGGTTTCTAAAGGTCAAAGAGAGTTTAAGTCCCTCAAATTTGTGTTTCCTTTTTTGTAAAATACTTACCGCATTCTTCCTGGCTTTAAAGGTACCATGTGTTCATGATGGAAAAAAAAAATCAGAAAAAGGAAGTAAAAAAATAAAACCCATCTTGGATTCTTTGTGCCATCGAGGGTTGCTAACGGAGGTTAGCATTTTGTGATATTTGCCACCCGACTCGTGAACATGGATAAGCGGTCCTTATTGTGATCCAATTGTGATCGCGCTGCCTATGGGGTTTTCTATCCTGACTTTTTCTTTCTTCTTCTTCTTCTTTTTTTTAAGATTATTTATTTGAGAAAAAGAGAGCCCCTGCGCATAAGCAGGGGAGGGGAGGGGAGGGGAGGGGCAGCAGGACAAGGGAGGGGAGAAGCAGAGGGACAAGCAGATTCCTGCTGAGCCTGGAGCCTGATTCCCCTGGATCCCAGGACCCTGAGATCATGCCCTGAGCCGAAGTCAGACACTTAACGGACTGCGCCACCCAGGCGCCCCTACCTGGACTTTTTCAATCAGCATCATATTGTGAGTTTCTTTCCCCACAGCAAGTACAAATTCTCTTTTTCCCCAAGTGTTGCTGGCATTGCTTCCATCATGTGGCTAGAGCACAGGTGATCATTAGGTACGAATGCTGTTTCCTCTTGTTCTCTCATACTACTACTCAACAGAAGATATCACTGCAAAGAAATGGTTCCTTTGTTCTTTTGTGTCAAACGTTGTCACCGTATTTTTCCCTGCAAGTTTTCTTGTTCAATTTCACAAGTAAGCTCGCGAGGCATTCTGATGTTAAAATGAATTCAAGGAATACAGATCTCTATGGAGTCCAAAATGAGAACCCCCTTCTCTGCCCTCTTGTCTCCCCTCCACTCTGCCTGACAGCGGCTTCCGATTTGGCGCATCTCCTTCAAAATGTGCCTTTAGGAAGAAGAAAGCGTGGAGGGTTTGGGGTAGAAAAAATTGTTACATTAGTGCCGTCTTAATATTCTGGGCCAGGCACTTTCTAGGCCCCTGTGGTGGGGTTGCCCGATTTTGCAAATCAAAAACCTGGGATGGCCAGTACAATTTGAGTTTCAGATAAACAATGAATGGTTTTCAGTATAAATATGTCCCAAATATTCAGAGAGACGGAAAGTAGAATGGTGATTGACAGGGGCTTAGGGAGACGGGGAGTCCGGGTGTCATGAGGACCAAGTTTCCGTTTTGCAAGATAAAGAGCTCCGTGGCTGGACCGTAGTGATGTTTGCACGTCAGTGTGAACGCAGGGAATGCAGCTGAACCGTTCGCCTAAAAATGGTTAAGACGATAAATTCTCTGTTGTGTGTATTTGATCGCAATTAAAAATAATACTTACACTAAAACAATTGCACATGTATTTGAAATTCAGACTTCCCTGGGCATCCTGTGTATTAACCTGGCCANCCTACACGATGCGGATTATAAATAGAAATGGTCTTACCCACGGGGGTCCTGGATGCTGAAACCAATATCCCGGGTCTCTGCTTCCGCCCTTTGCTTGCAGGGAGCTGAGCCAGTCGGGGCAGGAAATGGGACCCGGTTCCTTATTACGGCCAGTGAGACTCCTTATTTCCTTCTTGGTTTCCTGGATAACCGTGCAAAGCTTATAAACACATGTGGGCCTCGTGCCTGTGGAAAGGGCTGTTCATCAGTCCCCCAGCTCAGTTTCCTTGTCTGTGAAACAAGGAAGCTGGGCTTGATGACCTCTCACATTTATCTTCCAGCTGCTGAGTTCTGGGACGCTAGACTGTTGCCTTGCTATAATAATGATTTTAGCATGGCCTGGATATTTTTCTATGATGTGAAATCCCTTTCTATCCCTAGGGACACACATATCTTTATTGGTCATCGCTGCTGTTCTCTTTACATTACTGTATGTTTTAATTTTTTAATTAAAAAAATTTTTTTTATGTAGGCTCCACGTCCCACGTGGGGCTTGAACTCATGACCCTAGATCGAGAGTCTCATGCTTTACCGAATGAGCCGGCCAGGCGCCCCTGTATTACTGTATATTTTAATTAATTCCATGCACCTCCAGTCTGCTGATAAATGAATTCCCAAAGGAAGAAAACCTTAAAATTGAGTCACTAGTTACAATATGATAAATCTGGACTTGTGTTTTCAGCTGACCGGAGTTAGGCAAGGGAGCAGCATGGTAACTAAAAGCAGCCGATGGGGTAGTTCCGTGCAAAACTGTAAGGAGAGTTATCTGAATTCCTTATACCTCAGTTTTGTCATCTGTAAAATGGAGATAATCATGGTATCTACTTCATGGCGTTGAGGATTAGATTGTCTGATCCTGTAAAGTACTTAGGGTAGATATCTATATATCATGTATAGTGTATATATATATGATAAAATACTTAATAAATGTGTTGCTATCATTATTATTATTGTCTTTTTATAAACTGTCCCCTAATTTTTTTCTTAAGTAACCTCATAGTCATTTCTCCTCAATATAATTGGTCACATCAGTGGGTAAAGTTGCCCCTGCTTAATTGCTCCCCAGGAAGAGAAAGACTTTCTAAATATAAACACAATAGAAGAAATCACGAAGAAAGAGAAAGATTTGGCTGACTGTAAAAAATTGAAATCTGACATACAATAAAAACATCGTAAGCAAAATTTAAAAAGGCAAAAAAACAAATTAGAGAAAATATTTGCCAGAAGCAAAGCAGACCAAAAAAAAAAAAAAAAAAAAAGAATCGATATGCCTAATATGGAAAGAGTTCTTTGCAAATGAGTAAGAGAAATAGTAACAGTTCAGTAGAAAGGGAGCAAAGGAGAGAAGCGGTTCACAGAAAAAAATGCAACAAGCAACAAGGCCAGTAGACACTTAGGGAAGGTTTGCTAATAATCAGAGAAATGAAAATTGATACAATATTGACTAATATACTTTGAGGAGATGCTATAGATTTTTCCATGAAATGAATTTTTCCTTTTTTGTCTTAATGAAAAATATGTCATTTTTTAAATCACAAAGTAATTAGAACTACAACCTGTTTCACTGTTTATATAGCTGATTTCAAGCCTTATCCTGTGCTATTAACGTTTTTTTTAAATTTAATTTATTTATTTTTTAATAATAATTTTTTATTATGTTATGTTAGTCACCATACAGCATATCCTTAGTTTTTGATGTAGTGTCCCATGATTCATTATTTGCATATAACACCCCGTGCTCCATGCAATACGTGCCCTCCTTAGTACCCATCACCGGCCTATCCCAGCCCCCCAACCCCCTCCCCTCTGAAGCCCTCAGTTTGTTTCCCAGAGTCCATAGTCTCTCGTGGTTCATTCCCCCTTCTGTTTACCCCCCATTCATTATTCCCTTCCTTCTCCTACTGATCTTCCTGCTATTTCTTATGTTCCATAAATGAGTGAAACCATATGATAACTGTCTTTCTCTGCTTGACTTATTTCACTTAGCATAATCTCCTCCAGTTCCGTCCATGTTGCTGCAAATGTTAAGTAATCGATCTTTCTGATGGCTGAGTAATATTCTATTGTATATATGAACCACATCTTCTTAATCCAGTCATCTGTTGAAGGGCATCTTGGCTCCTTCCACGATTTAGCTATTGTGGACAATGCTGCTATGAACACTGGGGTGCATATGGCCCTTCTCTTCACTACGTCTGTATCTTTGGGGTAAATACCCAGTAGTGCAATTGCTGGGTCATAGGGTAGCTCAATTTTTAACCTTTTAAGGGACCTCCACACTGTTTTCCAAAGTGGCTGTACCAACTTGCATTCCCACCAACAGTGTAAGAGGGATCCCCCTTCTCCACATTCTCTCCAACATTTGTTGTTTCTTGCCTTGTCAATTTTTGCCATTCTAACTGGCGTAGGGTGGTATCTCAATGTGGTTTTGATTTGAATTTCCCTGATTACGTTTTTGACAATTGCAAATACGTTTAGTCTGGGAACTTGAGGCGTTGCCTTGGGACGTTGCTGGGGGGCAGGAGCATTATAATGTCAGGAATGCCCCGTTAACTAACCCCTCCCACCGCCATTGTGCTGAATTCTAGCCACCCTGTGAGGTTGGGAGTCCCCCTCTTCCTAACAATGAAAATAATTTCTATGCTAAAATACCAACGTAAGTTAGCCCAGCTAAGCTTTGATTTGTCCCATTTTTCCTATTTAAAGAAAGTCACATGTTTACAAGTTCCTCTCTTTTTAAAAATATAATAATTTAATATGTGTGTGTGTATGAACATTTGATGGCTTCCCTAAAATATGCTTCGTTTGCCTTTTGGCTTCTGGGCTTTGTAAATGGGAGTGGCGCTGGCCTGATTCTAGAACCACAGGGAAGCCCAAGGATTGCTTCCTCCGCACGTTTGTTCTGACATAGGGATGACCTGTGTGCTAATGGGGGCTCCGAGTGCACTCAGCCCAGCTGCTCCCTTCCAGTAGGAATTCAATATCCCTGCAGGCTCTTAATTCAGCACATATCCAGCCTCGGGACTGTGACTTCTGCTAACCTAACCCTGCGCTTCTGTCCTCACGCAGCCTTGTGAACGAGGTGTACGAGGTGGACGACACCATCCAGACCTTGCAGCAGCGCCTGAGGGACGCGGAGGACACCTTGCAGTCACTGGTCCACACCAAGGCCACCCTGGAGCATGACCTGGCCGTCAAAGCCAACTCCCTGTACATCGACCAGGAAAAATGCATGAGCATGCGCAAGACCTTCCCCAACACCCTCCGGCTGGTGGGCTTCTGTTAGGGACCCCGCGAGGAGATGGAAGCGAGGAACCAAAGCCCTGTGGAGGCTCATTTAAGCAGAGTGCTACTATATTCACGTATTAAAGGATTGTGTTGATAGACACGTACCAGCATCCTGTCTTGGAGAGTCTTTTGTTTCCATCCAAACCTTCATTTTCTACGATTGACTAGGCTTCTGAGCTGTGGGAAGGATATAAAGAAATAGAATCCATCTAATAGAGAAGGAAAAAAAAAAGAAAGATTATTTGTCTTATTCTTGTTGTTGTCTGTGTAACACGAATGGGCTGGAGAGGAGACATGTATTTCCTCGGAGGCGATGGGGGGCAGGAATCACAAATAGGGTGGATTTTCAGCTCTGCCGCAAAGGAAACCCAAGGGAAGGAGAAGGGCCCTTGGGTGTGTGGTGGTTGGGGGTAGTCTGAGCAAAAACAAGGGTGGAAAACTACACAGTATTTGGAGCAATGGTAAGGAGACCAGTTTGACTGTGAATCACAATGCAGGGTATATAACGTGGGGAGACCTTCACCTCCAGGTCAAGGAGTTGGGGGGGGGGCGGGGAGCTGACAGGCATCTCCGAGCAGGGAAATGGCCTTATGAAATTGCCATGGAGAAATGACATCAGAGTGACGGCAGTAGAACCAAAGGAAGGAGAAATGCAAAACACACTCTAACCAATCAACAGGACTTGGTAACTCTTTCCATGGGAACTGAGCGCAAAGGGTCCAGGACGACAGAGGCGTTGACCCTAGATGGGTTGCAAAATGGGGCATTGCTTAAATTCCAGGAGCTCCTGTGGTATCCCAGGGGTTATTGTTTACAGTAACTTTTTCTTGATTATAAATGAAAAACATTTGCATGACATATTTTGGAAATGGAGAACACCCACACACCAACTCCTAAAACACACACGTGACCATAACACCCAGAAATGATCACTGAGGTTTGTCAGCATTTTATTTTCTGTGCTCTCAATCCCTTGGCTTTGACTCCATGTGTATATAATATTTATCTACACGTGTGGGTAATATGTAATGGTTATGGCTATTTACATATATACATACGTCCCTGGCCGTTCAGCCACAGCATCATTTTTGAAAACCTTTCCTTTCTACCTCCAAGAACCAAACATATTGCTCATGGGAACTTGAGAAAATACGGACAACAAAAGAAGAAAATAAATGTCTACTATATTTCTAAACGAGGTATTTTGATAGGCATAGATTTTTGTTTCTGTATTTATACACTGGTGTTCCTCTCAAAATCGGAATCATTTCGAATAAAGTAGGTAGCACTTTTAAAGCACCTACTATGTGTCCGATACTATTCTCAGTGCCTCATTCACCTCAACCCATTTATGCTTCCTCCACTTCATCATATGTACACTTTCCATGTCATTAAACACCTTTTCACAACTTCATTTTAATGGTTTTTTGATGTACCGTTGCATGGATGTTCTAGAATGTTCTATAACCAATTTTTTGAAAAAAGGCTTTTTTACGGTGTGTTGTCATATTGCCTTCCTGACAGCAGTCTATGGGAGGGCGAGTCTTTCTGCATCTTTGATACTTTGTGATTTTTTTTCGTTTTTACCATTTAATAGCATAAAAATGGTCTTAATTGCTTTAACATCTTGTTCTTTGGACACTAGTGATGTAGATAGAGCATTGTTCCCTGGGCCCTTGAGTTTTTTCTGTTAATTGCTTGTTTTTGTTATTTGCCTATTTCCTCTGAGTATTTATCTTTTTTTTTTTTCCATTTATTTTTGAGAGTTCCCTGTATATCAACCACAGGTCACTTTCGCCATAGGTACCGAACATGGATTCTTGATATGGCACTCACCTTTATATTTTGTTTATGGTTTTTAACGTATAGAGGGTGAAATGTACACGTTTCCATTATGATTTATTTATGCCTTTGGAGTTACACCAGGAAAGCTCTTCCTCATCTCAAGATTATTTACTTGTAATTTCTTTTACTTCCTCTAGTGTTTTCTGAACTTACATTTAACCATCTGGAATTGAACCTGATAGGATGTCGCCAGCATTCTGGCTTTGAATCCTTTGACGCAGAAGTGCTGAGATGGGAAGGTGGGGTTACCAGAGGGAAAGGCTTTCTGTCCGTGTCTCCTACTTGCCACTCTGTCCCCATTAGCTAGCTAGCATCTGTCTGTCCTCTCTGCTCCCATCTAACCACTGTCGATTAACCCCAAGCCCCGTCTCTCTTTCTCTCTCTCTCTCTTTCTGTTTCTTAGAAGTTTCTCAGACCTTGGTTCGTCAACTTCATGAAACATCTCGAAATGCTAGTAGAGTTGACATAAACATGGTAAGCTTGGACCAGGGATATTTTTGTGGTCTCAGTATATCATTTTAGAAATCAAATTGTAGGTTTTTGTCCTTGTCCCTTTGCTTCTAATGGAAACAAAGACCTAGAAGTCCCTGTCAAACACTTAGGCAATGAGGGCAATCAAGTGTTGATAGTCATCGCTTTTAGAAGACAGTAAGAATAAACGTAAATTCCACATGTCTCTAAGTTGTCACATGTTTCGGGGAAAATCTTGCCGACTTTCTCCATGAATTGCTACCTTTTTTAAGGACTATATGCCCGTGGAGTTTTTTTCCTTAAACATATGTTGCAGGCATTGCAAGAATGTGATGGGAAGAAAACGTAGTTCAGACACAGAAAAAGGCCAGTTTTCTTGTTATTTTGGTAAACTGTGGGCAAGGCTAAGTTCCACAAATAAACATTCGGTTACTAGTCTTAAATGTTGTGGCCACTTCACGAGGGTAAATATTCTAATGCCGAAATCCACGAACAGCTAAGAATCACAAAGTGTGATCCTGTTTGAGAATCATAGGCCTGCAAATATCAACAGGGGATGTGGCTTTATATATTCAGGCCCCAAGTATCTGTAATAGTATGTGGGCTTAAGAAGGGCTCCTAGAATGTCCAAGGCTTCCACCTCCCCAAGCATCATTCGGATTTGGAAATGTGCGTAACTGTCCCTAAATAGCCAAGTCACCTATAATTTTAGTAATTTCCATTTATGCCTCTAGGGAAGTGTTGTCATAAACACCTCACCTGGCACTTTTGAGTCCTGAGTTCATGCTGTAAATAGCTGAGCTGGGGTCTGGTTTGAGGTTATAATTTTTGTTTTGCTCTGAAAGCAGGAATGGAGTCCTTCCCTTTGTACGCAGGGCTGACCCCAGGCACACAGGAAGAGGCGGACTGGCTGCTCGTTGTCATGTCCCCAGGCTCCCCTGTCAGTGTCCACTCTGCTAGCCCTGACCCTTCCTTCAACTGTTCCCAGCAGCACTGGGTTCATCCTTGGCGTCGTTGCCAAGACCAGGCTTCAGGGCAGAGTGCTCTGATGGTATTTTTGGAACCCTATATATTCGTGCCTTCATGGGGAAAAGAGACAATATTTAATCTCTTCACCAGAGCTGGACAAGCGATTTCACCCTGCAGGACCAACGCTAGACCATGGTAGTGCGTATTTATGGAGTGTTGAGTTGAGAAGGATTCTGAGGCCCCGTGTGAGCTCGGACAGGTAAGAATCTAAATGTGCCCCAGGATAGTGTTGCCTGCAGGGCTTCCAGAGCAGAGAAGAGGCAGCACAAATACAGTTAGCCCTGCCCTAAGTCATTCCGAATCCTCCTCAGCACAGATCTTTCTCTGTCAACATCAAAAAGGTTCTGTTTTGTGATCTAGGGCTCATTCCCTCCGGACCCTGCTATTTGCTAATTTTTCTGGGAGTTAATAGGAGACCATTTCTGCTGCCAACTTTTTCCTTTTAGCAAAAGGACCTTCTAAAGAGCTCACCAGAACCAAAAAGGAACTCTGGTGGCATCATGGCACAGCGAGGAGGGAGCTTGTTGGGGGACTTTAACTGCTGCTCTAAATGGTACCCCATTGTGTATGGATGGATGGGGCTGCAGGAACCATAAAAATTGCTTATCTTTCTCAATTACTTTTTCCTCCTCCCTGTAAGGTGAAGTGATAGCTTTGGACCAAATTTCAAGGTTCTCGTCTTGGGTATATTTTAGCTCTTCAGTCACTCAGACGTAAGGATGCTTTTCCTACTCCCCCACTCCCCACCAAATGGTGCTCTGCTTGCCTGAGAACCTGCTCTTTATGGAAACATATGCATTTACTGATAACAAAAATTGTTATATGTATTGGGAGGTATCCATTGTTTTGCAACAAGCTGACCGGTTTCACCTTTCAACCCCAGGCCACTTGATATATGTAGTAAAGATAGAGGCTCTTTAAGAGAGATGAGGCCAGGCAACCTGAGAAAATAATAAGCCAGGGCCACAGACAAGACGTAAGAACACCACCCACACCACAGAATGAAAGATTAAAGCATTGAAACTTTATTTGTTTAGGTTTATTTATTTGTTTGAGAGAGACAGAGAGCACATGCCCAGGAGCAGGGGGAGGGGCAGAGAGAGAAATCCTCAAGCAGACTCCCCACTGAGTGCAGAGCCCAACTTGGGGCTCTGTCCCAGGACCCTGAGATCATAGATCATGACCAGAGCTGAAACTAAGAGTCAGACGCTCCGCTGACCGTGCCACCCAGGCACCCCAAAGCATGGACGCTTTAAAATCATGCTGGGGCAACCAACGTTCTCAGTTTCCTAAAAGGAAGACATAGTAAATG
Source organism: Ursus maritimus (assembly GCF_017311325.1). Lineage (NCBI taxonomy): Eukaryota > Metazoa > Chordata > Mammalia > Carnivora > Ursidae > Ursus > Ursus maritimus. The sequence continues at coordinate 66,586,305 of NW_024423786.1, read as the reverse complement.
TTTCTCACGGTCTGGGGGGAAAATAACCACACCTCCAAGTATTCACGTCTTTGCAAAGTCCTCTCCTCTCCTTGACTATGGGCTGACTTTCTGATCACTTGACTCAACAGACTGCAGTGTAATACTGTGCCAATTCCAGGCCGAGGCCTTGAGAAGGCCTGGAGGCTTCTGCTTTTATGCTTTTGAGATCTAGCTGCCATGTAAGAAGTGTGACTGCCCTGAGATCACCATGCTGTGAAGGAGCCCAAACAGCCACACGGAGAGGCTCATGTGGAACAAAACGTCAGCCAATAGCTGCAGATGGGCTCATAGGGAGGCCAGCACCACCTGCCAGGCATGTGAATGAGGCCAGCTGGAATCTTCCTGCCTTCCCAGTGCCTCTGCTGACACCATGGGAGGCAGAACTGCCCATCCAACCTACAGAATCATAACAAATAATAAACTGTTGTCTTAAACTACTAAGTTCTTGGATAATTTTTTATGCCACAACAGGCAGCCCAAACAAGTTTCTTGAGTTGCTCATTACTATGTTCTCATCATAACCACAACAATCTCATGAGACAGTTCTTATTACCACTCTGCAAATGGGGAAACTGAGACTCAGAGAGATTGTGTAATCCCACAGTTGCTAAGCAACTAGTCTGAGGTTACTCAGATAGAAATGCTGGATTGAGTGTTCAACCCCCTTATCTGACATTGGAATATGAGCTCTTAACTACTTGTTTTATATAGTTAGAGAGTCTCCAGATAGATCTTAGCAATAACAACAAAACAGTGTGTACAATGATGGCACTGTTAGATTTAGAATTGAGGACAGAGGCATTGAAGAAGCTCTAATTTTGGGAAATGTGCATAGAATTAAAGCATGAGAGGCACCCAGCCTCTGGGTCGATGATCATCTCTTGATAGTGACACATGTAATGATAACGGTGATAGCCAACTGGTGCTGAGTAGAGGAACTTTATAAATATTATTTCACAATCACAGCTGTTCTCCAAGAGGCACACATCTAACTTATTCACATTGAAAAAATGAGGAAATTGAGACTGAGGGAAGTAGAATAATCCAGAATCAAGACACTAGTGAGTTTCAGAGTCAGGAGCTGAACTCAGATATGTTTGTTTCCAAACATCACTAGGCATCAGGGAAATACAAATCAAAGCACAATGAGATACCACTTCATCGGTCAGAATGGCTAAAATAGACAACTCAGGAAACAACAGATATTGGTGAGGATGGGGAGAAAGGGGAACCCCCTTACACTGTTGGTGGGAATGCAAGCTGGTGCAGCCACTCTGGAAACCAGTATGGAGTTTCCTCAAAAAGTTAAAAATAGAGCTACCCTATGACCCAGCAATTGCACTGCTAGGTATTTATCCAAAGGATACAAACATAGTGATTCAAAAGGGCACATACACCCCAATGTTTACAGCAGCAATGTCCACAATAGCCAAAATATGGAAAGAGCCCAGATGTCCATCGACAGATAAATGGCTAAAGAAGATGTGGCGATATATATATAATGGAATGTTATTCAGCCATCAGAAGGAACGAAATTTTGCCATTCACAATGATGTGGAAGGAATTAGAGAATATTATGCTAAGTGAAATAAGTCAGTCAGAGAATGATAAATATATGATTTCACTCATATGTGGAATTTAAGAAACAAAACAGATGAACATAGGGGAAGGGAAGGAAAAATAAAATAAGATGAAAACAGAGAGGGAGACAAACCGTAAGAGACTCAATTATAGGAAAGAAACTGAGGGTTGCTGGAGGGGAGGGGGGGGGAATGGGGTAACTGGGTGATGGGCATTAAGGAGGGCACTTGATATAATGAGCCCTGGGTGTTATATGCAACTGATGAATTACTAAATTCTACCCACGAAACTAGCAATACACTATATGTTCACTAAATTGAATTTAAATAAAAAGTTAAAAAGTTTTTTTCACTGATACATAACTGCATTGCCTCTTTCTAAACTCTTTAGAATGAATTAAGACATTCTCAAAGTTGTGGGTTTTTTTTTTTAAAAAACTATTTTACAACCAATGTGCTATTTTTCCTGAAAGATGTTCATGAGGATATAATATTTTGAGCAGTCTCATAAACACAGTAAATTATTTTTACCATAGTATTTGAAAGTCTTAGCTCTAAACTTCCTTGATTTTATCCTTAAGTAGAATTTAAAGATAATAACTGGGTGTATACTCTGTTTTTTAAGATGGAAGAAAAAAATCCCTGACCATTTAACAGAAGGTACTCAGTTCTAGAAATCAAATTCTCCTTCGCTCAACCTCTTCTGGAATCCTGTCGGTGATAACCATAGACACTGATGGATTGTAGGATTGCCCTCCATGTACTGGGTCTTGCCAGCATATTTTTCTTAAAGAACGTTCGGTCCCCGATGGGAAGTGATCATGTTTAGTGACCACATACAGCAGGATTTTGGTGCTGGTTAGCTAAAATAAGTTCTTTCCCATATGCGTGCATTTTATGTTTTCATCTGAGGTGGAGTTATAGTTACAAAAATAGCTCCCTAACTTCCTCTAGAGAGAAAAGAGAATTCAGAACTAGATCTCGCCATCTGCTATGTTGGTGTGGACTCTCTTCATCCCATCTTAGTTCACAACATATTTCTTTACTCATATGAGCTCAGGAGACACAGAAACGTATATTAATAAAATGAGTACTGAGTATTATGGTGTGATAGTGTTAGGGAATGTAGAAAGGAGTCTAATTATGAAATATAGAGAGTAATCAATGAAAAGTCAAAATCTACAAGCACAGAGCTATCTAGTGAGATTTCCAGAATCATCCTTGTTCTGGTTAATTTGTACTCAGGATGAGTAACTGTCTACATAGAGGGTAGAAGTTTTGAGATATTTATTTTCATCCTTCAAGAAGACAAGGATAATGTTTATCTCTTGAGGAGGAGAAAGCTCAAAGACTTGGGAATGAGACAGATCTATGACTGGTGAAACAATGACTATCCCTGTTAGGCAGTTTTGTGATAGGATGATCTCCTCTGGCTACATTAGACAGAAAGAGACACAGATCTTTCTGGACTTATGTTGGGGTTATATCCTGATAAACCCATCATAAGTTGAAAATGTCATCAGAAAATGCATTTAATACGCCTAACCTAGCAAGCATCATAGCTTAGCCTAGCTTACCTTAAATGTGTTTAGAACACTTACGTTAGCTTAGAGTTGGGCAAAATCATCTAATTCAAAGCCTATTTTGTAATAAAGTGTTGAATATCTCATGGAATTAATTGAATACTCTACTGGAAGTGAAACACAGAATGGATACAGGCGTTGAGAGTGGCTGTAAGTGTCGGTCATTTACCCTCATGATCCCTGTCTGACTGAGACCTGCAGGCATCACGAGAGAAGATCATACCCTATGCCACTAGCTTGGGAAAAGATCCAAATTCAGAGTCTGAAATATGATTTTTACTGAATGCTTATGACTTTCACACCGTCGTAAAGTTGGAAAATCATAAGTCAAACCATCTTAAGTAGGGGACCATCTGTATAGAGTACTGAATGTTTTCTAGGGTCACTGGCAAAGCTAAAGAAACAGACTCTTGGCTGGCTTCCTCAGTTACTCCCAAACCACGTCACTAAACTAGGCCACCAAAGAAGATGCCTGTTACGGGCTGGGGAAACTCCCATTGAGCTGAGAAGCTACCACTAACAGCTATCGCATCCAGCACTATTTCTGTTGGGATCAGAAGGCCGCCCCTGCTAAATCAGGAAGTGGTAGACACAGCTACCAACTCCAGCAACATGACCTCTGTCATCCACAGGAGCAAAACTCATGCCTCGCATCCTTACTTTCTTCCCGTGGAGCTGAATTCCAAAGGCAAGCCTTACAGAAGCACAGCCCGATCAGTGCAACCTGAATCACATCCAGAGCCTGAGCTATAAGACAGCCTGGGAAATGGAGGGTTTGTGTGTGTGTGTGTGTGTGTGTGTGTGTGTGTGTGTGTTTTAAGGCTTTAGCCTCTACAGTATAGTAAGGCATATTTTCAGAAGGTTTGAGTAGATATCAAGGGAGCCAAACCCACCATCCCAACTAAAATTGTGCAAGGATGGCAAGAGATTGTTTGACCTGAACCAACTGACTCTGATTAGGATTGGCCTTGGTTTTGAAGAGAGCTTATATTCAAATATTAAAAATTATAAATTCATTCAAAGGTATAGTGGTTTTGAAGGAATGTAATTGTTAAAGAAAAAGAGAAAGGAGAGGACTTGCTGAAGGTATGGTTAGACATATCGGAGAGACTATTTTGGCTTGTTTTTCACTTAAAACTTGCATATTACACTCATTTGAGAGTCTTCACATTATAAAGTGATTACTGGTGGGAGTTGTGTCCCTGCTTTATAGAAGAAAATACCAAGGACTAGTCACCCACCAGGGGCATGCTTCTGAGCTGTCTGTCAAATAGCTAACTGACTTGTTTTATAGTCTACCTACGCGAAGAGTGTTCTGAAGACAGACAGATGGTTAGTTTCCATAAGAAAGAATTCTAGCAAGAATCAGGCTAAGATAGAGGTTCTGTGTTGGGGAAACAACACAGAACTAGCCTGGAACTGGAGAGTTAGCCTGGAATAAACTGTAGAGTGCATGCTGAGTCTACAAGAGGGAGCCACTGTTCTGCTCTGCCTTGTTATTGCCATGCAGGAGGCTGGCTTTGTGGAGCTGGACCTTTTGTACCTTTCTGGTGTAGTGATTCAAACCCTAGCAAGAGTCAGGAGGATTTAGCTTGGAGAGATGAGAGAGGGCCAGCCCACAATAATACTATATCGTCAGATGCTAATTTTACAAAGCAACCTAACAATAAGTTGTGGGTGTGGGGTGGGAACTCTGATTTAGAGCTGGAGCTTAAGTTTATTATATTCACACTGTAAATTATAGTGCTGATGACCACAGCGAGATGAACCAAAGCCTTGAAATGCAAGAATGCACCAGAGGGGACAGGCAACATCTTGTAGTTTTAGGTTATTGTACCAGTATACAGTCCAATGGAAAAATAGGACATGGCGTTGAAGACCATTTAGGAGAACTGAGACCTAGAAAATAACTTCAAGAGTACATAGCTATGATAAATCAAGAGACATGACCTAACTTGGAGTAGAATATGCAAACACACATACCTCCATGTCTGCACAAGCGGTAAGATAGTATATAGTTTAATTCCATTTATGAAAAACAAAAGGAGCTTGACATTCTCTAGTGTTAAGTTTGAGGTGGCAACAGGGCAACGAGAGGGAGAGGCATATATGGGCTACACATAGTTGAAGAACTTTGTACAAGTTCCAACCTGATCATTTTGAAGGATCTGGCGGCAGATATTCTTGCATGGCCATAGAAATTAAACTAGTCAACAAAATCAATCCAACGATGAAAAGCTAGGTAAAGTCAGTTATGACTGATACCATGCCAAGACAGCTGTTTATTTTTAACATTTAAACTGTATATAACAATATATATTTATACAACTATATATATTTATATGTTATACAACTATATATATTTATATATAGTTTTATAGATATATTTATATTATATTTTTATTATATAAATGTGTTTATTTATTTATTATTTTAATTAATTAATTTATTTTTATTTTGGCTAGGACATCCTAGTTTTTTTTTTTAAGATTTTTTTTTAAAAGATTTTATTTATTTATGTGACAGAGAGACAGCCAGCGAGAGAGGGAACACAAGCAGGGGGAGTGGGAGAGGAAGAAGCAGGCTCCCAGCAGAGGAGCCCGATGTGGGACTTGATCCCGGAACGCCGGGATCACGCCGTGAGCTGAAGGCAGACGCTTAAAGACTGCGCTACCCAGGCGCCCCAGGACATCCTAGTTTTTAAGGATTTAAGTTCTAAATTTTGTACCGCCAGGGCAATGCAGCATAGAATTTATATTTTATCTTTTAATTTTATTCACTATTGTATGATAACATAGAAATATGTTATTCTTTTAAAATAATGAAGCATTACAGATGAGGCTAAATTCTCCTTTGACCACCACCTCTAGTCCCACCTTCTCTCTCTTTAGAGGCAAGTACTGCGATTGGTTGGGTGAGATAGTGTCATGATTTTAATTGTAAAGACTACTTAGTTTGGATCTTTTGAAACCATTTCTATGTTCCTTCAGTGCAGGGGTTAAAACCCCATAGGACTTTTTTAAAAAACTCCATAGTATCTTAAGAAATATGCTAATTAACTCTCCCTCTGAAACTAATAATATCCTATATGTTAATTAATTGAATTTAAATTTAAAAAAGAAATATGCTAATTGTGTATTTTATGTAATCAATAAAAATCCCTAAACAAAATATAAGTCCAATCCAATGGCAAGTGAGAAGATGCTGAGACCCAATAGGAATGGCAAGATGGTTCAATAACAAGTAATTGGAACCGTGTCTTTATTCCGAGCCCCCGCCCACTGGCTGGTTGATTCCTCAGCAGAGAGCAGAGCAAGGCGTATGGAAGGAAGCTAAGCTAGGAACTGGAATATAGACTGGGAACTCTGATATGCTTTCCTGCAGAGTCCTCTTCCTCTTTTCCTCACCGACCAATTCTTTGAAGAAATAGTATGTGGGAAATTTGCAATTCAGTCTATTCATTCACTCAATACATGGATTTTTGCTGAGTACATTCCATGTGCTAGGGCCTTACCTGACTCTGGAGATAATACGATGAGCAAGACAGACATGGTCTCTGAGGTCGTGGAGCTTACAGACCAGTGGATTAGACTGACAATCAGATAATCATACAAAGAATAAGTTAGTTATGAGAATTTATGAGAGGAATTAGACCTTGGTAGGTTTTCTTGAAGTTGTGACATTTAAGCAGCAATCTGGAAGGTAAGAAATCAATATGCCTCCCAGGTGTTTTCTAGGTAGAGAGAATCACCTTTTAAAAGACCCTGGAAGCTTGAGGGGGCTATCTACAGGTGTTAGATACCAGCAGGACTGGCTTCATGGGCATGAAATCTGTCAGCCACTCAGGGCCCTGAGCTCAGGAAGGGCTCATGCTTGGTTTATGCTCTACTGTCATGATTTTGAAATTCTTAATAAGTTTTGAACGGGGAGCCCTGCATTTTCATTTTTCACTGGGGCCCATAAAGTATGTAGGCAGTCCTGGCTGTGGGAGTTTGATCTTGATTTCACTTGTCATACGTAGCCATGGGAGGGTTTTAGACAAGGAGAGACATATCTTGATTCCTGAAAGACCACTCTGGTTGTGATATGAAGAATGGAAGGGTGGGCACTATTATCACCCTTTAGTAACTTACAGTATCGCTGGTAAAACCAAATTTGGCTAAGAGTTATAATTAAAAGTCATATGTTACAGAAATATATTGAAGTGGATCCTGGGAAATTGGGAGGAAGGTCATCTAATAAAGTCTCTTGATTGGGAAAAGCTATAATCTCCTACATGGCTTCTCTCAATCTTCTCTTCTCTGAGCCAAATACCATCTGGTACTTTTTTGGCTCTTCAACTCAAGGCTAGATTTCTTAGTCAAGAAGCTTAAAGATCTGAAAACCCACCATTTCCCATTTGAAGCCTTACAGTAGCTTTTGGAATTGCTTAGATTTCTTAGTCAAGAAGCTTAAAGATCTGAAAACCCACCATTTCCCATTTGAAGCCTTACAGTAGCTTTTGGAATTGCCCCATATCTTCAGCTTAATCCTAGAGACTCCCGTATAAGGTGAGGCTTCTTTCCCTTCTTCCTTCCTATCATTCGGTGAGTCCGGATAACTCCCAGAGGATTATGATGAGGTTTTTCAGTTGTTCATCTGAATCTCCACTAATCTAATTCCTCAGATACATGGGAGTCCATCCCAGAGACAGTTGGCTATCTCTTCCGCTTAATGCAGCTGTGTTTCTGCTGTCAGTGAAGCTTCTGTTCTAGGCATTGTCCATAAATACTATTTTATGACATTATTGCCAGCCACACCATCCCTCTTGTGATGTTTCATCTATCAGCTCTGTTCAATAGCACTTTCTTCAATGATGGAAATAGTCTGTATCTTCTCTGTCCAAAATGGTAGCAACAAACCACATATGGCTATTGAACACTGATTAGAGTTCGACATGAAAATTTAGGCCACCAAAGCTCAGGAATGCTATTTTAGCTGTTTCATATCACAGAACCAGCATAGTGCAACTCCAGACATAAACCTGGGCCTTCTGTCTCTTGGTGATCTTTTCTTTATACCAGTGGTCTCAACAAGCATTTATTTGCAAAGTTTTATTAGACATCTATTAAGTGTATTAAGTATTTGGGGGATGCAAAGAAATAAGATAGCTCCATTGGTCAAAAGGGGGTTAGCAATAAGGAGAGAGAATCACTTTGTTGACCTCTAAGAGCAAAGAAGAAGAGGGACAGTCCCTGTGTTCACCTTCAGGAGTCCAGAGGTGTTACTATGACTGTTGCACAAGATGGGGCGAGTTCTGCCTCTGTGCTCTACAGACAAGTCTCTTGATCACTGAAAGTTCTTTAGTGCTTGACACACACAAACTACAGGTGGTCATTCTCATCTGCTATGCCACTCCAAGGTCTTCAGGTTTGGTGACAGTGAGGCTAAGTAATCTGCCCAAGCCCACACAGCTACTAAAAGACTGAGTCCGGATTGAAATCTAGATCCTTTTGACCCCAGTATTAATTAGGATAGCGGAGGGTACAGATGTTGCAAACATAGTTTGTGCACTGACTCTGGTGGTCTTGAGTGTCAGGCTAAGAAATTTGGATTTGATCCATTGGAAGCAGTCATCCAGAGAATCTTTTTTTTTTTAAAGATTTAATTTGTTTATTCATGAGAGACACAGAGAGAGAGAGGCAGAGGAGGGAGAAGCAGGCTCCCCGTGGAGCAGGGTGCCCGATGTGGGACTCGATTCCAGGACCCTGGGATCATGACCTGAGCCGAAGGCAGACACTTAACCGACTGAGCCACCTGGGCTCCCTCCAGAGAATCTTTTAATGAACTTCGCAGTGGAAGCTACTGAAGAAGTAGGAAGAATAAGCCAATAGTGGTGTAGAGGGGACAGATGGGAGGTCTTCAAGAAAAACCATGTATCAAGGTTTTGTGCCTTAGGGGCTGCTTTCTCTCACATCCAGAAGATGTCTTAGAGGACATCTGGTAGCATTGGAACATCAAGGACCAGAACTGTTTTGGGAATCAACTGGAAGCTCAGAAGCTCATTTTTAGGTTCAGAAGATGTTAATTGATCATGGACTGAGCTGCGGGAAGGTCCAGCGGGAAGGTCCAGCTGGTGCCTGATGAACACAGAGCAAACCACCCCATGCTCTCTGGAATCGAGGGAGGGTGAAGTTAAGTAACTTGAACAAGGCCACCAGCCAGTCTTGGAAGCGAAGTGTGTACAGAAAGTACAGTAAGAGCGAAGAGGCAAGGGAGTCATCTCAGAAGGGACAGAGGAGGTCCAGAATGGGGCAGTGGTGAAAGAGGAGAAAGGAGAGTCCAGGCTGTGTTGACTGGTGTAACATTATGTAAGGGGTTGCAGGAGGGTGAAGATCAGAAATAGACTTGAAGGACATGAGGGAGGTCGCTGATAACTTTTAATAGTCCTCTTTGGGGAGCACAGTGTGGCCAGATAACACAGGAATTCAAGGGAAANCTATGTTCTGTGGGTAGCAGGGGTTGACAGGCAGTGAACGGAAGGACAGAAAAGCAACAACAGAAAAACACAATGAAGTCAATGCAAGTCTCTTCAAGATAGAAAAGAGCATGTTCATATTTGTAGGCAAAGGGAAAGAAGCCAGCGGAGAGAGTGAGAAATTAAACATATTGAAAGAATCATACTGCACGTACTTCTCTCAATATGGTTTAAAAAACATCTTTCAGCCATTCTTACTTATTTTTTATTCCTGAAGCAGTATTTTTTCAAGATTTATATATTTATTTTAGAGAGAGAGAGAGTGGGAGAAGGAGGGGTTGGGGGGGAAAGGGAGAGAATCTGAGAATCTCAAGCAAATTCTACCCTGAGTGCAGAGCCCATTGTGGGGCTCTATCCCATGATCTTGAGATCATGACCAGAGCTGAAATCAAGAGTCAGATACTTAACCTACTGAGCCACCCAGGCGCCCCATCCTGAAGCAGTATTTTTAAGCTATAGGAATTGAAAGTGAGATAGGCCGACAGATCAATGAAACAGAAAGTCCAAAATAGCCCTAGATATATATGTAGATCTAACAAAATCTATATTTCACAATATTGGGAGAAAAAAATGGATTATTCAAGAACCAGTTACTTGCAAAAAAAAAATTAGGTTGTGATTTCATGTGATGTACTGACAAATTCTAGCTCGTTATGGAGTTTTAAAATCCATAAAAATACAGGGGCACCTAGGTTAAGCCACCGACTCTTGATTTCAGCTCAGGTTGCCATCCCAGGGTCATGAGATTGAGCCCCACATTGGGCTCCATGCTCAGCATGGAGTCTGCTTGTCCATCTCCCTCTGCTTCTCCCTCCTCTTGCATGCACACAGTCTCTCTCTCTCAAATAAATAAAATCTTAAAAAATAAATAAAATAAATAAAAATCATGAAAGTACTAAAAGAAATGTACATAAATGTAATAGTAATCTAAGCATATCAGAAGCATAAAACTCAAAGCTATAGACCAATGAAGCTAAGGGTTTCCTAGAAATAATCTGATGTAAAGCTAAATAGCTGTGGTAAGAAACCCTTCCATCCTCTCTGAACCTATTCAAACATCCATAAGTATGATAAGAGTATATTAATCTCAGAAGCTGGGAGGTAGCAGTGAGTGTGGTCCCTATTGCATTTTTTGGTGGACTCGGGCTTTGGAATTTTTCAAAATCTGTGGCATCACTTGGTTACAGTTTTAAAATATCGTCTACTCAATAACATCATCTATCTCTTCCTCTAATAATTGGAGAAAATCATCAAACATCCGGAAGGAGTCAAATTCTTTTCAATTAAGTTATTTGCACCAAGTGTCCATCCCTTTAAGAGTTCTCAAGATTGCCAAATATATAGGTAAGGTATGCCACATGTCACATAGGCAAATCACTTGACATCACTGAAATGCCCTTAAATGACATTAGCAGTGCCATGAAGTAATGCTTAAAAAGACAAATCCACACGACTTAGTCCTAATTTCAAATACTCATTTGAGTGCCTTTAATCCAATACAGTCTGTGTGGAAAATTTGAAAAAAAAATCTTAAAATCCCTGCCAATCCTTTCAGACCACGTGCTGAGAAAACATATTTCAAATGGGCACCACTCGATCTGAGTTTCCAACGTGAGTGCATTTCCTGTGTTATTGCGTGATGTTTAGTAAGCATAATACTGAGAAGACTGACATTTAGAAGCAACTTCTTTTATTTTGATGGCTACTCCCTTCCTTGATGCCTGCTTAGCGAGTGTTCCATGTACCTGGCCCCGACACACATTTTCCAATCCTGCCATGACTCACAAAATAATTGTTAACTAAAATAAACACCTCTTCTCCTGTACCATAGTTTCCAACAGAACAACGTCACCAGCCTCTGCTTCCTTGAATACGTCACTCATATTTCAAGAGTGAGTTCAAATGCTGGTACATTGGTGGTTTAATCCAACCACAAATAAAAAATAAACACAAGCCTTACTACCACCCCTCATGACGTTGTTCTTCCATACTATATGCTGTTAATACTCTGCTTCACTCAACTTGCATCTACTGATTAAAGAATTCTGGCTCTATGTGTCACTTGAGATGGGCTAAGTTATACTGCATTAACAAAAGACCCCCATATCTCACCCGGCAAAGTTCATGTCTGGTGTGTGTCCGTTGAAGGCGGTGCTCCATGGGATCCAGGCTGGTGGGACAGCCATTCCTAGAACATGGACGAGGTGTCATGGCGGTAGGGGGAGAGAGAACATGGCGAATCACACACTGGCTTTTAAAGTTATTTTTCCACTCTCATTTCTCTGACTAAAGCAGGTCACGCAGCCATGCCTAGCTTCAAAGGCAGCAGGAAGATGCAGTGCTGTCATGCTCACAAACGACGAAGACCTGGAAATAGGTAGTGATCAGTACTAATGACTTCCACATGCTTATTTGACTTCCTTGCTAAGCATAAATGTGTCAAAAGCTGTGAAATTGGTTTCCCAAACTTTGGGAAAATATTTTGACTCAAACCTGTTTATGCTTTGGAGAAGGCTTTCAATGGTGGCTTTGAAGTTTTAAGCTCCTTAGATAAAAAAATAATATTCAATTTACAACTGGAAAGCAATATCTTGTGTTTGTTCTAGAAAAAAAAATCTCCCAATAGGTTTGTGAAAAAGGTCACTGTTGGAAAATGATGCAACATCTTCGTCCCCTATTTAATAAAATTCCTAAACAGGCAAATCACTGCAGAGTAGAAATAAATAAGTCCCTTGGTCCAGTGAAATCCAATTTTAATTTATTGTTTTATATTTCTAAGTAATCTCTACACCCAACATGGGGCTCGAACTCATGACTCAAAGATCAAGAGTTGCGTACTCTACCGACTGAGCCAGCGGGGTGCCCCCAGTGAAATTCAATATTGAAATTCATTGTCAGGGTTCCTCTTCCAGGCTTTAGTTGGGGGTTGTTTGTGAGAGATCTACTAGCCTATCACTTTTTCTAGCACATGCAGCTTCGCAGTCTATATTTAAGTTAGGCTGGAATCCTCTTTCCTGTTTATATTTATGATTTTATTTTGAGCTATAGTATTTATATTACTATTTTCATTGCACTCCTATTTAACAAACCACTTTTGAGTCATTGATTCTTTTTTGTGAACTGGGTATTTAAAACAGAAGGTGGGCAATAACAACAACAACAACAAGATTAAAATAAAAGGTAATGTGCAGAGAAAATAAAATGCAGTGTTTACATGAATTAGGTAGACCTCATTGTATGGGATGGACATACTCAGTACAAGTTGACTTTAAAGTATATCTCACTTTCTACAATCTTCAGCAGGAAATGTTCTCCCATTGGGTGTTTGGGTCGGGAAGATAATTTTCCAGCAAGTTAAGTTTAAGTTTTTAAATTAAGTTTAGAGTATTTCTGAGTAAGGTATTTAGATGAGGGATAACTCATGTGCCCTGGAGAGCCTATATTTGGGTGACCTGTGAAAACAATATAAGCAGAATTCTGTATCCCCAGAGACAGATAAAAGTAGAAAATCCTACCTCTTTCATTTTCAGAAAATGGCAAACAATCTGAAAAGGTCAAAGCTTGTGATCTCAGAGAATGTGATTCCTCTTCTCCATTCTATCCAACAATGTCTTTCTAAATACCCCAACTGGTTTTGGGGTGTTGTTTGGCCTTTATTGTAAGAGACACCCCAATTTTTTAATTGATCCCCCTTTAGCTTTATAACTAATAACATGATGAATCATGATGAATCCATGATCACCATTCCTCCCTGAGGAAGGACCCTGGAAGGGGGTAGAGAAAGGCCAGTTGTGTTCTCTTCAACACTCTTCCATAGGGAGAAGAAAGCAAGGTCCCTCTTCCATGAACCAAAATAAGAAAAAGTGGAGAAAACTGTAATTCCTTCTGTCAGGCACTAGTGTTTATTGTCTGCTCTGATATGAAGGTTTGTGTCCCCCCCCCCAGATTTATATGTTGAAACCTAACCTCCCAGGTGGTGGTATTAGGAGGTGGAGCCTTTGGGAGGTAGAACCTTCCCAAGTGGGATCAGGGTCTTCATAAAAGTGGCCCTAGAGAGCTCCCCTGTCTCTTTCAGCATGTGAGGACCCAGCAAGAAGATGGTGGTCTGTGAACCAGAAAGCAGGTTCTTACCAGACAGCAAATCTACTGGCACCTTGATCTTGGACTTCCAACCTCTAGAACTTGAGAAATAAGTCTCTGTTGTTCATTAGCTCCCAGTCTGTGATATTTTACATAAGGCATTGTCTCAGATAATAGCAGTAGCAGTAAAGAACTTGAACGTGTTGGTAAGGCTCCCATAGAAAGGGCGGCAACTCTATGCACTTGAACTTGTGTTGGATCCTTATGGGCCAGGTCCTGTACTGGGCACTTCATAGTGATGTGAAGAGGAAACAGGGCTGACGTCATGCTCAAGGGGTCATGGGAGGTAGTTCCTACAGAGGTACCAGATGAAGTAGGACAAGTGCCATTCAAGAGAGACAAAATAAGTGGTGTTAGCAGGTAAGGATGGAAGTGGGGGAGCTCTTGTTTTTTGGATCTGGAAAAGCTTAATACAGGAGGTGGGATTTAAAGGTGGAGACAGATTAATTGGACGAATTGTGACAGACAAAGTGTCAAGGGGATAGTATGAATGAAGGTATAGAAAGAGGGTGTGCTTTCTAGTTGGCTGGAGAAAAGTGTTCTCTGAGGGGAGTGGTGGAGGACATGCCTGGGAAGATATAACGGGGCCTTTGGGAGAGTGATTTGAACTTTACTGACTCGTCCATGAGGAGACCTTAGGGTTTGAGCCGTGCTTTGGGAAGATGCATTGGCCGTAGTCGCGGGGACTGTGGAAGAAAGGAGGGTTGGGCAGTGGCAGAGTTAGCGGTGGGTGGGATAAGGTTTGGCCGAAAGTGAGTTTGGCTAAGAGACGGACTGTAAAGAATGTAATTTTCACTGAAAGAAAGAAACCCAGAAACTCCAAGATTGCTCTGGAAGGAGAATCTCTTTTGGAGGAAGGGATGGCTGGACTTGAAGCTGCCATTCTCTCCTCTCAAATTTCTCTTCCCTTTGGAGAGCCCTCATTAATTCCCAAGGCCCCACCACACTGTTCTGTGTTGGGGTGTGTTATGGGCTGAACTGTGTCCCCCTAAAATTCATATGTTCAAGTCCTAAACCCCAGCACCTCAGAATGTGATGTGTTCAGAGAAAGGGTCCCTAAAGAGACAATCAGGTGAAGATGTGGTCATGAGGGCGGGCCCTCATTCAATACGACCAACGTCCTTATAAAAGGAGGGAATTTAGATGCAGACACGCACAGAGGAAAGACCATGTGAAGACAGAGGAAAAGAGGGCCACCCACAAGTCAAGGAGAGGTCTCAGAAGAGGCACCTTGATTTCAGACTTCCAGAACCATGAGAAAATTAGTTTCTGTTGTTCAAACCAACCAACCTGTGGCACTTCGTTATGGCAGCCCTAGTGTGTACAGAAAGTGGTTCCCCTTGATGTTTTGTAGGACAGCTGAGAGAAGACATTTAAAGTAGCCTTTTGTAAAGTTTGGGAGGCAGCAAAGGGGACGCAAACCCACAAACAAAGATGAAACTAGGCAGTCGAGCTTGTGAGAAATGGCTGTCTTTCTAAGACTCTAGCAACCCATCCCATTCGTAAAAGGACGCGTCCAGGGATTCATGCCTTTGGATCCCATTGCTGCCTCTTGTATTCAGAGGGGGAGCCCCCACAATACAGCTCTGCCATTTTGTCACGGAGCCACGTGCTCACATGTGCTGGAAGAGGGGCTAAGACTCAGACCACAGGTGGCCTAAGGCTGGGGTGTGCGACCAAGGAAAGAGCAATAGAATCCGGAATCGCAGCCTCCAGGTTTGTCCACAAACTGGTCTGGACATCCTGGGGATCGGTGTGGCCAAGGTGTCCCCAAGCCCTTGCTGGGAGGGCTGCACCATGCACGAGGTGTTTATAAGCTTTGATGAAAACTGCGTGTTCCTACAGCCCCGCGAGCCTGCCTGGAAAGGCGGCAGGACCGGCAGCTGCCATCCCCGCACGTACAGAGCAGGGGTGGTGATTCCCTCTGACCCGAGAGAAACATTATAGGAACATTCCCTGGCAAGGACTAAGCCCTCTAGAGTGCTCCAGGAAAATAGTTTTGAACACAGGAATTGCCAGGTCTGGATAAACATAGTTCAGTCCCTCAGATGTTTTGAGCATGACTGAATGTTCTCACTGAACAGCCTTTCATCAGAGGTCTTCAAATAGTTCACATAAAATCCTGATCCTGTTCCAAGCCGTGGCTTGGTCAAGAGTTATCAGATCCACTGTTCTGGGGACCCAACACCATCAAGGGTTCATCCTTTTTGAGATAAAGTGAACCTGTGAGAAAGTGAAAACTTTAGGCTGAGCTAGTGGCAGGGGTATCATGCTTACATGGGAGGGTCCAATTCTGATCTTCTGGCTGATGGACTTGGGAAGTGTCTGTACCCTGAACTTCATTTTCCTCATGTGTAAAATAGGAATAATAATAAGAACGTGTCTTTATATGCCTGGCTCCTACATGTTTAATCCGATTGAAAAGCAAAAAGGGGTCGACTTTGCCATAGGAAGGCTCGCAAAGTCCGTGCATACAACAGGTGCTCAGGAAGCAGCTCAGAAGATGGTGGAAAAAAAAAAAAAAGAAAGATGGTGGAAGGATAATGTTGTGCTGGCCCTCTTCACTGTGGCTGTCACTGCACGAGGCATTCTTGAGATATCCTATGATTCTGCTATTCTCCGCTCTTGTTTTTGCTTTTTGTTTTTGTAGTTTTATTCGTGTAATTTTTATTTTTTAAAGATTTTATTTATTTATTTATTTGACAGAGAGAGAGACAGCCAGCGAGAGAGGGAACACAAGCAGGGGGAGTGGGAGAGGAAGAAGCAGGCTCCCAGTGGAAGAGCCTGACGTGGGGCTCGATCCCAGAACGCCAGGATCACGCCCTGAGCTGAAGGCAGATGCTTAACGACTGAGCCACCCAGGCGCCCCTGTTTTTCTATTTTTAAACCAGTCTTCAAGCCCAAGTGACAGAATGGGTCCTAGGTGAATCATTAGGTTGGAAATTTAAGATGTTTGAAGTAATGTAAATAAATGAGTTGCTCAAAACGATGGTTAGCAGCCAACAGGTGTGGTGCGTATAAACACGGGGTCACCACAGGGCAGGCATTCTAGAAATACATGGAGGTTTGGAGATTCGTACATTTTTCTAACTATACTTTCATTTATTCATTCATTCAACAAATATTGGTAAAGTGCTTATTTTATGCCAGGGACTACAATTAGGCATAGGAATCAGAAAACAGCAAGACAAGTCCCAGCCTTCCAAGGGTTATAGACTGAAGGAGGAATATGGTAAAGAAATAGATGAACAAATAATGCAACAAAGTGTAATTAGATTTTAGCAACCGGATGTGGGATTCATGGAGTCAGCATCCTGTAAGTGGTCACACAGATTTGTGACATGATTCTTATAAGACTTAATTTTTTTAAGAGAAGTTTTAGTTTATAGGAAAATCGAGAAGGCACAGTAATTTCCCCACATATACACCATCTCTCCCATTATCAACATCTCCCAATGTAATGAGCCTACATTGACACGTCATCATCACCTGAAGCTTGGAGTTTACCCTCAGGGTTCACTCAGTGTTGAACACTCTATGGGTTTGGACAGATGTGTAATGACATGAATCCATCATTATAGTATCATGCAGAGTAATTTCGCTGCCTTAAAAATCTTTTATTCATTCCTCACATGTCCCCAAACCCCTGGCAACCACGGATCCTTTTATCATCTCCATACTTTTGCTTTTTCCAGAATCTCCTGTGGTTGGCATCATACATTATGCAGTCTTTCCAGCCTGGGTTCTTTCACTTAATGATATGCAGGTAAGTTTCATCCATGTCATTTCGTGGCTTGATAGCTCATTTTCTTCTTGTGCTGAATAACATTCCATTGTCTAGATACATCACAACTTCTTTAGACATGCAGTGATCTTAATTTTGCTCAGGGCGCCATGTGAAATGTATGGGCAGGAACAAGTCACCAAACTAGTGAAGAGACCAGCTGATCGCCCATTATCCAATGTGCCAGAAAGGCTTGGTTCTCTATGGCAGGGGTGGGGGTGGGGTTTGTGGGAAGGGGCCCCGGCATTAATATCTTCTCAGTGTAAAAAAATCCTATCTTGGTAATGTTGAGGGAAACAATCTTGAGACACAAACCAGCTGCTGGTGACAATGATGGAAACAAGAAATAAAGATGTCTAGGGAAGAAGTTGTTTTTATCTAGAAAAAAGCATTTAGAGGCAACAGGTAGGCTATATTGGTAGACCCCACCGCAGGAACTCATGAGGTGCTCAGAGTGTATTCCCATGAATAGAAAAGCTCTATTCTCTACAAAGGGTGCAGAGGTGGGAGGGAAAAACCAGGGGAAGCTTCATGAAGGAGGTGATCTTGGAGCAGATTCTTGGTAGATAAGTTATGTTCTGACCAGGGATGAGAAGGACCCATGCCTGTTTGGAAAATACTGATTAAAAAAAAATCAAACAAAAGAACTTTAATTTCTGAACAAGAAGGAGTGTTAGGGACTGGATTTACCCTCTGACTAGGAATAACCAAAAAAGAAAAAAAAAAAAACCCCAAACAGATAAAATCTATAGAAACTGGACACTGGATATCAGGCAGCAAAGAACATGGGTCCCAGAAAGTCCCTGTATATAGACAGACATAAATAGGAAGGAAAAGAAGGGGGAAAGATGTGATATACTAAGACTAATTTTTAAAAAGCTGAAGTGTTCCTAAATGTCTTTCAAGAGTGATTTATAGTTTCTAGAATATAGGTCCTTTATGTTTCTGGTATGATTTCTCTCATCTATGGAACATAAGAACTAGGATGATCGGTAGGGGAGGAAAGGGATAAAGAAAGGGGGGGGGTAATCAGAAGGGGGAATGAAACATGAGAGACTATGGACTATGAGAAACAAACTGAGGGCATGGTGCACTGGGTGTTATACGCAACTAATGAATCATTGAGCCTTATATCGGAAACCGGGGATGTACTGTATGGTGACTAACATAATATTATAAAAAATCATTAAAAAAAAAAGCTGAAGTGATTCAGTTAATATCGGACGGTTACTATCAGACTTCAGAGCAAAGAGATCAATTTTATAAAAATAAAAGGATCAATCCAACAAGAGGACACAACAATCCCAAATGTTTATGCACGTAACAGAACTCCAGAATAAATTAAGCAAAAACTTATGAGACTGCAAAAAGAAATAACCACAGCCACCAGTACGAGTAGGATGTTACAACACCCTTTTTCAATATTTGATAGAAGAAAAAACAGAGGGGCGCCTGGGTGGCTCAGTCAGTTAAGCGTCTGCCTTTGGCTCAGGTCAGGATCTCAGGGTCCTGGGATCGAGTCCCAAGTAGGGCTCCCTGGGAGCCTGCTTCTGCCTCTCCATCTCTCTCTCTCTCTCAAATAAATACATAAAATCTTTTTTTTAAAGATTTTATTTATTTATTTTGACAGAGAGAGACAGCCAGCGAGAGAGGGAACACAAGCAGGGGGAGTGGGAGAGGAAGAAGCAGGCTCCCAGCGGAGGAGCCCGATGTGGGACTCGATCCTGGAACGCCAGGATCACGCCCTGAGCCGAAGGCAGCCGCCTAACGACTGCGCTACCCAGGCGCCCCAATACATAAAATCTTTTAAAAAATAGGGAATCAGGAGGATACATACAGAACACTTGAAGCAACTATCAACCAAGAGATCTAATGAACATTTATGATTAATATTTCTCCATCCAGAAACAGCAAAAGACATAAGCTTTTCAAGTGCACATAGCACATTAATCAAAATAAGCCATAGGAGGACCATAAAAAAGTCTCAATGAATTTAAAATGATTAAC
This sequence comes from Ursus maritimus, assembly GCF_017311325.1. NCBI lineage: Eukaryota > Metazoa > Chordata > Mammalia > Carnivora > Ursidae > Ursus > Ursus maritimus. Next base: position 66,566,673 of record NW_024423786.1, on the reverse strand, counting down.
ATCAGACAGAGTATGTCCTCTTACTACAATTGAATTAAATAAAAAATTAGTCTTCCAATCCGGAAAAAGTCCTCACATATTTGTGAACGAAATGACATACCTCTAACCACCTGTAGGTCCAGAAATAAATTAAAAAGGAAATTAGAAATAGTATTTGGAACTGATAGAAATAAGCTAGACAGTACTGATCTAGAGGATTTTTTTTTTTGCAATTCCAGAAGACAGTGAATGGCTTTTCCATCTTTTTTTTAATATAATAATATTTTTTTATTATATTATGTTAGTCACCATACAGTACATCCCTGATTTTTGATGAAAAGTTCCATGATTCTTTAGTTGCTCCTGAAGGCTTTTCTTATCCTGAGGGTAAGGGAACGTCTCATTTTAACACAGAGCACTGGGCAGAGGGTGGGGGTTGGGGGGTGAAACGGACCCTTAATGAGCCACTTTCAGATTGTTCCATACAGGTAAATTCTAGTTTATAAAGTGGTAATAGCAAGAAATATTCATAAGTTGGTGGCCTGCCCTTGAAATGTCTTTCCCATAGCATCGGTTGGGAGTTTCATTCCCAGCTACCCCCCAAGCACCTGTCCCAGCCCCATGGGGGTGAATTTCAACTACATTCCGTGTGGCCTCATTTGGTCAGACAGTCACCATCATATACATTGTTGCCCTGGGAGCGATGCGGGGTGACGGGTAGAGAAAAGACACCATGTTTGTTCAAAAAGTCCTTTTACCAGCTGCCAGATGTCTGTTGAAATAGAAACAGAGAGGTGTGGGTGACAGGTCCGGCCTCTGGGGACAGCTGGGAGTCACTTCTGTCTCTGCAACAGGTGTGTTTTGGTCAGTGGATGGAGGGTTTGTCCAGGAGCTTGAGGGCTTTTTCCGCCCTGGGGACGCTTGTCCAAGGCTCCTGGCTACTTCTTGGTCCAAGGCTCTTGGCTACTTGCGTCCTGAAGGAAGAACTAGGGTATCCTTACAGACCCGGAGGAGACTTTCCAATTTGATACAGTTCCTTTGAACCCAAGGTAACCGGATGAGCCAACATCCCATGTTGGTGCAAGATAATTAAGGACAGCGTCTGGGAGGTAATAGAGTTTGTGAATATTTGGCAAAACAGAGCTCCTCTGTGTGTGGTGGAGAGAATGCTTACCAGACACTGAGTAATCTCTGACACCGAGTCTTCTTTACAGCTCAGTTGGGTTCATTCAATTCGTTTTGGCCAATGGATGCTGGAGAAAAATGTCAGCTACGTGGTTCAGAGCCAGCATGCCTCTTCCCACTTCTCCTGCCTTCCCACAGTGATCTCGGTGCTACTTAGTCATAAGATATCTCATAAGAAGAAGCAGAAATCCTGGATCCTTGAGTCGTCTCTGGGACTCGAGCCCTCACCGACCCCAACTGGAGTCTGAGTGAATAACAATCTTTGTTGGGTTAAGCTATTAAGATTTGGGATTTTATTTGCTATTCTATCTTCCTTAATGCATTATTTAAATTTGAGCCACTAACTCAGCTCTGAGTGGTTGCTGCCGTGCAGTAATGCGGGCTTGGTGTTGCCAAGTGTCCCAGTTTTTCAAGGCCAGCCTGAAATAGAGATTTTCACGTGACTCCAGGTTGGAAGAGCTGGCAGTGAGTTCAAACTGAAAACATCATGGCCCTATGGTGTGTAGACCAAACGTCAGTGGGCTGACTTCAGCCTATTGGTTGCTCATTTTCTGACCTCCGAGGTCTCTTCTAGTCTATGTGAGTATTTGACAAACTTAATGTCCTATCATGTTTGTAATTTCAGGCAACAATTATGTGGCACAGTGACATGGACGTAGATGTCTCAGAAACTTCAAGCTAAAACGTAGAAGACCATGGCCATTGGAGGGTAATCCAAAGTGAAAGTACGTCTCCTTCTTGCCCCACTCTCCCCTGTCTTTCTTTCCCTTCCCTTCCCTGCCACCTTTCAGAAAAGGGGCCTTAGATTGGGTTCTCCAGAAGCCAGCACTGAGATGGAAATTTGTGGGCAAGTGACTTACTAAGCAGATCCCCCCACTGTGGACTGATAAAGGATGGGGACGCAGGGCAGTTGAGAGGAGCCAAGCAAAGGCACCAGCATCTTAGGCAACATCCTGTTATCCTTACCCTATAGAATACTGGAGGGTAAGTGCCGCTAAGAGTCGCCCCAACCCACAGCAAGGGATCTGAGCTTTCAATCTCCTTAACCTGGCAGTCTGGGTAATGGCCAACATGAGGGCGGGAGGCACGTACATGAGCTCCCAGGCATCTCTGGCTCTCTGTGCCTGCAGGCGGAGAATTCCAGAAGCCCAAGGGCAGCCCTTCAAAGAAGAGCTTGTGGGTACTGGCCGTTGGAAACACAACGATGGAGGTGGGCTGAGGAGCTGGTGCACAGAAAGGATAAAACAGCATTTGATGGTATTTCGGCAGAACACCGACACTGTCCACTGTAGACGTAAAAAAAAAAAAAAAAGATTTCAGGGGGAAAAAATTCTAAAATTGCACCATCGATCGGTGGACAAGAGTTATTTTGTTGGGGGCTCATGTAGAAGTAGTGATTGCAGTTCTTTATAAGCAGAAGGTAACCGCGTGACTCGGGGCATCTCATTTCATTGCTCCGAGCCTCCGTTAGCTTCGGACTGTATGGCTGCTGAGAAGCACCCAGAGATAAGGCCTGGTGCATTTTGGCTAAGTGTCCTTAGCGTCTTCCCTCTGCATGCTCCTGGTACCCCTATCCAATGCCGCAAGACCCTCTCCCAGGAAGACGCTCCAAGGGACACTCCTTAACGCAATCTAGATTTTTTTCTGGGATTTATTTATCCTCCTGCTGTCTGCAGATTGAGAAAGGGGGGGCTCCGTTGAGAATGGTGCTGAGAGTTGGGGTGCATCATCTCACTGGCTGGAGTTGCCGTTCCTGCAGCCCCTCGGGCAGACTTTACCCAGCAGCCCCTGCATTGGCATTCGGGGTAGGGCTGGCAACGCAGATTGGCATCACTGTTAAGACCATGACTCACCGATGGTCACAGAACAATGTCCTTAGGACAACCGCGTCTTCTGGCCAATGAGGTGCAAAAGGTTGAGAGTTATTATTTTATGCTTCAGAGCCTCTCCCAAGTAAGGGTTCTGTTCTTTTCAAAAGTTGTCTGGCAATTTGACTTTCCATAGAAATGCCCTCTGGCTCAGTGTCCCAAGAAAACCTTGAATAGTTAAGCTCCTGCCACAAATGAGAGTTCATGGTTCTGGGTCAGGGGCTGTGCACCCTGGCGGGCCAGCATCGCCCTCTTTGCAGAAATTCGACTAAAGCGTGGTCCACACACGGGACCAGTGCCAGCTCACGAACTGTTACGGGGTGGCTGTGAGGTCAATACAGAAATCGAGAGTAAGAATTTAGAAACTTTCATGGCAATTTTATGTTGCCTGGCGGCCAAGTACACAATCAGTGGGCGTGTCCATCGCGCACATCCGGTGGGATCAAGCAGCTGACTGCAATGGTTTAGAAATAAAGCAAAAACAAGCATGGCGCTTTGCCACAGTCAGTCTGAGAGGTCCTGCTTGACTCTGCGTCTCGGAACACCCCACAAATCCACAGGGCTCTTTATGGACCCATAGCATCCCCACAGAACCAGATGACCCTTGGAAAATGCCAGAGAGTTTCCAGAGAGGCTAAGCGATTCCCATGGAGCCCCAACAGATTCCCATGGAATCTGTTCAATCTCCCTGACCTTCCCACTTTCTTCCCTGAGAGTCAGTTGAGCTAAGTATTAAGGTCAGTTTTCCAGGCCCCAGAGCGCCACGAGGGAGTGCAAGTCAAATTGCTACTGCAGGACATGCTGGCTCTGACCTGCTGGCATGGGGTTCTGCTTCTAATGGATGTATTTGGCACCTGACCCCAATTCTAGGATTGTTAATGTATCAGCTAGCTTTTTATGTGAAACAAAGCACCCCCAAACTTAGTGGCTTGAAACAACAAATCATCGGTTTTCAGCAATGAGTGCTGGCTGGGTTTTGCATGGCATCCTTTATGGTCTGAGCCAGGCTCAGCTGCTCTCCAGTGGCCCCCCCCCTCACCCTGGGGTGACTCACTTTTCCAGGGCCTTAGCTGGGATGGCTGGGCTGGCTGGTCTCTCAATATCCAGCAAGATTCCCTGGGCTTGTTCAGATGATGGGGGAATCGTCCCCAGCAGGAAGAGGGCAAGCCTCAATGAGCAAGCCCTCTTGAAGCTTCTGTTTCTGTTGAGAATGTCCCATTGGCCCAAACAGGTCACGTGGCCAGGTCCAGATGCAAAGAGTGGAGGAACAGCCTGCACCTTTTGATGGAGAAAATGGAAAAAGCTGCATTGCAAAGAGGGACTTTTAGAGGGATGGGAATCTTTTTTTTTTTTTTTTAAGATTTTATTTATTTATTCGACAGAGATAGAGACAGCCAGCGAGAGAGGGAACACAAGCAGGGGGAGTGGGAGAGGAAGAAGCAGGCTCATAGCAGAGGAGCCTGATGTGGGGCTCAATCCCACAACGCTGGGATCACGCCCTGAGCCGAAGGCAGACGCTTAACCGCTGTGCCACCCAGGCACCCCTAGAGGGATGGGAATCTTTTGCGTTCTAATGGAGATGAAAGAGGCCAAGCGACGTTGCTTGCTTCTGGTCTATGGTAGTTGCTCAATAAATCCCTGCTGAATGAATATAGTTGGAAGGAGCCTTAGTTTCCCTTCCCCTCACATAGTTGAGGTTAAAATGTTCAAAATACACTTTGCCCAGAGTCTGGTTCTGCCTGTGGATGGCCTTGGATGCCAAGAACACTGAGTCATTCTGTGTTTACTCTCTCATCATGGAAGAAGCCAGCAAAGTCCAGTGACCTTAGTGAGAGGAACTATATGGCTTTTGTTTCCTTTATAGAAGCAACTGCTGGTGTAGACTGGGAGCTGGTGCTTTAGTTGTGCAGCTGTTAAGACCAACCCGTTTCAGCCCTACCAGGTATCCACACTGAGCCCTGTGGATAAGGGTCGGCTGCTGAAATTGCTGGATAAACAATGGGTCCCTCAGTCACCCAAGCGGGAGTCCACCTCATGGCGTGTTGTCTGGGTGCAGGGCTCTCGAGGGCTTCCCCCAGATGACATACAGCTCTCTGTACCAGGTGCTTCTTTTTCCACAGCTACATAGCAGAGCAGTTCATGCCTTCAGCCTCATGACAGGTGTTCTCCCCCACTTGAGAGTGAGAAGGGTCTTCCCATTGGCAGCCCACCACTGGCAATCCATGTCAACACTTTGCACCCTTAGCCCCTCTGGAAAACAAACAAACAAACAAACCCATAAAGCTGGGTATTTGAGGAAGCTGGAATGGCCTGTGTGATGATACCCCTGGGGCGCTTCTGCTTCTCTGGAGGATTTTCTGCCTTTCTCTGCATGCGTGAATCCTAGGGCCATCGCTGGGTTTCTGTGTGCTGGCTCCGGGATTCTTCTGTGTCTCACATCTCTCCATGTGTATGTGGGGGTTCATTTGAGGGACTCTGGGACGGGTCTAGGGGGAAAAGATATGACCAACAGAGGGAGTAACAGGTGCTTGGGTTGGGGAGGTCCCTCTCAACATGAGACTGCCCAGGGGCTATGGTGGGTGGGCACAGAGGGTACCACCAAAAGGAAGAGGGAGAAGGAAATCCTAGAAGACCGGATTCCAAAAAGGGGCTTACGTGCGTAGGCGATGTTACTCACCAGTGCGGCAAGGAGCCTCTGGGTCGGAACTCTGAAGGGCCATAGCAGCTTGGTCTCTATGTTGTCAATGGCCTACAGATAGGCAGTGAGGTTTCACGGGGTATGCAAAGCAGACAGGTTCGAAATGGATAAGAATGTGCTGATTTGGGCAATTTTTAAAATAATTTGATATGTAGAAATTTGTAGTAGACACCAGCAGGCTTTTGAGCTGATGGGTCTCAGTCTGTGAGAAATACACAACCTAGGGACTAGTACACAGAGGCCAACTTTGGGTTACTCATGTAACACCATGACTATTTTTTGCAGTGTTCTTCCAAAGACCATGATGGGGCCACCCCCTGAGTTGAAATACTGTGGTCTCTCCAAAAGGAGAAAAACATATAACAAGGCGGAGGGGAGGGAGGTGTTGCTGAGTGGCCACTGGGAGTGGCATGGCATGGCATGACCTCAGAGGACATCCACCAAATTCCTTACTCAGGATCACAGTGACAAAGCTCTCAGTTGACCTCCGTGCATGTTTTCCCTTACCTGCTTGGGGGAAAGTTAGTTGGCCTGGAGTCCTTAGCTGAAGCCTCCTGTCTTCAAATCTGTCTCTTCATTTCCTGAAATGTCTATAGTCGGTTTGAAGGAATACCATTCTTCTATTTAGGAAAGACTAGAACATCAGAGCTGGAGAGGTCATGCAGCCCAGTGTTTCAATAGAAGTGTTTCCAAGAGTGAGTTCCATGGAACCTATGTCTTGGCGAGAATCTGGGAACAAAAGTTCAATGGTCCAATAAATTTTAAAAATGCTTCATAATCTAGTCCCTGCCTAAGGGTTCCCAAGACTGAGTTCTGTATTCAATGATCCAAAATCGTATAGGAGCAAGGCACAAGACTATATCGAGTAGATCACCCCCTGGGAATCCTCTTGAAAATACCTTCCTTGGAAGGTTTCCCAATGGTTGAGATCTCCCAATGGTTGAGGAGGTCACAAGGTAGTGAACTTCAGATAGTAATAGTATCTTGATTGCATTATGATTGCATACCATAATGGATGGATGAGGCATGAGAAAGAGGGAGGGAGAGAGAGAGAAAGAGAGAGAGAGGGAAGACAGTGTGATTGGAGATAGAGCATTGACAACCATGTAGGGCTTTCCCCCTTGGTCAATGGACCATAACTGGTCAGTGCACTTGTACTCATCTGAACTACGTCTGACCATGTTTTTGCTGTGAGTCATAAGGATTCTCAGATTCAAAGTCACATACCTAGACCAATGGACTGTTGGCTCATTCATGTCATGGCCCCTCAAGATCAATAAGGGTCTGGGACACTTCCTTTTTTATTTTTTACTTTTTCTGTTTGTCTCCTGATGTATTTAAATAAGTACAAAATAAGGTTATGAAACTCATGGTCCATATAAATGCTTACATTATACCATCAACATTGTAAGATATGCAAGCTGCTTCCTTGTAAATGCACAACTGAATGCAATACCGTCGTACTACCTCTGGGTCTGGACGTGTGACTCCATTTGGAGACAGCACAAGAAATGAAGCAAGGCCTGGCCCGTGGCTCTCCTGACCCCTCCCTGGGGTAGGCCCAGTGCCCACTTCCTCCACTCAAGCCAGAAAGTGACAGATTCAGCTGATGGAGGCCACAAGACTAAGACGGGTGATCATTAGTCACGATCGGCCCTGTGATAAGCTCGCTTCCACGCAAATGTATTTTTCCCACTTGATGTTGAACTTGGAAGCACAGGGTTGGGCTGCATTCTCCAACTCTGCAGGCTTTCAGATTTTGTTTTTGTTTTTTGTCACCGTGGAACTTGGGATGTGTCTGAAAGCATACATTTGTTGGGGTCTAGAGGTTGAGAACGTAGGGTCTTGCCTTTGGACGGTCAACGTTTCTATTCCAGCTCTACCATTCCAGCTGTGTGCCCCCGGCACTACATTAACCTCTTGGTGCCCTAGGGGTCAGAGATGTCCAGCCCTCCTGGGACTGTTGTAGGTATTAAGTGAGGGGGCTAGAACAGTGCCTGGTAAGCACCCAATACATTATAGATGTATTATTTCCTAAATTTCCCCCACTAACCATGCATTGTTGACTTTTCCTCATTTCCTTACATAACCTTCTTCAATGTTATTTTTAATACCTACATATTATCTCATCTTAAGACTGCACCAAATTTCTCCAGTCATTTCCCCATGGTTTGAGATTAAGGAAGCTCACAGTTTCCTTCACGGTAAACAGGGTGCTAATGGCCAAATTGTTGCCTATCCATCACTCCTGTGAGATACACTTCTAGAATTTTAATTCCCAGATCAGAATGCCAAGGTAATTCCCGCAGGAGACCCAGGCTTACCACTCGCACCCTGGATAGATATTCCTGGGTCTTTAACAAGGAAGAGTACGCATGGTTGAAGCTTTGCCCATTTCTGCCTTGAACCTCTCAAAGGATCTGACCTTTGTCCGTGAACTTCCTTGGCTTAAGCTGAGGTTTCACACTTGATAAGTGCTTCACAGAGAGGAAGAAAACATCTGTGTTCAAGGTCATTTTTAGTGCAACCGCTGTTTCTCCGGCTCAGAGGTACTCGTAGGACGACGCATCGCGAGGAAACGATGCATCTGGGGCTTGTTCACTCACATCATTTTCCGGAACGGTTGGTGCACACCTCGTTTTTCTCGCAGGAGAGTAGTGTCCCATGGCTTGGTGTGGCCTCGTTTCCCTGAATCAAACATTCCCTTGGCTTGTCGTGGGCTCTCCTATCTACCTCCCTCAAAAAGGACAACCCCCAACAGGGAGCCCGGGCTGCCTCCCTTGGCACTATCGTGCCTGGTCTGCGGGGCCCAGAAAATCTGTCCATTCCCTCTTATCCCAGCCCGGGCCATGTGGCCAGATTGATGGCCTTCCCCACCTCCATGGGTGTCTCCCCAGCCTGGAACAGAAAACTGTCCCTGAGGAGTTCAGAGTCTTAGGCAAGTTTCAGGGTTTTCCATCTCAAGCACCGGTCAGTTTCAGACCGTCTCCTGCTTAAATTGCTCCCAGATCCCTTGTCTGCTAGCTCAGGACATGTCAGAAAAGTCCGCTTTCTCGCCCTCTGCTTGCATCCACGGAATCTGGCTTTCCTAAGCAACAAATGTTCGGGAACAAAGAATTCTTTGTACTTCGTATCGTTCCAAGGGCACAGAATAATCGCTCTGTGCTTTCTCGCTCCCACAGGTGAAGCGGCTTCAAGATGCAATTTGTCCCAAGATAAATTTGTGATTTTTAAAGACGGTTATTGAGGGAATGGGCCCGGTGCCAGCTCGAGTGTGTGTGTCTTCAGGCTGCTTTCTACCTGCTTCTTTTGGCCACAGAGAACGTCTTCCGGGGGGCTTGGATTTGCCATCATTTCAAACATGTGTATTTATAGGGAGCTACTCAGGGAAGTCAAACTGGCTCCTTCCATTCCTTCCCTTCTCCCTTCTCCTCCTCTTTCCTCTCTTTTTCTTTTTCCTCCCTCCCTCCCTCCCTCTTTTCTTTCCCTCCATCCCCTCTGCCTTCCCCCCCCCTCCCCTGTGCTTGAGCTTTTAATACTAAGCTGCTCAGAAGAGTCAGAAGAGTGTAGACGAGGCAGTAAACTCCCTTTTGAGGACCTTTCCAGACCAGATGTGTGCACGCCTCGCCAAGAACGCCCACACAGGCTGCTGGCCGCAGTGAGACAGGAAAAATCTTCATTTATGGTGTAAACACCTACCCAGATATTGACCCAGTGCCTGGCGACACCGCCATTCTGACGACGACGTCATCAACGGGACAAATGCCCAATTAAGACTCACCTCTGTTTTTTTTTTTTTCCCCTTGGGGGAGTCCACATGATGGAAAAATCACAGGTTTGGAAATCAGACGGACTGGTTTCAGGGCCCAGCCCTGGCACGTACTTGCCGGTGGCTGGAAGAAACATGGTGAGTTCTCCAAGCCTCGCCTTCTTCACATAGAAGATGGTCAACACCCCTCTTCCCCCCGCCCCTGTGTTGAGTAAAGTTCGGGCGGGTGGCAGCATTTCCGCAGCTCGAAATGCAGGAAAAAAGGGGCTGGGTCCCACTTCCAGCGCCTGCTTCCATCCCACTCCCTGTGGACGACGGCGGTCGTTTTACCAAATCAAACGTCATCTGCAGGACTGCGACACAGAGGACTTGCCACAGAAGCAGGCCGGACACCTGCGAGGGGGGCTCACAGGACTGGTGCAAGCACTGGAGGTGTTGGGATGCTTTCCTGCTTTTTTAATGGAAAAAAGAAATGCGGGTGTAGAAATAGATAGACCAAATCAGCATCTTTGGCGGAAAAAGGAAATTGGATTATATGATGTGTATGGCACGCATCGTGACAAAGTGTGAATGTTCTGTGAAGGCCAAAGTCAGGGTACAAGATAGCACGGGGTACAGGGCGTGGGCTCTGTGGCTGGGATGCCTGCTTCACATCTGGCCTTTGCGGTTTCCTCGTGGGGTGGGGTGTCCTGAGAAAGACACTCAGGGTCTTGGTGTGCCTCAGTTTCCCCTTACATGGAAAAAGGATGACCAGGATGCCTGTTCATAAGATTGTTGTAAAGAGGAGCGCCTGGGGGGCTCCGTCAGTGAAGCGTCTGCCTTCGGCTCAGGTCACGATCCCGGGGTCCTGGGATCGAGCCCCGCATCAGGCTCCAAGTCTGCCTGACTCTCATCGTCCCTATTTATCAAATGGGCAGAAATAATAATAGAAGTAAAATACCCCTGGGGGATATTCTCCATGGCCCTGAGGACGCACTGGTCAACACAGAGGGACTGGGGTTTCTTTTGGCCGAGGAGGGCCTCCAGAACAGGGGAGAGAGAGGCCCAAGAGGAGGCAGAGAGCCTGGCATCGGGACAAGTGTCTTGGTGCCTGATGGATCGGCCGGTGGGGGAGCACAGCAGGGACCTGCTCTGCTGCCGTGAAGCCTGAAGGAGCTCCTCCAAGAGGTCTTACCCAAAGCCCACAAGTTTTCAGGGCTTGGTTGCAGGCAATGGGCATGGTCGAAAGAGACGGAGGGCCAAGAGAGCTGGTCCTGGAACATGGAGCTCTTGGAAGGATGGAGGGCTGATCAGATTGGCACTATCCAGCCAGAAGAAAAAGCCATGCCTCCCGCCCGCACCCTGCCCTATGCTTCTATCTCTGAATTCTTAGCCCTTGGAGGGAAATGATGTCAGATGTCTCAGGCTTTGTCCTGCCTGAGGGACAGCAACCTCGACCTGTGGCCTTCAGGTAGGATCATGGGGGGCATCTAGGAAGGGGGTTGTCTGGGGAAGCCCAAAGTCATGCTCATTGGGCCCTCCCTCACCCTCTATGTCGGGAAGGATTGAGGGAGCTCCTCTCTCTTTCTCTCTCTCACACACACAAAGAACATACACACATGCACACGTGTATACCCACACACGCACACCCCAGATACACACACACGCCCCTGTGTTACCTGGTAAGACTGAACCATAACTCGTCTAACCCTGCAGCCCATGCTGGGCCTTACCTCCATCTGGGCTCCACGACAGAAGGCAGCTAGAAGGAAACCAGGGGCCATCTGACGCCTTGTGACAATTTGGCTGGACCCTGGAGCATCTCGAGGAATGTTAAAAATTACCCACACCTGACCTGCATCCCAGACCACTGAGTCAGCCACTCGGCACACAGGCCCAGGCCAGTGGTATGCAAAGCTCTCTGTCGTTTTAATGAGCAGTCAGACCTAATGAGACCCAAGGCTCAGTTACACTCTTTCACTGGGGCTGGAAAGATCCAGGCTGGGAGCAGAACAGAGAGAGGGCCTTTGGGACCCCCTTCTGCCTGTGGAGCAGAAGAAACTTTGTGGCAGAGAGAGACTTCCCCAGACTCTACAGAGAACTACAGTCCCCCCCCACACCCGGCCGCGACATAAGAAGTGGGGGAAATTGCCAAAATTCCAAGGGACTCCTTCAATAAAACCAAGTGCCCTTGTCTCGGCGCTTCTACCCAGGAGAACTTGCTAGAGATGGAGGACCCTTTCTGAGAGCTTGAAGGAGCATAAAGGGCAAAGAGCCTGAAGAAGACGGCATCTTCGTTTGTCTGCCTCTCCATAACTCTCGCAAGCGCTCTCCTAGCCTGTCCTGCCGGACGGGCTGGAATGTTTTCAACAGAGCCTTGTTTATTTGAATTGGCTCATCTCGTGGAGGTCAACATTATCCGTGCAATGTCGGAGCTCCTTAAAATGATGATGTCGATTCAAAATGAGACTCAGTCTGCAGGTAACACATGTGACACGACGCGCACAGACCCTTCGCACAGTACATTTCCTCCTTGCAGAATTCCCTGGAGGGTGAGAGGTGGGGTGCTGGGGGCGCTCAGCTATCACACAGGCTGCCACAGTGGGAATAGGCTTGGCTTCCGAGGTTGCAGACGTACCTCAAGTCCCTTCCCTGTTGATCCCAGGTTCTCCATGCTCCAAAGGGCCCCTTGGGATCATTGTACCCTGGCAAGTACACAAAGCAGGGCGCTGTCTCTTTAAGTAGAAGAGGCTGAGATGCTCTCAGGCCACCATGACATATCCCAGCATTGGACCAGCCCCTGAATAAACTGGAAAGGCGCCTGGTCTGGCTTCAGTTACAGGGAGCACCACCAGGGAACATCTCAGGGAGCCTGGTTGCAAGCAGTGGGGCTTAGAGTCTGCCTGCTGGTCTCTCCGCCGCCCTGTGGGGAGGGCCTTGCCTTGGCATCCCTTGCGTGTGACTGCAAAGAAATCCGCGTGGAGGAAGGGGTTACACCGTTTGGCCGGGTGAGTCTTCTTGGCAAACTGTCCCTCTGGGTAGCGTGTGCTTATGCTTCTGGGAGAGCTGCCCGATGCCCCACTCCCTGCAATCACAACTGGAAGGGATTGCAGGGAGACGGTGTGCTGTGTTGCAATTGACAAGAGAGTCAGAGGATGCTTTAAATCCCTGATGAAGAGCTGGCTGTATAGTCTGGCTGGGGAGGTGAGAAGGACTGACTATCTGAGAGCATCTAGGAAGCCCAGCACCTCCAGATTTGAAGGGAGTAAGGGGACCGACCTGGAGCTGTTTCCCATCCGCACACACGCCTGGCAGGGGACCTCAGATTGGGAAGCAGGTCAGGGAGAAGTTTCCACCTGCAGCAAAGCGCTAGCCGGGCTCTGGGTGTGGCCAAGCTTGGTCGACACTGCTCTGGGCAGTGTTTTCTTTTCTACCCTGGGAACCGGGCAGGTGGGAGGTAGGCAAGAAGCAGTGAGGGCTGAACCAAAGGGTTCAGGTTCACGTGTTCGAAACCCATAGCGCGGTGTCATTGACTAAAATACTGAGTTCAAGGCAGAGGAAGAAACAAGCTATGCTTTACGATGTGTGTGCTTTTCTAGATGTATTTACTTCATCAAAAAGGTTACTCGGAGCAAAAAGAAAGAAGAGAAAGAAAATCCCGAGTTCAGTATGCTAATATTTGTGAAGTGCTTAGAATAGTCCTGGGGACATAGTGACCACATAAATGTTGGTTAAATAAATACAATAAAAGTCTGATTGGCATAAGGTCAGGCCATGAATCCTGGGGCACTGCTGACCTGTAAAATGACCCGGGAGGAGAGAACACAGCCCTATTCCTCTGGTTGGTTTTTCTACTTGCATGTGAACATTAGAACTGTGGGATTTCTAAGCTATTTTAGGTCAGGGGGGTCTGCCTTGCCTTGAGGGCTAAAGATGATAGAATAATAACCATGGTGACAATTTATTGAGTCCTGGTCCCTATGTTCTAGGCACTATGCTAACTGCTTCACACACTTCAATCCCTTTACTCACCACCATAAAATAGGCATTACCAGTCCTGCTTGCCTGCTAGCTTCGATGAGAAAATGGAAGCTCATTGAACTTCAGCTGCTCACCCAAGCTCATAACCCTGAGTAATAAGGTTTGTCCGAGCCCAGAGCCAGAGTGCCCAAGCATTGCCCCATACCCCCTCTCCCAGAACATGTATAAAGTCCTGCTAAAGTGCTTGCCACACAATGGGCATTGAGTGAAGTTTTTACACATCTTTTTTAATCTCATAATACAAGAATTTTTAAAAGACCATTCATTATTCGAGGAATATTTCAGATGCTGTACTTTTACTTAAAGATAAGAATATGCAATTGGCTACCCTAAGCAGCTACTTTCAAAGAGTATAATCGTACAGAATCGAGGGACTCATTTAGAGCGATAAGGTTTTATGACACGGGACACTAGCAGGAGGCGGGGGTGTGCCTGTGCGAACGTGCAGCATTAGTAAGCAGAGACATTCAGAATCCACATGAAGGCTCCTTGTTTCCATCAAGGCTCTGCCATCGGACAGCCTTCCTCGGGCCCACCTGTGCCACGCCCAGAAGGGCTAGCCTCTCTCCCTGTGACGCTGGGCGGACCGCGTTCAGGCGACTATGAATCAGCGGATTTCCCTGGCTGTTCTTCCCCGACCTCCAATGGCCAGCTCCCCACCCTATGGCCGGGGGACGCCAGCGGAGGCCGGGAGCCAGGCCAGGCGAACTTCGCCTGGAGCTTCCCCGGTTGTGGTCTGGTTTTGCCCAGGCTAGGAGGAGCCAGACCACCCCCGCCCCCCAACCCCGCCCGGCACGCTGTTCTGTAGTCGGCGGGACTCTCTCCTCCCGCTGATTCTCACCCAAGCAGGGCCCTCCAGTGGGTCCCCTCGAGTCCCGGGAACCAGGCACACCGCCTAGGTGCGGACACTGACAGCGCGGGGCGGGCGCGGGGCAGGGGTGCCCAGGGGAAATGCTAGGGCAGGCCAGGCGCGCCGGGACCCTAGAGGACAGGGACGTCTTTCGGCGCTTAAGTGCCAGCTTCCCCCTTCCCGGAGGACAGGAATCCAGCTTTGGCCCCCGCGTGGGCGCAGTCCGCGTGCGTGCGCCCCAAAGCCCAGCGCTGGGCACCGGCGGGGGCGACCTCGGGAGGGCTTTTCCCACGTGGCCGAGGGGGCGGAGGGACCAGTTTATTGGCCAGCACTTGGTCTCCAGGAACTCGGGGAGCCGGAGGAAGCGGAGGTGACAAAGCTCAGCGGCCGCCTAGTTTCGAGTAAAAGTCGCAGCGGTTTTGCAGTGATCGACTTTCTCCTGAGGCGGATTGAAGGCTGAGTAACTGTCTGCGGCCCTCCCTCCCTCCCTCCTGTCCTCTCTCCTCCCTGAGGCCCGCCCCCCTGCACAAGCTGACCCAGGGACACACCCTATTGCAGCGACGCAGACAGGGCGTTGTTCCCGTTAAAGGGGAACGCCGGGAGCCTCCCTCTGGCCCCTCGCTTCGCGCGCGCAGCCCGGCACCGCAGCTGTCTTCGCGGACGCCAGCAGCCGAGCAAACGCACCAAGTTTGTGCCGGAGGCCACATTGAGGATCGGGGACAACCATCCCTTTGGACTGTAAGTGCTTTGGTAGGGAAAGTGGAGGAGATGGAGGAGAAACGTGGGCATCTTCCGTCGATGGTGCCAGTAAGCGCGGAGCAGGCGCGGGCTTTGGGCTGGCCAGGTCTCCGAGCTGTCTTTCCGAGCTCAGATAGACAGACCACGGTCTGTCTGCTATAGTTCTTACACGGCTTGTAGGGCCTGCTTTATGGTCCCGAAGTCGTAAGGGGCGAGGGTGGTGGTGTTGGGATATCGGGCAGGGGCCGCGCAGTTTTCGTTTCGCTGGAGAAGCGCCTACTTGGGGACTCATTGGCAAATTGGTCCCTGCGGTGGACACCTTGGGGGAGGGTTACTGGACCTCGGTAGTCCCCCAGTTTCTAACCACATAACCTATCTCTGATTGTCCTTCTCTGTCCCTCCCTGGCTCTAGGAGCCACTGGATTTAATTTAAACCTTCTGGAAGACATCGGAAAACCGGGCTTATTTCTTCCCGTATATTCCAGGGTTCTTTTGAATGTGTTGCTTATGGAGAGCAACGGAGGGGCCTGGTACTGAGTACTTTTAAAGCTGTTACTGAAACGTCGTCTCCCTGGCCCAGGGCCCTGTACTGAAACAGTCCCCCCAAGTGCAGCTGTGTTTTCACAGTCATAGGTATCCTCTAACGGGTCACCTGGCTCTTCACTTCCCCAAGGGCTGTAAAATAAGGGGCTAGGACAGCACAACTGCGGAGGGAAGATGTCCTGCGGGCTCTGGCGGGCTGCAGTTCTCCTGGGACCTAGCCCTTCATCCTCCGCCTCTCCTTCCCACCGGACGTCTGGCCCCCTCCATGCAGGCTCCTGGGCGCGCGTCCCGGAGCGCCGAGGCTGGACGGGGTTGCGTCTCGGCTGTGCGTGCCGGGGGCGCGGCCGGGATCCGGCGAGGAGCCAGCCCGGGAACGCAAGGCCCCACTCGCCGGGGCCTCCTGGGGAAGCGCGCGGTGGGCGGGAAGCGCACGGTCGGGCCGCTCTCTGGGCCACTCTTTCCTGCCCACACTCCCCCGGCTCTGCGCCTCGTCTCCGGAGCCGCCCGGGTCGATGCCAGGCCGAGCTGGGGCCAGGACGGCTCCCCAGCGCTGGCAGAAGCGGGTGGAAACTCGGAGACTAACGGAATGCGGAGCGCACCGGGTCTGGGAAACCAGCTCGCAGCCGCGCGCTCCCCCTCATAGCGTGCCGCTGGTGTCCCCGGGCCTCTGGCAGAAATCTGGGCGCCTACCCCCTGACCCCCCCATCTCCCCCTCCGTAGGGGAAGGGGCCCACTGTCCTCCTCCTGCCCCCTTCCCCTCGTGGGGTTGGGCTTGGAGGCAACCCCGGGTGGGTGGAGGTGTGCCTTGGCCTCCGCTCGTCCTTTTGGAGAAACCTCTCCTCTGGGGGTGACTTAGACGTGCGTACCCCTTGTTTTGTTCCCAAAGCAAAGGATGGTCTGTCGCAGGCGGGCCCAGAGGCTGCGGCGCGGGGATGCTGCGGTCGGCTGCTGCCCTCTCTCGGCCGGCCGCCGGGAGGCGTGCAGGCGCCCGGGGCCGGGCCAGGCGGGCGGGCGGGCAGGCGCGGTGCCAGCCCCCTGCATTCCGCCGGCGCGGGGACCCTCCCTCCGCGCGCTCCTCCTCCCTCGCTCGCTCGCGCCAGTTGGTCCGGCCTCACGTCCAGCTTCGGCTGTCTTTCCCGGCAGGCAGGAACTCCGCCGAGCGCAACTCGCCGCCAGAATGCTCCTCCTGTTGCTGGGTATCATCGTCCTCCACGTCGCAGTGCTGGTGCTGCTGTTCGTCTCCACGATTGTCAGCGTGAGTGGCCCGCGGGCGGCGTGGGGCGGGCGGGGCACCCCGAGTCCCCCCCCCCCCC
>NW_024423786.1:66499751-66549700 GCF_017311325.1 Ursus maritimus | reverse complement strand
CCGCCCCCCCCCCCCCCCAAGTGCTCCGGTCTCCCCGGGGCGACGATTCCGGCCGCGCTCCCTCTAGTACCCCGCCGCGGTGTTACTTTGCAGACAACGTGAAGTCTCAGACTGCAGTTTCTGGCAATCTGCCCCCTTCCAGTTGTTTTGAGAAAACTGGAGCAGATTCAGGGGTAGGAAGGAAGCAATCGCTGGACTGGGTTAGCTGCGCAGGCCTCGTTAACGCCAGATAATTTCAGTGCGGAGCCAGGGTTCCCCGACCTTCATTTGATGAGAGTGCTCAGCATTTTTTTTTTTTTTTAAATTTCTCGCTGTAGATTCGTTGAGGAAGGAAGCGGAGTATTTATGGAGTTTTGTTTTTCTCCACATGTCATAGGTCAGGTGGGCGGCTTAGTTCATACAACACCCCTGGAGGGCTGGATATTGGAAGGTTAACATGGGCTCTTCCAGGAAAGAGTTCACAGTCCTGGGTCTGCTTTAGGATGTGGACCCAGCGCCTTCACTGCAAGAACAGGTCGTCAGGGTAATTTGGGTCACAGAACCATCAAACATCCAGCA
This sequence comes from Ursus maritimus, assembly GCF_017311325.1. Lineage (NCBI taxonomy): Eukaryota > Metazoa > Chordata > Mammalia > Carnivora > Ursidae > Ursus > Ursus maritimus. The sequence goes on along the minus strand of NW_024423786.1, from coordinate 66,549,142 downwards.
CATTCGATTTGAAACTTAAGGCAGTTATGTGACTGTGGCTTTAACTTCTTAATGTAAGGCAAATTCCAGGCACTCTATTCCCCTCTGTTTCAAAGGTTGAGAGATAATTATTGGAACAAGAAATACTGATGTTGGGGGCTTGTGGGTTGTTCTATCATTTATAAGCATCTTTACAACGTCTTAATTAATCTTGTTGGATTAATAGGAATTATGGGTAAGGAGAGAGGCTCAGAACAACACTCAGGAGATCAGGGAGGGGAGGGGCTTGAATACAGGTGTCCCAGGCTGAGTGCGAGGCTCCTTCTATTATACGTACTTCTGCACATATCCGCTTACACGCGTGTGCTACTTTTCTAATAACAAAGTGCATTTCGCTTGCAAACACTCCCCCCCCGCCCCCCGCAACACCATGTCTGAGCCAGACCCCCACCTCTCTCCTTTTTCGCGCATGACTGTGGCCTCTGGCCAGGTGACACTGGGCAGGGCAGGGGCGAGCCAGCTAGATGGGTGGATGAGGCTGCTCTTCCCTTCCCTTCGCTCCTCCGCAGCTTGTCTGATTTAAGATGTCTGGTTCTTTCTAGCAATGGATCGTGGGCAATGGACACAGCACTGACCTCTGGCAAAACTGTAGCCTCTTGTCTTCGAGCAACATTCTCCACTGTTACTCATCATCCACGAACGGTGAGACTGGGTTTTTGCGCCACATGCTTGTCCTGGTCTGTGGGTGCCGTGTTTCTCAGTCCAGACCCGGAAACACCTGTTCTTGGAAGGACACAGCTCCAACCTTGTTGCTGGGGTGGGGTGGGGTGGAATGCAACGGGGGGGACCAGGAATCCAAGACAAAAGGAGAGGGGCAGAAGTTCCCCTGGCTACGACAAGACCCTGGGTATCACTGGACATTATCTGGATCTGGAAAGATGCCCTAGAGCTCCCCCTTATCACCTGATGTGATGCTCTTTGTGGGCAAAGAAACTCAGATGCAGATAAGCAGCAAAGGTCGTTCAATGGCAAGACTTCAGGCTGACCCCATTGGGATTGGGATCCAACTAGCATCTTCGTTCCGGTGGCTGTCTCTATCCAGAAATGTCCTGCCTCTGCCTGGTTCAGGGACGGTCCCAAGGGTAGTTTTTGGTCCAGCTTTTGGCCTCCCATTTACAAGACTGTTTTTCTAGGTCGTGGGCCCCCCTGCTGCTGTTTAGCATCAGAACCTTTGAGTGTTTCCTTGTGGCACGATGGGGACTCGAAGCTATTTGTAGAACGCTAAGCCGAGCCTGGGAGGGTCCTCCATCCAGAGGATTGTGTTTCTCCCCTGTCCTCCGTGTCTTTGCTTGTGAGATATTTGAAACCAGGCTTACTTGGACTCGAGTGAAGGGGATAATTGGCAGTGAATCATCCACTGGACAGCTCAAGTACTCAGAGAGAGCAGTACGAAGGAGCAGGGAGTCCTGTGTCTTTAGATACGGAGAGGCCAAGGTAAAGAGGGTGCATTGTTTTGGGTGGCTGGGTGTTTCGTGGCCTCGTGGCCCCTGGGAGGGGCTGCAGTGCTTGGCGTTGAGGACATGGTCGGCTTGGCTTGGCACGGTCTCGCGTTTCAAAAGATATGTCCTTAGCCTGGAGAGGGAAGTCGTTGTAGGATGGGCAGAGAGAGGTTTCTTGACATCCTGGGTTTTAAAAGACCAAAAGAGTACGGCTTTCATTGTTGCTGAAGCAACTCATGATCCAGTTATCTCTGTTGAAGATGCTACAACCAACGAGAGAGACCAGTTTAGACCCAGCGCAATAAAGCAGGCCGTGAAGGGACCCTTCGTTCTGGCTTTGCACGATGCAGTTTCTTTGCTGGGCTTTGCCTCCCGTGGGCTCGGCACCCAGTAATACCGAAACTGCACCGAAGCATTACAAACCAAACATCTCGAACCTCAGTATAAAGAGAAAGTGCTAGAATGATGATTTGGTAGTTTCTGTGGGGAGGATAGGCAAGGAGTAGAAAACCCTGCTTTATGTTGTCACTTTCCTGGGGGGAAGAAAAGAAAGGCCTCCGTCCTTATTGACAGGAGCAGTCCTGATTCTTTGCTCGGAGTGCGTGAAAGATACTGAATTAAAAACATCCCAGAGGGCGCACCGTGAGTTTGCATGGTGAGCTGGCAACCGGGCAAATGGAATGAAGTACTCATGCGTGCCTGAGAATGTGGCCATAGCCCTGCTTGTCCCCAAAGCCGCAGCATCCGGTGTCTCCCCCCTTCAGGGTCTGGCTCGAGTTCCGTGAAGCCCTGGGATAGGAGGCGCGCCGCTCGCTACTGACACCTGGTGGTCACAAGCGGTGACGCGGCCCGAGAGGGTGGCTCTCCCTGAGGCGGGGCGGTGTCCACAGGCAGCCTTCCCAAGTGGCACTTGGCCGTGTGGGGTTGGCACGGAATCCTGGACTCTTAGGTCCAGAAGGGGGCACAGGAGCAGCCGTCTAAACTGTGCTCAAATCGAGAAGAGGAGCGGTCTTCACCTCGGGGCCTGTTATGGACCCTTTATGCTGCACCTGCCGTGAATGTAAATGGCTATTCTCCCATCTCAAAGAGGGACCAGTGTTACTTTCATCAGGAGACCTCTCATCCCTTAATTGGCTCTTTCTGTGCCAAGCTCTTTCCTTGGGTTCATTGACAATGACTTCGGGGTCTTTCTTGTGGGCTCCAAATCCATATGGTTGCTTTGCGGGGTGGGGGGAGGGAGACCCCAGAGCATGGGTTCTCTTCCCCATCTGCCTTCTCAGATGTTTTGAGGGAATCTGGACACGCCCTTAAGTCAGCTGGCTTTGTTTGGATTTGAGCTTCTTCTTTTTTTTTTTTTTTTTAAGATTTTCTTTATTTATTCGACAGAGAGAGAGACAGCCAGCGAGAGAGGGAACACAAGCAGGGGGAGTGGGAGAGGTAGAAGCAGGCTCATAGCGGAGGAGCCTGATGTGGGGCTCGATCCCATAACGCCGGGATCACGCCCTGAGCCGAAGGCAGACGCTTAACCGCTGTGCCACCCAGGCGCCCCTGGATTTGAGCTTCTTCTAAGTCAGAAGTTTCCATGGAAGCTTCCCCAGTTAACTCTGCTGATGTCTTCCTGGTGGGTCAGCTCTGATGGAGGGGGGAGCGGAATCCTCTGAGTCTCCTTGGCCTTGCTGATCCAGTCGAACAATTTCCGTGGCAAACAGTGGGCGCAAAAATATGTAATTACAAAAATTAGACAAATGAAACTATATTAAGGCGTGAGCCACCGACTTTGGTCCGCGATTGCCCTCAGAATGTTCCAAACATACTTTTTATCGACGTAATCAAAAGGAACTCGCTATCGATATCCATTTGCGAAGAGCATGTTACAAGCGTGTTATGTGAACTGATGCTGGTTGATCTGACTTGCTGTTTTTTTCTGAAGGGGCTTGTGTTTGAAGGTGTGGGGCCAGGGCCCGGCGCTTCTCCGGGGGGTCCCCGTGCACTTTGTCTTCTGCATGAATGGTGCCCCTTGCTCGCCACATTAACCTCATGTTAACTGCTGTGTGACGTAGTTGGAAGGCGATGTCTCTGATCTTCCGCCCCACTACCCTTTGATATTAGATTGATGTTAGTTTCAGATTTCTTACGAGCTGCCCTCAACTCTGCCTGCCTTCTTATTTTCTAAATGTATTTACATGCCTTCTGCGTCCATCCTGTACCTGACTGTAGGTGAAGGTGAAAGAGCCTTCGCGGGGCCTATGCATCATGACCTGGCATTGAATGCCTCTCGGACCCAGGGAATACGAGGCCTTGGAAACCGTGGACCTTGCCCTTGGGGATACCGAGCCTCTTTGAGGAGCCAGGGGATAAGGGAGGAGGGATGAATCACTGTGAAGGCAGCGAAGGCCAGATGCCCAAGGAGTGGGGGCAGGCAGGCAGCGCCAGAGTTCAGGGGAGGAAGTGGAAGGGAAGTCTCGTGTGGGAGGTGGAATTTGAGCCATCCTCCAGAGGATGGGCAGGATTTAAATAAATACAGGCAAGGAGGAGGCTACTCCCTGTCCGGGCAATGACGTGACCGCCAGCAAGGGGACAGCAATGCAGGGGACGTGTCAGACCAGTCGGCTAGTAGTCCGGTTAGGATTAAGATTGACTGCATGTAACAGAACATCTTCAAGAGGCAGTGGCTGAAATAAGATCGTTTATGGCACTTGTATGAAATTGTCAGAGACCCAGGCACCTTCCAGAGCTCCTTTCTTTACCATCTCTTAGATTTGCTCCTCATCCTCATGGACTAAAGTCCTGCTGGAGCTCCAGCCATCTCATGCACGCTTCAGGCAGCAAGGTGGAGGAAAGAGGGGCAGAAGAATGTGTGCCCTTCCTTTTCATGAAACGTCTCCAGATAGACCACACATTTTTGTTTCTTGCTTTTACAGGAACTTAGTCACACAGCCACACCTAGTTAACAAGGGAGGCCGAGAATGTAGTCATTTGGCCTCGTGGGAAGTGTGGCTTCTCAATTCCTAGAAATTTCATAGCAAGAACCTCCTAGTAAACCTCCCAGAGACACTTGTCTCTGGGGCTTTGGCCTTCCCCCCGCCCCGTACCTGTTCATACTGTTTTACCATAGCTCTGCTGGGTCCTAAGCAGTTTCTGAGCAAAGCCCCGTTATTTTAGGATTATTCAAATATTTCATCTCTTGTGTGTCCTGGGCTCCATCTGCTGCCCCACCGTTCTGACTGAGCCCCATATCGGCAAGTGTATAACCCTTAGACTTGCCTCTGTCTCTCTCCGTCTCCAGTCATTAAGTCTTGTTTAAGTCTTATTGTTTTGTGATGTCTTTGGGATCTTTGTTTTCTTCCAGCCTCTAACTCTCTTCTGAACTCCAGGCCTGCATATCCAGCCATCTCCTAGACATTTCCCCCGGGGATGCCTCAGAGTCACCCCCGAACTAGTCATTCTGCATCTTCCCCCACCAAACCCACCTCTTTGACAGTTTCTAGGATTTCAGTGAATGCTGCTCATGTCGGCAGCCTGCCTGGGTGTGTTTCGTCCTCGCTCCTTGTACCTTCATAGGTTCCCCCTACCCCCTCTGCCTCCCGCCACTGTGCCCTGACCGTTGGCCATTCCCTTGTGTGTTGCCATGCCTGCAGGACTTATCAGAGCCACGGAGGCAGCCCGCTAAGCCCTCACCTTGCCTGTTTCTTTGTAACTCATGTTTCACATTGAATTCAGGGTGATATTTTTAAAAATACAAAGCCAGGCCTATGACTCTGGATTTGAAGCCTTTCAGAGGCCTCTCCTTGGTCTTAATCTTCGGATGGAGATCTTTACCAAATCCCATAGGAATCTACCTGAATGATCTGTTCCCATGAAACCTCACCTCCCATCTCTTCTCCCCCCTCATCTTGGAATGTTAGCCTCCTCTTACTTCCCTGACCACGAACTTCCCATCTCAAGGTCCCCCCTCTCTCCCTTTCTCCCTTCCTCTGTTCTTTGGTGCACAGCTACTCCAGATGGTGGGAAGACAGAGGGCAAGGGGTAGAATTAGCACACTGGCCTGTAGATCCTTCCAGACCCTAGTCAGCAGTTTGGTGCATATGGGTGCATTTCTACATTTTACAATCTCGTTCAGACCTGCTGCGTTTTATACGCATCTCTGTCCATCTTATTCCAAGTTGGAGCAGCAGTCCGGATCATTTGTAAGGCAGAACACGTCAGAAATCTTACACAGTAGAAATGCACTGAGGTATGTCCGGTCAATGTCCCGAGACATGGGATTCTTACCCCTTTCATCATTGCTTTCTTTTCCATTGCCACTTTGCCCATCTTCCTCATTGAGATCTTTTGTTTCCACGCAAAATCCCATAGGAATCCACCTATTTCACATTTAATTTTCCAAATAGCCATAAATGTCATTTCCTGGTAGGAAATTAGTATTGAGTAACAAGCAGGTTCTGTCTGCCTTGAGTAAGAAAGCGGAGCCTGAGGGCTTGGCAGGCGGGACCGCGGGGCGGCGTCCATACAAACAGACATCCGTCCAGAGACAGAGGAGGCCAGTTCCTAGAGCCTTGGTTTTTCAATCTGATGAGATCTGAGCAGCTCCTGCTGGGATCTGGGGAGCAGGGGGGAAGCACCAAGCCTTCTCTCCAAGTCCTGAAGGCACCTGTCTCCTTGGAGCCCTTAGGCCATGAGGGAGTTTAAAATCAACTGACCCAGAAGGTTCGGCAAAACACGTGTCTTGCATTGACCGAACTAATGCTTTTTGTTTTGAATTCTCCATATTCTGCACATTTTAGGTCCAAATACACACAGGCTTTCTCCCAACTCTGTTTCATTGCATGGACCTGGTGGGTAGCAGAATGGGTCAGAGTTCGGAGTTGGGCTGCGGGCTGCTTGGGACCCTGGGAGCTGGAAGGGCTCATTTTTTCAAAAAGGGGCCCATACTGAACACAAAAGCATGAAGGAAAAAACCAGGCCGTCCTCCAGTCTGTCCCCAGAGCACCCAGGGCCACCTCTGCTGTATCAGGGTAGCGGCATATATGCACCCCCATTTCCCAGTGACACCAGGCAGGTCCGCCGTGCCAGAGTGGGCTGGAGCCAGGATCTCAAGCCAAGAAAGTAACCAGGCGATGCTTTTCCTCTCCATTCTATGGCAATCAGGTGGGGGGCATTAGATTGAGGCCTTGGATTAAAAATCAGAAAAACACAAATGTTGCCAGTCTCGGAAGCCCCGAGCTTGAGCCTTGGTGGTCACTTGTCGTCTGTGTCTTCCCTGATTCCAGATTTCTCTCTCTCTTTTTTTTTTTATCCATTTGGTGGCCTTGTCATTTCGGCAAGGGCATCAGACCGTTTCCTCGTCTGTGGCTCAGCTCTTGGTCAGATTGTAGAGAACACAGGAGGCCCTCTGCATTTATGGGTTCGCGTTTTGCAATTTAAAATCTTCCTGGCTCTCTGGGCCAACCCACAATCTCTGTCCAAGTAACGGCTCTTGATTTTACAGGCCCTTGTGGGTTGCGGAGGGCCTGGCAGGCGAGGGAGGTTCAAGGGGTGGGATGTGATGTCAGAAGGCTAATGTTTCAACCCGCGAAGTTTCTCATCGGACACCAACATCCAGGAGTTAATTCTGCATGCTTGTTCAAACCTGGGTCTGAACCACATGGCCCTTGAAGCTCCCAGTCTTGGCTTTTTCAGAAATTTAAATTGCATTCCCAGGATTCCAGCAGAGTCAAGAAAGCATCTCTTGTATTTCAGGAGAGGGGATTGGCTGTCATGAGGCCTGAGGTTGTGGGCGTTGGTTTTCAGGGCAGGAGAGAAGGATGTCTGGCACGAAGCCTCCTGAGTGTGTCATCATGGACACACACGTAGACTCCCAATGTTGGCAGGGACCTGGGAGGTCATCAAGTCCATCCCTCTCCCTCTGCACCTTGCGTCAGACCCCTCTCCACTATGCCCACCCCGTGTTCATCCTACCAGTGATGGGGAGCTCACTACCTCTCAAGAGTGCCTTTTTCTTTTCTTTTCTTTTCTTTTCTTTTCTTTTTTTTTTTTAAAGATTTTATTTATTTATTTGACAGAGAGAGACAGCCAGTGAGAGAGGGAACACAAGCAGGGGGAGTGGGAGAGGAAGAAGCAGGCTTCCAGCGGAGGAGCCTGATGTGGGACTCGATCCCAGAATGCTGGGATCACGCCTTGAGCCAAAGGCAGACGCTTAACGACTGTGCCACCCAGGTGCCCCAAGAGAGCCTTTTTCATTTTCCAAGAGCTAACAGCATGGCCCCTTCATTTATATTCCTCAAATATATTGAGCGCACCCACAAACCGACCACACAGAGCTGAACAAGAAAGACTGAGTCTCTGCTCTAGTGGGGCTCACGGTGACTTGGGGGGAGACCCAGAATATACAATAAATACTCAAGTGCGGAGAGTGGACAGGCCTCTGAAGGAGACAGAGTGATGACATAGAAAGTTGCGAGGGTCGGGGGAGCTGGGTCCGGAAGGCCTCTTCCTTCCCGGTCTTGTGGCTGGAGACCAGAGGGACTGGTCACGGGCAGAATCACAAGAAGACTATTCTAGGAGGTAATGGAAAGAGTCCAGCGTGGCTGAGTGTGCTGGCTGGAGGAAGGGGTGCGAGGTGAGGTGGCAGAGGGGAGGGCAGGAAGAGAGGCATGGGGCTCAGAGTTGAGTGTTGGGGTACCCCAGTGAATAAACGGGGTGTGGGAAGGAGGTGGCAGAAGGGACTCGGAAAGAGTAGCCAGTGATATGGGAGAGATGCATGATGTATTGTCATGAAGCGTCGTCCCGCGTTAGACCCAAGTCTGTCCCCTCTTAGGTCCGCTCATTTCTGACGGCTTCTTTCCTGCCTGATGTACTAGACTGGGGTTTGCCCAGGTTGCCCGGTTCAAACTTCTCAAGGGTCCCTAGGCTGACCTCAAATATTCAGAGACCCCAGTTTAGTCTTCGAGGCTCTCCCGTTGTTTGGGTGATGCCTCCTTCCTTCAGTGGCTTCTCTGGTGTTGGCCAGATTCCTCTGAGGTCCCAGCTGTGTCACGTTCTGCCTCTAGAGAGCGGGCACGAGCCTCTTCTTGCCCCTCTGGGGCTAGGCCGGTGGTTTGGCTTTGGCGGGTTGATGGACAGAGAGTGGGGGACCTCGTTTCCTCACCACACCATTCTCCCTCCTCCCTCCCTGGCTTCTGTGAATTCTAACCCTAAAGGAAGGCGGTAAGCTCCTTTAATTCAATAGATTTCGAACACATTATTGAACCTCTCAACACGGGGGTGTGTTGCAGGGAAAAACCCAGTAGACCTCAGGAGTCCTTGCTTTTTTGCCCTTTTTTTTTTTTTTTGGCCTCTGAGCTGGGTGTTGGAAATTAGGTAGAATTTCAGTAGCCAAGCAGGGGAGAGTAGGGTGTTGTGGTAGGGGAGGGGAAGGGGGGGTTACTGTGGCTGGTGGGGTAGGGGCTCCATTCTAGCTCTTAATTGCCGCGATGCTTGGCCTTTTTGAAAATACTTTCAGGATTACAAGGAAAGGGGGCTTCTGATGATTATTCTATGGAGAATGCCTTTCAAACCCAAAGATCCTGAAAATAACACAGGCAGCCCCCCTCATCCGCTGAACTCTCTCAGATAATACAGCTCATAAACAATGCCTTTCTGTCCTCGACTGCCGTTTTTCTGGCCAAACCCAGCGGTTCCAAGAGGTCTGTTCCTAAAACAAGAAGGTTGTGTGATGAGTCAATTTGAAAAACATGAAAATTCGAAAGCGAAGAAGGCTTCTTCTTTTATGGCAAGAATTCTCTTAGCCTTTAATAGCAATTAACATCCAAGGAGGAAGGTTAATGGACTTGACCGTGGAACCCATCCGTTCTGTTTTTGTTTTGTTTTTTTTTTTAAATCAGCCAGTGGGATGAGTGGTCCCACAGCAATTCTTTGAGAAACACAGCCCAGCCTAATCGGATCCTCTAGTTTCTAGAGTTTTCCAACTGGAAAATAAGGGCAGCCTCCAACAGCTTCCTAATTTCAGCTTCTGTGCTATATCATATATTATATTCCCTTTTCAAGCCCCAGGACTAGTTAGCAGAATAAGACTGTTGGTGTCAAACCACAGATACAAGTTAGGCTCTGAAAGACTCCTTCCATCGCACCTGTTAACTAGGAGCTCGGTTAATTGACTGACGGTGTCAGGTTTAGCGGACACGCTTGGATGTGACGTTTCTTTCCATGGGTTGTGCTCTGGTTAACAGGCCCCCCCATGATTACGTGTTGGAAGAGCCCCCTGCCATGTGTCTTTCCTCCTGTCTGTGAGCTCCAGGCCGCGGGCTGTGGGCTGAGAGCCCACACTCAGCTTTCCCCTCTGGCTTGCATCCAGCCTGAGACCTGAACCTCCTTTCAAAGCTGTCAGCAGGTCTGGATGGGGATGACACTGAAGCCCCTGGGGCGGGGGACCCACGCTGGGCACTGCACGCGCTCCGGCTGGTGGGCGAAACATTAAGTGCAAAGGCCACATTGTTGGGGACGGAGGCCTCTTGGCAGTCAGCTCTTCCCGGAATGACATTCATACTGAGAAGTAAGGAAAATGGCACTTTGTGGTGGCAGGTGGGTGGGGAGGTTTGGTCTCGTGCTTTTTTTTTTTTTAACTTTTATTTTTTAAAAGCATCATCGTCATCATCATTATTATTATTTTGGTCACGTGCTTTTGCAAGCAGTCCAGCGTTACACTACTGTGCCATCTGATAGATCGATCTCTTGCAGTTGGGATTCACTCCCTCTGATGGCCTCTTTCTTCAAGGCTGTGTTCTCTCCTGGCCTCCCTCTCCTCTGACTCTCCCGCACCTGTCGTCTCTCTCCCTTCCAAGAAAACCCGTTCTCCTAATGGAGTCAGAAAGCTTTTAGGAGCAGCTCAGAGCCCAGCGGGACTCCCGGAGGGGGGGGGGGGGATGGGAGGGGCAGGTGGCTTGGAGCTGGTAATGAAAGATGCTGAAGGGCCCGGATGATCTGGCATATTTCAAAGTGCTTCATCCTCTCTGAGCCCCTGACGCACTGGACTGCAGGCCCCAGGCTAAGAATACAGCTGCGGGGGCAGATGTCCTTCCTTCGCTGCTTAGCTGCCACGGCAGCAGGACTCTGACCTTGAGGCAAGCTTTGATCATTGAGTAACTCAAGCTTGCCCTTATCTGCTGGGGGAGCTGGGTCTGCCTGCAGCCGCGGCCCGCATCAGAAAGCTGTCAGCAGCTCCTGGACCTGGCACTCTCATTTGAATCAAGCCTGCGGAGGGTTTTAGGGCGTTTAATTCCCATGCTCTGCACCAGGGTTGGAGATTAAAACGTTGCATGGGAACTCCACAAATATTTACCCAGGCATCCACCTGGGGCCAGCCACTGAGCGGGGCCAGCCACTGAGCGGGGGCCAGCCACTGAGCGGGGGCCAGCCACTGCGCGGGGCCCAGAGAATGACCGTGGGTGCTCATTACGGGCTCAGCGAATGATTGCGAACTTGCAGTTGGAGAGAAAGTCTCTCCCTGCCCTTGGGGCTCGGATAGGAGCTCAGATTTGGCCCTTGGAGTGTTGGTGTCATGTTAGGTTTGCTCCGCGTAAAACAGGCTTGTCACTGGTGGTGCTGTCCCTTATATCAGATGTCACCCTACCCTAATAATGACATCTTGACTTGCTTTGCGACAGCACAGGTTGACCACTACACCCTGCAGGCCACGCCTGGCCCACAGCCTGATTTTGTAAGTCAGGTGTTATCGGATGAACGGACCTCACCCTTTTGTTTACATATTGACTAAGACCGATTTTGCGCAAAGATGCTAAAACCAAGGAGTGGCCACGGAGACCCTACCTGGGCCCTGCAGAGCCTAAAATGGTCACCATCTGCCTCTTTCCAGATAATGTGCAAATACTTGCAAATGCTTTTGGAGTTCTGGCTGGTGCCCTAATCCTATGGCTTGCACGAACACTGTGGTCCCCGGTTCACATTACCCACGTGACCCGGCTGGAGCTACCCCAGAAACCGTACCCTGGGACGGTCTGTAAATGCTTACTTGCCCTGGTCCTCGACATCAGCTTTTTAAACGGGGTGACTCGTATCGGGCTTTGACAGAGTTTTCCTATCAGCTTGTTTGATCATCGCGATAGCCCCACGAGATAGTTGGTCGGGCATGTCAGAGAAGAGAAATTCAAGGCCAAACACATGGTAAGTGGCAAGTTAAGCTGAGGGTCAGCAGAAATAGGTGGCAGAGCCATCCCCTGGGCTGCGGTAACTGGAGAGCTCGGCTGTCCCGCGGTCGGGCTTGGCATGTCCTCATTCGGGGTCAAACACCTGCCATGCCCTGAGCGGGGATGCCTGCTCTCCTGCTCGAGTCCAATCCAGAGGAAGGATTCTGGCTCTGAAGCCACGTCCTCTACACTTAAGAATCCTCAGGGCATCGTGGGCTTCCTTCTGAATAATCCCAACAGGCCTTTTGAGCATTTAGCCAACCTGTCGGGGCTGGAAGGGAGGCTGCTCCCTCCTGGCCCCATTCTTTATCTCCCCGCCCTTCCCGTAGGTCGCTTCTGATCGGATGGCATTTGAGGGAAGGAAATATCCCTTTACTCTCTGTAAGCGCAAGACCAGTCCTGTCCAGATTCCAGCTGTTCTTTGAGTTTTGGAATCCTTCTCGGGGGTGCCGTGTCTACTTTGCCTTGCGATCTTTTAAGTTCGTTTTAATTATTCAAATGTTACAGGAAAGAATTCTCCTTATTAAAAATAAATCTGATGGTATAGATATTGACCAAAGACCAAATTCTCCTCCATTCTAGCTCCAGCTCCTGGGGGCAGCTGTGGATATCAGTGGGCATGTCTGGCTCTTTTTCCAATGAACACACACACACACACATATCCATGCGTGTGTATCCATATTTACACATATTTATATAGCTTTTTTGGTGCGTATTTACATAATGACATTCCATTGTGCGGACACTTCAGTCTTTTCGTTGTCTTGGAGATCTTTCAAAGGCTATTCATCTTCTAACTCATGATTTTCTTTGAACTGTTGCAAAAATTTTCCATTGTAGGGGTTTACCCTAATTTATTTCCACTCATAGGAGTGGTGGTATAGTGAGCAATCCTTATTCGTTCTCTTTGAGGCTCTGTTTAAGTATTTATCCCGGATACAGTGATTAACTTGTGGACTCATGTTATTGACATTTAACAATTTAAATGTATTCTGCCAAATTGCCAGTCACAGAGAGATGATTATATTATCATTCCTCTGCACAGCGTTCGGAGATATCTCTCATGCGTGTACGCTGTTGACATTATCAGCCTTTCTGATTTTTGCCAATCTGATAGGTAAACATTGGCATCACATTCCTTCTGGGATTTCACTTGCCTTTTCCTGGGTACTAGTGAGGCTGAACACCATTAAAGAGGTTTATTGGCTCTTCCTCTTTCTCCTTTGTGAATCACGTGTCTATACGGCTTTATAATTCTACACTGAGCTTCTTGTTGCATCTGGAATCGAACTTTGTGGATGATGTGAGCTAGAGATCTTTTCTCTTTTGACAAATGGGTAGACGTCCCCACTCGGTATCTGTTGTATTCTTTCTCTGCTGATTTATATGTTAATTTATATGTTAATTCCCAGGTATACTCCCAAAGTCTCAGTTCTGTGCCATTGCTTTCTTTTTCTTTCATGGCTAATGCCACACTGTTTGAACTGCTGAAACTTTATACTATAAATCTACACTTTGCCTATCTATATTTTGATATCTGGTAGGTGACGTTCTGTCTCATTGGTTTTGTTTATGGATTTTTGTTTTTTCTTCTTGCTGTGTTTCGTTCAAAAAATTTTTTTGGCTACTATTGCTTATTGTCTTTCAGATAAGTTTTTATTATTTTATTTTTTTAAAGATTTTATTTATTTTTTTTTGAGAGAGAGAGAGAGAATGGGCAAGGGGAGGAGCAGAGAGAGAGGGAGAAGCAGGCTCCCTGCTGAGCAGGGAACCCACTCGGAGGCTCATCCCAGGACCCTGAGATCAGGACCTGAGCCGAAGGCAGATGCTTCACCGACTGAACCACCCAGGCGCCCCTAAGATAAGTTTTTAAAGCATTTGTCAAGTTCCATTTGGGATATTATTTAGGATAGCATCGAATTTGTACATTACTTTGGGGGAAAGTGGCATATTTACGACTTTGAGTGTTTCTATCTGGAAACGTAGTATGTTTCTGTGTCTTTGGCCCTTTTATGTGCTTTAATAAAATTTGTCTGCCTTATTGACCCCCCCCCACCAAAGAACATGATTCTTTAATTAATTGTATTTTTGTGCTTTTTAAATTTTATTAAAAATGGCTCTCATCAGTAATGAGTCAATTCATTTTGGATTCAATTAATTATTCCTTTTCTAACGTCTTAAGTGGAAAGTTTAGTTCATTCTTTGCCAATACTTGTATTTTTTAGTAAATGCTCTAAGAGCCTATATTTCCCACTAAGCACTGCTTGGACCACAGCCCATAGTTTTGACATTTACTATCTACTCTCTCAATCCCAATCCCTGCTGAAGAAAGTTTTCGTTCTCATCTTGATTTCTTTGTCCAAATACTATTTTTACATTTCCAATCTTATTTTGGCCAGTTTGTTTTTCGTTCCTACTTTCTGTTCGCCTCGATTTATGCCTGTATCACTCTAGCTTCCTTTGACATTTATGGAGATTTTCTTGTCGCCTAACACGTCGCGTGTAAGACTGTTCCTTGTGTGTTTGAAAATAATTCATGGTCTTTGTTATGGGGACACACATTTTCTGTATGTCTCGTAATCGAAGTGGTTAATCCCGTTATCAACAATCTCTCTGCTACTGTATTTTTTAAGTTACTTGATTTGTCTATTCTGAGAGACGAATGCGAAAGTCTTTCACTGTGATCGTGACTTTGTCAATTTCTTCTTGTTTCCCAGTTATCTTTTACTTTATACCTTTTCTGGGCTGTGTTATTTTATAGGCATAAATGTTTACGACTATCATTTCTTCATGGTCAACTGGGTCTTTCCTCACTATGAAGTATCCCTCTTTGGCTCCTTTCATCTTTTTCCGTTTAAATTCCGTGTTGTCTGATGCTATTATTACTATACTTTCTTTTTGTTAATATTTACGTGGCTCCTCTTTTAAAAATATTTCAATTTTCCACTGTTGTTTTAGGTGTATCTCTTATATCACAGTATCAATGGGAATTATGTAATTCTAGGTGAAATTCTTCACCTTTGAACAAGTGACTTGAACCCATTTTCATATATTGTGGTTGACGATGTGGTTGGACTTACTATCTTCAAGTATGTGTTTTATTTATTGTACTTATGGTTGAAAACCTTCTTTAACGTTGTATCCCCAGAGCAAACCAGAGATCTGGCCTCAAAACAGTAGGTGTTCAGCGAATAAATGCCCATTGAATAAAAACTTCCTTGACCCCCCCCCCCAATTCTGATCTGATTTGACAGCTTAAGGCAAAATAACTCCATTGTAATGGGGTTGGGACTGAAGTTCAAATTGTTGGTAAAAGAAGTTTCTAGAAGGCTTTCGTTGCATTTCTAAGTCTGAGGGATTTTTCCTGTTCCTGTAGATTTAGCATCAAAGATTTTGAGCTTTCTCTAAATGTGAGGTCTGTTGTTAGTGGTAGGGGAGGTAAAGAGTAAAGGTAAAGGTTTTAGAACTGGAGGAGGAAATCCAGGGGGTCATCTGCTCCAGCCACACTGCCTGGGAGGGTGCACCTGGAAGAACGCTTCCCAGCCAAAAAACTCAGTCACTGTTTTCGTTCTGGATTTGGGTCTCACGTATCTTTACATTTCCAGCCTCACCTACCAGAGCGCCGGATAACTGGTTTACTTTTGAGAAAATAGCATTACGGCTACATTAACTTTATTGCAGACTGCTCCCCTAGAGGAATGACTAGGCTGGGGAAAGACAAACAGATTTAATTAAGAGGCATATAAAAAATGAAGTCAGGATGGCTCACAACCTGGGACATCATTTTCTTACCTTAATTGACAAAGACATTGAAAACATAAAAGGAGCAGATGTTCTGTTATGGTGGAAAGACTACTAGACTGGAATCAGGGCCTCCCAGAGTTGGCTGTGCCAGTTGGGCTCATTAGAACATCTCCGGAAATCTCTTTCAAGTACAAAGGAGCTGGGTTAGTGATCTCTGACATTTCTTCAGTTAACCCCGCCAGCGCCCTTAAAATTCTGCCGTGATCTCCTTGAATGTCCAAAGGACATTCATTGTATTCAGTGATTGATTAGAAGCCATGCAGATTTCATAGCTTTGAGTACATGTTGGGCATCGATGTGTTTCTCGAAGCTTTTACACAGTAGCCAGTTACTGGGATGAGAGGATCAAGCCCTGTGGCTTCTCCAGGTCTTTGCCTTGTTCAGAGCAGTACCCACCCCAATGATTCCTTGGCACTTGGAGGACAGGACACGGGTGACAGGTGGGCAAAGCCACACGCAGGTCTCCTAGGCAGACACCGTAGGTTCCCTGTGTAGTGCTGAGCCCAGGCTGTGTCCTCTTCTCTCTTCCCTCCCGAGACGACATTCCTTTGCAGCAGACAGCGAGCTACAGGATTTTCTTTTCTGCCCGAATTTCAGTTGGAAGCTTGGGGATTTGATCCAAGCTTGGGGTGGAGGGTGTTCAGCAAAGCTGCGGAAGTAGAATCCAGCGTCCCACCCGGTGAGCGCAGACCGCTCTGTGCGGAGGCTCATGACTAGGGTTGAGATTAATCAAGATACAAGCTTGGCTGAGCCATTGGATTTTCATAGCGCACTCCATCAGCATCGTCTTCCAATTTACTGCAAAATTGGTTTTGGCAACAATACTGTTTGTGCTTCCCAGCCAGCCTCACGATCCTTACCTCTCCTTGGGGGATGCTGATATTTTGAACAGTGGTTTTAAATTATTCTTGGAATATAGGGGTTGCAATAAGCCAGCCCTTGAAAACCCCTGGAGGGCAAGAAGAGAGAAGGCAGTGGGCGGGGCTCAGACCCTCTTTAACGTGTGGACTTAACATTTGGCAAAAAGACTGGGAAGGAGTTCAATATATTTTAACTTGAGTTTAACTCCTGGTAGAGGGACTAGAGCTGTTTTCGTACAGCCCTTTCTTAAAAGGGCCACAATTAAGTAGATATTAGAAAAGTGAATGGTCTGCGTTCTGCTCATAAAAGAGGGCTTCTGCCACCTGGGAGGACTGTGGTTTCCAGGGGTCACGGTGTGCCAGGCGCCATGTTCCTCCTGGCACAGCCCCTCCCCCGGCCCTGGCTGGCTTGTCCTAACCTGGTGTCTCTCCCCTCCCAGAATGGCTGCAGTCTGTCCAGGCCACCATGATCCTGTCCATCATCTTCAGTGTTCTGTCCCTGTTCCTGTTCTTCTGCCAGCTCTTCACCCTCACCAAAGGGGGCCGGTTTTACATCACTGGAGTCTTCCAAGTCCTTGCCGGTAAGTTGGAGATGATACCAAGTTCATGTGGAGACTGTGCCTATCCAAGGCTGGGGAATGATCAGTCAGTAGAGGGACAGGGCCCCGGAAGGACTGAGGTTTCTGAGGCTGTACCTTGGATGGTTTTTGTAAAGTACAGGTGTGTGTGTATGTGTGTGAGTGTGTGTACCTCACCTTAGAATTTGGGACTCTCCACTACGCCATGGAACAAGAGCCATAAGAAATAGGACTTTGGGGCTCTGGAAGGAAGGTCCCTAACCCAGCCAGGCCTATCACCAGGATATATATATCTGGTGTGAACTCCAGTTCACGAAGCTATAATCTGGACACATAATCAGAGGTGAATGCAAAGAATATCAGTAGAGTCATGGCCAGTCTTGAGGGCGTATCCCTGTACATTATGTTATGCCCCAAGGAGTTATCCTTGGCACTTCGGCATGGAAAGTGGCCCCAATGTGCTGCTGAGTTTGTTCCCAGGTATGTGTCTCATCCCTCTAAGCAGTGATGAAGCCATGGTGAATTATTACCCTCCTTTACTCCCCCTCCAGAGTTCCAGTGGGCTTTGATTTACTGTTGTCATCCTGTTGTGTCTTCATTTTGGCACCTCTGTGTCATGTGCCATCATTTCCAAGCATGGGGCCGTGACAACACACGAGAGGTCTCCTCCATCTCCTCCTTAAACTACCTTCACGTTCCCCCACTGGACAGGTTATCCATACATACAATATGCAGAGTCCAAGAAGCTTCCATGATAGAGGGTGACATCTTCCAACTTTGTCTCTAGATTCTCGCCAATGCCTTCCTTCATTGACTCTTATCCTTCTGTCTATTGTCTATCCGTTGGCTGAGTCAGCAAACACTGGACAGAAGTCAGAGGCAGATGGGGTGGTGGCTCCTAGAGTCCATGTTAATAAGTCACAAACTCCATATATACCAGAGTACATCTATGTACTGTGAGATGTTCTGGTATCTGGCTGAGTAGACAAAGGGCTATGCTATGTCTTAGTTGGTTGTTGGAATGTCCATGGTGCTGAACCACCCTGTCCTCGGGAGCATCATTGGAGGGTTGAAAACAGCCCACATGTCCCTGATGGATGGTTGGATGGATGGATGGATGGATGGAAGGATGGATGGATGTGGGGATATAATGGCTTACACATGGCTGTATGGTAAGGCACAGCCTGAGTTTGAATGTTGATGACCTTTTCTAGGAGCCAGAGAGTTATCCTTTCCCGGAAGAGGGAAATAGACCGGGCAGCTAACACTCATTAAATCCTGAAACACAGCATTTCAATGGGTACCATTTGAGGATATCAAAACCGAATAGTGCTTTGCTACTCGCATAGTTTTCTTACACCAAGCCAGGCTCCTGGAGTGTTGCCAATTTTGTTAAATCGTGAATTATGGAGTAAGATATTATTTCCTAGGTGTGTTAGAAGCAGAGCTATCATTAGTCACTCCACTTCCAGAAATAATACACAAAACTAGAATGTATTCTGGGATTTCTTTTTTGGCTCTCCATTTACAGTTTGATATCAAATCAAATGATGATCATATCTGTTGCACCAATGGTTGTATCCTCGAGATAAAACAATCCAGACTTAAGAACCAGAACTTTCATCAAATGTTTGTATTTGACCCATACCAGCGTGTTATTTTACTGATAAATAAACTGAGACCGGGAGAGGACCATGAGTACCCAAGGTCACCCAGCTCAAGCAAGAACAACAGAATGCCTCCAGTTCCCCTCATTCCACATGGGCTCAATATTGAGTTAGGAACCGCACAATCCACCAAAATTGCCACAGAACCCAAAATCCAAGGCAGAAACTGCTTTTCCAACGTGCGTTTGCTAACCCGTCCTGTTCTGAACCTCCTCTGACCTCAATTCAAGCCTGTTAGAATTCTGGTATAAAAAACCACTAAATCTAAAAGCACATGATTTGTTCTTCGTTCTTCCCCTTCAAATGTAGCTTCTTATCTCTCATGGGGCCCAATTTTCGGTTTATCAGTTCGTCAGCCTGGCGGCCCCTATTGCAATAGGAAGTTGTCTTGAATTAGCTCCGTCCAGCCACAGGAGTGGTTGTAATTATAAGCCCGAAGAATGTTCTGTTCCTAGCTGTGAGCTCCAGTTCACGTGAGCTGAAAGGAGTCCTCCGGCAACCACGGGCTCTCCAGAATGGTGCATTTGAGTCGGGTCTTGCCACTCAAGTTGACGACTAAAAGAGGAAGGGGCTTCCCTTAATAGATTCCCATGCTTCTTCAAAGCACCAAACCATTTTATTTTTTATTATCTTTTTAAAAGACTTTATTTATTTGAGAGAGAGAGACAGACAGACAGAGAGGACAAGCAGGGAGGAGAAGAAGCAGGCTCCCTGCCAAGCAGGGAGCCCGATGCGGGGCTCGATCCCAAGACCCTGGGATTATGACCTGAGCCAAAGGCAGATGCTTAACCGACTGAGTGACCCAGGTGCCCTGCACCATAGCATTTTAAATGGAAGCCACTGGAAGATCTTTGGAGTCTGGGGGGGGCTGTTTCGGGCTGCACGGTCACTGCCCAGCTTCCCTTTGGAGGGCCCAGCTTCGGTCCTTAGATCACACACTTGAGCGTGCGGGAAAGGCAGGTATCAGGTGCGGGGGGCTCTCGGGGCTGATTGTAGCTTTAAGAGCCGTCTCTGCTTTCTCTAGATTACACCTCTGTGGGTGCTTATCGGTCCGTCTGCTTCGCTGCCTCACCCCCTTCTGCTTTTCATAATAAGCCACACGTCTCACATTGAAGAGCTGTCTTCCCTTGATTACATACTTGTTAGGTTGGCCGCCTCCTGGAGACGTGTTGAGAGATTCCAGCCACTTCTTTGCTTTTCCATCTTAGCTGTACATCCGAATCACTTTTTCAGGGGCGCCTGGATGGCTCAGTCGGTTGAGCGTCTGACTCTTGGTTTCGGCTCAGGTCCTGATCTCAGTGTCGTGGGATCGAGCCCCGATGGTGGGTTCTGCACACTGCTCGGGATTCTCTCTCCTGCTCCCTCTGCCCCTCCCCCTGCTCGTGCACACACTCTCTTTCTCTTGCTGTCTCTCAAATAAATAATTCAATCTTAAAAAAAAAAAATCACCTTTTTAAAAAGAGGATGCTTTAAAAAATGCCAGTGCTCAGCCTTCATGCCTGGAGAGCTCTTGGGTGGCGCCGCTCCCTGGGTGGTTCTGATGTTCAGCCAGGTTGGGAGCTGCTGGTGTAGCCATCACGCTGTCCCTAATCCCACTATAAGGTCTTCTAGAAATTTCTCTGCCGACAACTCGTCCCATTCCTGAACCATAGATTCTTCTAAACCCCTTTCTTAGAGAAGAGCCTTTCTGATCCTCTCTCTGGATTTTGGAGTCTTTTTTTATTTTCAGAAATGGTACCATCTGTTTTCAGACCGTAGTTACCCTGACCCTAAGTCCGCCGGGATGGGTTGCCCTCCATGAGAAAGTATTGAGAAATTCGTAGAGAAACAGACCTGAAAGACAGAGCCCCATGTTTGGCTTTTTATTTCACTACTTAACACCCAGCACCGAGCTCCGGGCACGCCACATAGAAGGCCCTGAATAACCCACTTGTTGGATGACTGGATAATTGTCTTCCCTTGGCAGAATCAAACGCGGGTCACATGTGTAGTAACTATTTATTGTGATTACGAAGAACAGAGAAGACGGTAAAAGGAGACTCCTGAGTGAGTTTTGCTGTTTGTTCTGTTTCTTCTATGAAACAGACTGATACGGTCGTAGGGCTTTGGAACCAAAGACTTTGGGGGATGAATAGAAAAGCACAGCGCCCTCCCTCTTCCGAGTGGCTCCAAGGTGGTGGCAGCCAGATGTCACATTTAGGAACCGTCCAGATGTTGCGCTCCCTCACCCCAGACCCAATCCACCCCTGCGTGGATATCGTGTCCATTTCTGTTCTCTCTTGGCCTCACGAACCCCACTACAGTTGTGCAAAAGCCAGCTCAGGTGCCTTCCCGTCCCCTGTCTTGTCACCACCCCAAAATCCATTTCCCACGCTGCTGCCAGAGCGATCTTTCCAAACACACCCCAGATCATGTTTCCCCTCTGCTGAAAATGTGCTTCCCACCACAACTTCCTCAGCATGCCATTCAGGGCCCTCCCGCCTCCCCTCATGCTGCCCTCCCTCTGTCAGGGGAGATTCTTGTCAGGACCCGCTTCCCCTGGCTATCTCTTCCACACCCCGTACACTCAGATCAAGCACCACGTCCCCCCTCAGGCTTCCCCAGACCTCCCAGTTTGGACTCCGAGCCTGTCCATCCTCTCAGGGCATCATCGGGTTGTTTCTGTCTCCCACTCTTGAAATCATGTCAGACCACATTGGAAGTTTCTACGGGCATGTCTGCTTCTGAAAGACACTCCCCCCTGACGTTAGGAGGCTTGTGTTATCCATCTTGGTGCCCTCAACAGCCAGAACAGGGTCTGCACATACTAGGCGCTCATTACCTGTGTTCTGAGCCAGATAGAATGCAGATAGGGAAGTTTCGAGACTTCCCGCCATTTCTTGCTTTGCCTTTGGCCCCTTGGTTGCTCCCTTCCAAAGGTTCTGGGCTCTGATCGCTCACTTGTGGTTGCTACTGCTGTGAACGGGGCTTGAGGCCTCCTCTTCAAGGGGCCTTTAGGGGGCTGGTTAGAGATCCAGCCGTCCTGACAGGGAGAAACTCTCGAATGTTGTCTGGACAGCGTCTATGGCCGCCACTGACAGCTGACTGCCCTCCCGGACTCAGGCCCCTGCCGGGGCGTCCCCGGCACTCCCAAAGCACAGACTGCTTGTCGGTGGGGAAGGAAGGCACAAGGCTTGCCCGTACAGCAGCACCCTCACTCCCCTTCCCCGTGGGGGACCTTCTTCACCGCGCCCCCACCTACTGGTGGGTGAGGAAACGAGTTACAACCCACTTATGGGGACAGATGTTTGATGTGGCAAGACTACGGTGTGGCATCAGCTACCCTATATCCCAGGCCACTTCTGCTGTACAGACAGACAGCCTTGTAATAACATATTCCCCAAAACATCAGTCTCCCGACGACAGTAATTACAAAGCGTGTATCGACTCTCGGGCTTTGTAAGTATCTCAGCTCATTGCGGGTCGGGGCAAAGCTCAAATTCGTTTCCTTCTGAGCAGCTCCTCGGTCAAATTTCGTATAAACTAGGCCATCTGGTCAGTCACCACACTTGTGAATCCTGCCTCCCTCTGTCCCTCTTGGCCCCAGATAGAATGTTCGCTCTCTGCCAGTGAAATCTGGGCATGGCTGGTCTATACAGCTCTCATGGCCCTTTTCTCATGCGGTGGCCGGTGAGACACATGGCCCATTTGGAAGCCTTGCCAGCATGACAGGCATTGGCCTGGCCTTTTCGCATGCTGCTCCCTAGGTCACATTTCTCTTTTCATAACCCTGACCTCATTAAGTAGGTCAGTATCGCCCAAGAGACAACCACAAGCTTTTCTTTCTTTTTTACTAGTTTTTAATTATGTTCGGTTAGCCACTGTATTGTACATAATTGGTTTTTGATGTAGTGTTCCATGATTCATTAGTTAAGTATAACACCCAGTGCTCATCCCAACACGTGCCCTCCTCAATACCCATCGCCCTGTTACCCCCTCTCCCCACTCTCCTCCCCTCTGAAACCCCGAGATTCTTTCCCGGGGTTCACAGTCTGTCATGGCTCCTCTCCCTCTCTGATTTCTCCCCCTTTGGATTTCCCTCCCTCCCCTATGGTCCTCCGTGCTATTCCTGATGTTCCACGTATGAGTGAAACCATATGATAACTGTCTTTCTCTGCTTGACTTATTTCACCTAACATAATCCCCTCCAGTTCCATCCATGTCGATGCGAATGCTGGGTCATCAATCTTTCTGATGGCTGAGTAATATTCCATTGTCTGTATGGACCACATCTTCTTTATCCATTCGTCTGTTGAAGGGCATCTCAGCTCCTTCCACAGTTTGGCTTTTGTGGACGTTGCTGCTATGAATATTGGGGTGCATATGGCCCTTCTCTTCACTACGTCTGCATCTTTGGGGTAAATACCCAGTAGTGCAATTGCTGGGTCCTAGGTAGCTCTATTTTTAATATCTTGAGGAGCCTCCATACTGTTTTCAGAGTGGCTGCACCAGCTTGCATTCCCACCAGCAGTGTAAGAGGGATCCCCTTTCTCCACATCCTCGCCAACATTTGTTGTTTCCTGTTTTGCTAATTTTTGCGGTTCTGACCAGTATAAGGTGGTAGCTCATTGTGGTTTTGACTTGTGTTTCCCTGATGCCGAGTGATGTGGAGCATTTTTTCGTGTGTCTGTTAGCCATTTGTAGACAACCGCAATCTTTCTTAAAGACACGAATTTGCACTTTGCCGAGGTGAGCCATGGGGGGGCTCTTGGGGAAGAGAATTGGGGATCCCGGGCCTCAGGGCAAGTAAAGCCTGTTCCAGGCAGATCGAAACAGCTTTCTTCCCCGAACGACGGTTTGCCAGCTCTGGTTTCCCCTCTCACACCGGGCGTCTTTGCTGTCTCCCGAACTTTCTGTAGGTAGCAGGCCCTGGATCCGATCCCACAGTAGTTCCAGGACCATTGTGCGGCTTTCTCAGCGGGGGCCAACCGAGTGGGAGTTTTTCCTCCTCTGACTTGGAGAAGGACGGTCTTATCAGGGTGGCAAATGTACCATATTCCCACTTCTGCACTTTGCCAAACAAAGTTGCAGTGTCCCGCGAACAGCAGCCCAAATAGCAGTGAGGTTAGATGTAGGTGGTCTGGGGCATTGGGAGCTTTGGAACCACAGGAATCCCACAGAGCATGCTGGATTTATAATAGAGTCACTCAGAGCCTCTCACAGACCCTGTTTTCAGGAGGGAACAGAGGGAACAGAGCAGGCTTTGTATAGCTCCGGGCTGGGGTGCTGACATCACTGGACCCCTCCCTGCAGGGGGACGCCGACTGCCATTGTGGGCAGGGACCATCACTCTTGAACTTGCCTGCTTCAAGAGCCCCTAGCTGGTGGGTTTTCTTGTCCTTCCCACACCAAAGAGCTGCAGAGGTGAGCGAGGGAAGGATCACCTGATTTATCTGTGTATCCAGTAACTTCCTCTCTTTGTTGGGCTTCAGCCCCAACCTTGGGGGCACCAAGGAACCATTGGAAGGGACCAAGTGCAAGGATAGTTTCCTCCCTCTGCTTCCCACTCATATCTCGTCCTTCCTCCTCCTCTTCTTTTTCCTCTCTCTATATTCCTTTGTATGCCTAGCGATGCCCACAGGCATTGCTCGCTTGATCTGTTACGTGGCAGTCCTGCTAAGGGACCCCTGGCTCTGCCTGGAGCCCCGTGCCCTGGCCCTCACGTGACTCAGAGACTGGCAAAATGTCATTTCACTTTACTGGTTCAGATGACACCGGCACTCATTTGTAGAGCTATTCGCGGGTTTCCAGGGGCTCCTGCACCCAGCCCTCCTTGGAAAGAGCTGGGCAGGTTTAGCTTGCAACCCAAATTCTTGCAGTCCGCTAGGAATTGGTGACAGTTAAAGGAACAGAGATGGGGCAAAAAAGATGACAAGGGACCACGGAGATGCTGGTCTGGGTCACAGAGATCAGAACCAGAGAGCAGATCACTTCCCATGTTTCTAGATCTTTGAGACCCCTCCTCCTAACCTGGCAGCTGATTCTTCCAGAATCGGATACGCTCGTCTTGCACCAGCATTGTCTGCCACAGACTGGGCAACTGGGGTGTGTTTGTGAGCGTGTGTGCGTCAAGAGCAGCGAGTGGTGTGGGCAGGTACCCACGGTCCTGTGGCATCCGCGCTGGGGGTGGTGGATGGGGACCCCTCGCTGTGACCTCCCCCTCACCCTGCTTGTCCCTCTCTCCCCAGGTCTCTGTGTGATGAGCGCAGCATCGATCTACACGGTGAGGCACCCGGAATGGCATTTCGCCGCTGAATACTCCTATGGCTTCGCCTACATCCTGGCCTGGGTATCCTTCCCCCTGGCCCTTCTCAGCGGCGTGGTATACGTGATCTTGCGGAAACGCGAATGAGGCGCCCAGACAGCTGGTCTGAGGCACCGAGCATACCTAGGGGAAGGGAGGAAGGAAACCAGAAACCAGGAAAAAAAAAAAAAAAAAGAGCTAGCCAAAAAAACCCAAACTCAAACCAAACCAAACAGAAAGCAGTTGAAGGGGGGGGTTAGTGTTGACTGAAGATGTATATAATATCTACGGTTTATAAAACCTATTTATAACACTTTTTACATATATGTACATAGTATTGTTTGCTTTTTATGTTGACCATCAGCCCTGTGTTGAATCTTAAAGAAGTAGCAAAGAACTTTACATCCTAACCGTATAATCGAGCTCAGTATTTTTGTTCTGTTTTTCATTCTTTCTGTTTTGCCCGGACATGAAATAACTCCGTCTTGCCCCTTCCCTTTTTATTGGAAAGAAGATACCTCCCTTCCACTGCACCTCATTTAGGAAACCAGAGTGTGGGTAGAAACCCCGAAAGGCCAAAAGCCCTTACGTTGTGGGTGACCCAGAGACGGGCGCCGCCCACACCTCCGTGCGAAGCCTCACACTTACATGGATGAAACCCCCAGACTGGAGCCCTCGGCAAAAACACGGCTTGTGGCTTTGGGATACTTGCCCTCGACGGTGGGTGTCTCAGTCCCACGTCTCGATGAGAAATCGGTGACAAGCCTACGAAATGGTGCTATGTATTTACCATTCTCGATTATCACTAATCATCTAAACTACTCACTGGAAATTCAATTAACGATTTTACGACATAAAGTAGAACGGAGACCTGAATAATTCTCTGTAATATAAATGGTTTATAACTGCTTTTGTACCTAGCTAGGCGGCAGGTGTTACAATAATACATCAATAATAAACACAGCCTTTAGCGCTCCCACATTCTTCCTGCGGTCGGAGCATGGGGACCAGCCTCTAGACCCCACCCCCTGCCCGGGACTGTGCGTTCCCAGGGCCCAGCCGGGTCTAGACTGTTCTCTGCCTCCAAGGACTGTCTGGCAATGACTTGTACTGGCCACCAACTGTAGATTATATACGGTGCCCTTCTGATGCTAAGACTCCAGACCTTTTTGTTTTTGTTTTTTTGTTTCTTTTTTTTTTTGCTTTGCTTTTTCTGATTTTATACCAATTGTGTGGACTAAGATGCATTAAAATAAACATCAGAGTAACTCACTGATCTCTCTTGGGATTTTGTGGCGATCTCGGCATGGGTGGGTGGGGTGCCTTTCAGAGCGGAGGGAACCGCTTCGGCGGAGAGCAGGGTTGAGCTCCTGGTGTAGGTTGCATTTTGGCTTTCTTGCAGGTGACAGGGAGCACATCGTGCCTTGCATGAACCTGAGCAAACGTCCGCTCATTGGGGAGGGAGGGCCAGGAATTGCAGCTGAAACAGAAGCTGTAAATGGGCTGGAAGGGACTCGAGTGTTCGTTTAGCTCAGCCCTCTCTCTCGTGCTCTCTTCTCTGATGAACCACACGGGGGACCTCGGAGGCATGTCATGTGTTCACCTAACATGTGGGGAATGTTGGCATGAGCAGCACAGACCCTTACCCTGTAAAAGAAGGGGGAGGTCAGATGAAGGAATCATCTGATGATGACTGGAGGCCAGACTTTGCGATAAAACACTGGTAAACATCCACTAAGTTCCCGATGGGGTCTTGAGGAAGGGCATGGGCCGAGCATGTCATCTAGCTCCAAGGTTCTGGGCTGTGTCTCACCTGAAGATATTTTTACCCATTGACGTTATATTGAACACGTGCAAAACATTGAGCTCACAACGCACTGACGTGGCTCCAATTCTCATTGAGCACCTACACTGAACTGGGCACCAGAGATCCAGAAGTGATCACATACTTTTTTTTTTTTAAGATTTAATTTATTTATTTTAGAGAGAGAGAGCACAAATGGAGACGGGCAGAGAGAGAGAGAGCGTCTCAAGCAGACTCCTCGCTGAGCGCTGAGCCCATCCCAGGGCTCCATCCCAGGACCCTGAGATCATGACCTGAGCTTAAATCAAGAGTCGGACATTTAACCGACTGAGCCATCCAGGTGTCCCTGGGGTCACATACTTCTTTTTTTTTTTTTTAAAGATTTTATTTATTTATTCGACAGAGATAGAGACAGCCAGCGAGAGAGGGAACACTAGCAGGGGGAGTGGGAGAGGAAGAAGCAGGCTCATAGCGGAGGAGCCTGATGTGGGGCTCGATCCCATAACGCCGGGATCACACCCTGAGCCGAAGGCAGATGCTTAACCGCTGTGCCACCCAGGCGCCCCAGGATCACATACTTCTTAATCACAAAGGGTAATATTTTAGTGAGAGGCACAGCCAAACAACTATATTAGGCTCTTTGAGTTTGAACCTGCCCTCTTCCCCTTACCAGCTGCAGGAGGCTGGACAGGTTATTCAAACTCTAAGTTTGCATTTTCTCATCTGTAAGATGAACATGGCAATGCCCAGTTTATGGGCTTGTAGAGATTAAAAAAGACATGGAATGTATACAGTGCTTAGTATCGTGAGCAGTAGATAGAAAACCCACTGTAAATCAGTGGTTATCACAGATGCGATGTTTGAGGTGTATTGCAAGGAGGTATAGATTGCTCTGGGGGAATTCGCAATCCCAGGCCCAACATTAGAATCTCCCCTGCAAGGGCCACCCCAGAGCTGTGGATTCCTTCTGTCTGTGCTGGGACCCACCCTGCCTTGGTGGGTTTAAAGGACCCTGCAGGTGATGACAGTGCACAGTGGGGGGAATGAGAAGATGGGAGCCTGTCCAAAGACTTTTCAGACTTCAGTGTGCTAACGAATCAGGTGGGAAGCCTCTAAAATGCAGATCTGGTTCAGTAGGTCTGGGGTGGGGACTGACGTTCTTCATCTCCAAGTCATGCCTAAGTTGACGTTGATGCTGCTGGTCCACGGACCACACTGCGAGGAGCAGGGGCCAGAGTAAAGCCACCTTCACACACCTCATGCTTTTGTGTCTCTGCACAGCTGTGACAGGAGGGCTTCCCCCTTTCTAGGTTTTCAATAGTGATCGGCTAACTCTGCTTATGACTTGGCAAGATGGCCACCAGGTGCACGTGACACATAGGTGATTGGGAAAACTAGGAACTTCACTTCACAAGCTTGTACTTTGAAAAGTACGCTTTCATTCCACAAACCTTCCTCTAGAACCTTGACCTAACAATTAAAAATTTCTATGTGTAAGAATAAAGAAGAAAACCAAAAGTGGCCCAGATCTCCCCACCTAGGTTAATGCTATTGGCATTAAAAAAAAAAAGTAATATATATCTAGGATTTTAGCATCCTAAAGACATCTACAGGGAAAAATAACCCACGAAAGCTTCTTTACAACCTGCCCATAGTCTCTTTCCCAAGATAACCCATAAGACATACCTTACAATGTCCTCCACGAAGAAAGACAGTGCCCGCATATAGGCACCCATTTAAGTAGTTGAAAAATGTACATGAAATGGATCAAAGTACTCACACTGGTCTGTGCCATGCTGTTCTTTTCGTTTAATAATATAAACTGGAGATCTTTCTACATCAGCACATACCTCATTATTTTCAATGAGCTTGGTCATTCTTTCAAAATTCTGCATTGAATTTCGCTGGGTAGCTATACCCACCTCACTGAGCCCTGGCTCAGAGATTTTTGTGTGGGTGGAGAAACACAGACAAAACAGATAGCTTCTACTCTCTTTCCCAGGAACAGACCACACCTGCACCGGAGGGTGAAGAAGTTCAAGCCTCAAGGTGCTCTCAAAAATGGTGGAGGCATTTGGGAGATTCAAGACACCTGCTAAACTGTAGGCTGGCTGGTTTGCAGGAGAGCACAAGGGAATAGTACGGGTGGGAGGAACCCTCCTGGGATCAGAACAAAAAATCAGACACTGGCTTGAGAAACTATCCCTTCCAAGGAGTTAGAATTTGACTGGATTAATTGGTAGATCAATTTATGACCCAGGGCATTGTTAAAAACAATAGAGAAACCAGCAGTAAATCACTGGAATCTAATAGTGGGGTGTGGTCTGGAAGAGAGGAAGAGAAGCCTACTGAATCCCCTGTCACCCTGGGGTGACAGCGAGCATTCCAAAGCTGAGCCTCCTGGAGGAACAACATCAGAGGCCGAGCACTGTCATGAGGAAAGAGACCTCACTAAAATAATGTAGTCAGTTACTAAATACAAGCATACCTCATTTTACTGGGCTTCTGCACTTTGCAGATCTCGAATTTTTTACAAATTGAAGGTTTGTGGCATTGAGCATTGACCAAGTCTATCAGCACCTTGAGCACGTCTATTGGTGCCATTGACCAAGTCTATCAGCGCCATTTTCCCAGTGGTATTTGCTCACTTTGTGTCTTTGAGTCCCATTTTCGTAATTTTAGCAATATTTCAAAATATTCATGATTATATGTATTATGGTGATCTGTGACCAGTGATTATGACTTGCTGAAAGCTCAGATGATAGTGTGTTTTAGCAATAAAGTATTTTATTTTATTTATTTTTAAAGATTTTATTTATTTATTTGACAGAGAGAGACAGCGAGAGAGGGAACACAAGCAAGGGGAGTGTGAGAGGGAGAAGCAGGCTTCCCGCCCAGCAGGGAGCCGGATGCGGGGCTCGATCCCAGGACCCTGGGATCATGACTTGAGCCGAAGGCAGACGCTTAACGGCTGAGCCACCCAGGTGCCCCAGCAATAAAGTATTTTAAATTCAAGTATATACATTAGGTTTTTTATACGTGATGCCATCGCACACTTAATAGACTACAGAACAGTGTACACAATTTTTATATGCACAGGGAAACAAAGAAAAAACATTTGACTTGCTTTATTGTGATATTTGTTTTATTGTGGTGGTCTGGACTGAACCCATCATATCTCTGAGGTGTGCGTGTAATTAAACAAACAAATAACAGTAACAAACTCCAGAGGAGGGACAATGTATTATCTAAAATATCTAGTTGCTACAATATATTATCTAAAATATCTAGTTTCCAACAAAAAAATTACGAGGCATGCAAAAAAACCAGGAAGTATGACCCATACACAAGAAAAAAGCAGAAAAACTATCTATGAGAGAGACCAGATGTCAGATTTATCAGAAAAAGGCTTTAAAGTAATCACTGTAAACATTTTCACACAACTAAAGGAAATCATGATTTAAAAAGTAATTGAAGGTATGATAACAATGTTGCATCAGATAAAGAATATCAATAAAGAGATGGAAATTATGAAAAAGGGACAAGTGGAAATTATGTTGTTGAAAAGAACAATAAGGGGGCACCTGGGTGGCTCAGTTGTTGAGCGTCTGCCTTTGGCTCAGGGCGTGATCCCGGCGTTCTGGGATCAAGCCCCACATCGGGCTCCTCCACTGGGAGCCTGCTTCTTCCTCTCCCACTCCCCTTGCCTGTGTTCCCTCTCTCGCTGGCTGTCTCTCTCTCTGTCAAATAAATAAATAAAATCTTTAAAAAAAAAAAGAAAAGAAAAAGAAGGCAAAAATCATGACATCCCAATCAATAGACTCAGAAAACGCATTTGACAAAATCCAATGCTCCTTTATGATAAAAATACCCAACAAACTAGGAATAAGAGAATATTCACAACCTAATAAAGGACATCTGTAAAAAACCCACACCTAACATCATAGTTATTGGTAAAATACTGAATGCTTTCTCTCTAAAATCAGGAACAAGACCATGGTGTCTGTCTGTGCTTATAACCTCAATTTAACATTATCTTGGAGGTTCTAGCTAGGACAACTAGGTAAATTAGGTTAAAAGAAAGGTATCAAGATTAAAATGGAAGACTAAAACTATCTCTATTCACAGAAAAATGATCTTGTATATAGAAAATCCTAAGTAATCCAATAAAAAAATTCTTATAAATGAATTTAGCAAAGAGGCAGGATACAATATCGATGTATAAAAATCAATTGTATTTCTGTATTTGCGATAAACAATTAAACAGTGAAAATAAGAAAACAAGTCCACTTAGAATAGCATCCAAAAAAAGGATAAAATACTTAGGAATAAATTTAACAACAAAACAAATGCAAAACTTTATAGCTTGAGAATCATAGAATATGGATGAAGACATTAAAGAAGATCTAAATAATTGGAAAAGTATCCCATGTTCATGGATCAGATGATTTAACATTGTTAAGATGGGAATGCTCCTAAATTGTTCTACATTTTCTGGGCAATTTCCATCAAAATCCCAGCTGACTTAGAAATTCAAAAGCTGTTTCTAAAATTCAAATGGAATGATTGGAAATCCAAAATAACCAAAACAATCTTGCAAAAGAACACAGCAGGAGGAATTCCCACTTCCTGATTTCAAAACTTACTATTAAAAGCAATGGTAATCAGGACAGCATGGTACTGGCCAAACAATAGACATATGGATTAGTGGAATCAGGTTGAAAGTCTAGAAGTAAACCCACATATCTATGATCATGTATCGTAAGCCCACATATATTTGATCCTGTTCCATGATCAACTGAATTTTGACAAGGGTGCTAAGACCATCTACTGGGGAAAAGAATAGTCTTTTCAACAAATGGGGTTGGAACAACTAACTATTCACACGCAAAAAAAAATTAGGTTGGACTTTTATTTAACAGCACATAAAAAATTAACTCAAAATGGATCAAAGACTTAATTTAAGAGCTAAAACTATAAAACTCTTAGAAGAAAACTTAGGAGTAATCTCCATGACTTTGGGCTTGCCAAAGATTCTTAGAGATGACACCAAGGTCACCAGCAACAACAGAAAAAAACCAATAAATTGGACATCATCAAAATGAAATCTATCGTGTTACAAAGGACACTATTAAGAGAGTGAAAAGACAAACCACTGAATAGAAGAAAATATTTGCAAATCGTATATCTGATATGGAATATATTAATAAAGAATGCTTATACTCAATAATACCAAAGACAAATAACCCAATTAAAATATGGGTAAAGGATTTGAATAGACATTTGTTTAAGGAATGAATATAAATGGCAAGTAAACACTCCCCCCCACAAATGCTCGCATTGAGGAAATGAAAATCAAAACCACAAGGAGATACGAGTTCACACCTACGAGGTTAGATAGAATCAAAAAGTCTGATAATTATACGCATTGGTGAGCACGTAGAGAAATTTTAGCCCTCATTCACTGATGGAGGCAATGTAAATGGTGCAAATGGTCTGGAAAACATTCTCTCAGTTCTTCAAAGGATTAAATGTAGAGTTACCGTATGACCTAGCGATCTGTCCTAGAAATATACCTGAGAGACACGAACACACAAAACGCAGAAACTTGTACCTGGGTGTTATTATTCATAACAGCCAAAAGGTGGAAACAACACAAATGTCCATCGACTGATGAACGGATAAACAAAATGTTCTATATCCACCTGCCAGAATATATTTGTCCACAAAAAGCTACGTTCCGCTATATGCTACAACACGGGTGAACCTTGGCGACCTTACGTGGAATGAAAGAAATCAGGGACAAAAGACTGCATACTACGTAAGTCAATTTCTTTGAAAGTCCAGAATGGGGAACGCTACAGAGACAGAAAGCTGATCAGTGGCTACTGAGGCTGGGGAAGGGGGGATGGGAAGGTAGGGCTGTAATAGCTCAATGGTACCAAGTTTCCTTCTGAGGTCATGAGAGTGTTCTAAAATTGTCATGGTGTTTGCACATCTTTTCACACAAGTGACTATACTAAAAACCAAAGAATTGTACACTTTGAGTGGGTCAGTTGTACCCTATGATAATTATATCCCAATAAAGCTGCTGATAAAAAAGAAAAGAGACCGCTGTCTGTTCCAGCTGTTAGTAGTTCTCTCACTGAGTCTGTTCTCTCTGTTTGAAAAGTAATATACCTTCTATTTTCGTGGTCTCGGTGATTATTATTATTTTTTTTTTTTTGAAGGGACAAGATTCTTATTCCTTCTGAGCACTAAAAAGCAAGGCAGGATGTTGAAGATGAACAGTTAACATATTTTTTCACTCACAGAATCTCGGGTTTTCCCAGGGGATTGTTTGGATGACATTTATTTTCCATCCTGGAGCTCTTCTGAGAAATAGTTCAATCTTGGGAATTTATACAAATGGAGTTTTGATTAGAAACCCCTCTTAGCATCTGCTTTCTGCCAGGGGTTCAAGCTCAGGGAGGGGACCATTTCCAGAAGGGCAAATGCTCGGGGTGGGGGTGGGGTGGGGGGCGGATGGCCCTGAGCTCAGGGAGCATGCGCCCTTCTTCCCATTTCTTTTCTCTGCAGGATCTTGTCACCTCCTGGCTTAGTAAACTCTAAACTTCAATTGTCTGCAATTCTTCAACGTGCTGAGAATGGCTTAGTCTTTCTGCCCTTAGCAATCTGCTTTTATTTTTATTTAATTAAATTAATTAATTAATTTTTTATGGTCAATTAATTTATTTTTTATTTTTTATTTTTTTAATTACACGCAGTTAGCCACTGTATAGTCCATCATTAGTTTTTGATGTAGCATTCAGTGATTCATTAGTTAAGTATAACACCCAGTGCTCATCCCAACACGTGCCCTCCTTCACACCCATCACCCTGGTACCCCATCCCCTCACCCCCCTCCCTTCTGAAACCCTCAGATTTGTTTCCCGGGGTCCATAGTCTCTCATGGTTCATCTCCCTCTCTGATTTCTCCCGCTTCAGTTTTCCCTCCCTTCCCCTATGGTCCTCCGTGCTATTCCTGATGTTCCATATATGAGTGAAACCATATGATAACTGTCTTTCTCTGCTTGACTTATTTCACTCAGCATAATTCCCTCCAGTTCCATCCTTGTTGATGCAAATGGTGGGTAATCATCCTTTCTGATGGCTGAGTAATATTCCATTGTCTGTATGGACCACATCTTCTTTATCCAGTCATCTGTTGAAGGGCATCTCGGCTCCTTCCACAGTTTGCCATTGTGTACATCGCTGCTGTGAACATTGGGGTGCATGTGCCCCCTCTTTTCACTACGTCTATATTTTTGGGGTAAATACCTAGCTTTTTGACAGCTTTTTAATCTCTTAGTCTGCTGCTTATTAATTGGCAAACCCCTTAAGGGGAAATTCGGAATTAGTGGTGGACATACCTCACAGGGTTTCCTTTTCGCTGATCTACTGGGTCAAATGCTGGTGGCCTTGGTATCACAATGATGCTTTCAAACAGATTTTGAAAAATTTTATCCAGATTTTTCAGTAGCTCGTAGCCAGGAGAATAGATCTGCTGAAAGCTGCTGTACACGGAGCCCCTTTTATTTTAAAAACAGAAATTCTTTATTTACTTTGAAAAAGTCTATGTTAAATGTATAAATTTTAGTTGGGAGAAAATCGGTATCTTCCCATGCAGGTTGTAGGGGCCAAGGCCAGGCTGCCCCGAAACGTGCCACTTTGTCATATCGATTCTTTTATTTTATGGTTTTAAAGATTATTTATTTGAGGGAGAGAGAGTGCACAAGCAGGAGGGGCAGAGGGAGAGGGAGAGAGAATCTCAAGCAGACTCCATGCTGAGCATGGAGCCCGACATGGGGCTGGATTATCAGGACCCTGAGATCAGACCTGAGCCGAGATCAAGAGTCAGACGCTTAACGGACTTTGCCACCTGGGTGCCCTGGCATATTGATTATTTTAAATAGAAGTTACTTAAGAGCCCATGTAGGAAGGACACTCAGACCCTCCTCCATCCCCCTGAAAGCAGGAAATAAATCTCCAGTGTGAAAAGCTCCCTCCCTCTATCAAGAAGTAAAAAGACATCCTTAACACCAGGGATAGGGACTTTAAAAGCCGAGAAAGCTGTAAAAACAAACCTTGCTACTTTTTTGCTAATATGCTAACTCAGCCCAAATTCTGCTTTAGAAGTCCTTACTAATTAAAACTTCCAAACACCTGTTTTCCTTATCCTGGACATTTCTTTCTTTTTTCCCCTCAAGATTTTATTTATTTATTTATTTATTCATTTATTCATTTATTTATTTATTTATCTGACAGAGAGAGGGTGACACAGGCAGCGAGAGAGGGAACACAAGCAGGGAGAGTGGGAGAGGAAGAAGCAGGTTGCCAGCGGAGCAGGGACCCCGATGCCGGGCTCGATCCCAGGACCCTGGGATCACACCCTGAGCCGAAGGCAGGTGCTTAAGGACTGAGCCACCCAGGCGCCCCCTTCTCTTGTACATTTCTCACAAATTTACTGTCTCTTTGCCTAAAATGTATAAAAACTGCCTGCCTTTGTCATTTCTTTGGGTGTCCATTTCATTATTGGACCTCCATGCTCGTGTAATACAACTTGGGATTTTTCTTCTGTTGCTAACCGGTCTTGTCTAAATTTCGTTCTTAGTTCAGCCGGAAGACCTCAGTTAGAGGGAGAATTTTCTCTCCCTGACAATGTACAGAGTATGAATGAATGCGAATCATTTAGTTCTTATCCTTTAGGAACATATCTCGCTTTCTTTATACTGATCCTACAGTTTTATATGAGTTCTATTTTTAGACATTTATGTGTTTTCTGACTTTTGTGAATAATTTTAATTCCACTGTATTTTACTGTTGCTTATTGTGGACATGCTGGAAAACTACGAACTTTTCTTAACCAGTTTTATACTTGGTTCCCTTGCAGAATTGTCTGATTATTTTCAGTATTTCTCCAATTGATTATATAGACTTTTCACACAGATAAGCAATGCATGGGCAAAAACAGAAAAATGAGGTACTGTGCCTCGTTTTCCCTTCCCATATTTGTAGTTCTTAATTTTTTGATCACCTTATCGATTATCTAAAACTTTCAGAACATGCCAGATAAGAGCTGTGGTAGTAGATGTCATTTTAGTTTTTCTGAATTTAATGACAATGCTAGTTCTTATTATTAATTTATTTAAAAATACTTTATTTCAGGGGCGCCTGGGTGGCACAGCGGTTGAGCGTCTGCCTTTGGCTCAGGGCGTGATCCCAGCGTTATGGGATCGAGCCCCACATCAGGCTCCTCTGCTATGAGCCTGCTTCTTCCTCTCCCACTCCCCCTTACAGATTTCTCCGCATAATGTTATATACAATATTGTCTGTGGGTGTTCATTCTGCCATCTTGGGAGTCTATGAGCAGGCATATTTTTCATCCCTTAAAGACCACCTGATTTTTTTCTCATTTTGCTTATGGGGTTTATCTTTGCACGTACTAGGTACTTAATAAATATTTGTTGCATGAGTAAATGAATGGGAAAATGTTTCTAACACGTATCAGTGAGTTCTTATTTTTCATGCTGCATCTAAAAATGCCTTGCCGATAAATAAAAAATAATAAGCATACTGATAGAAAATGGGTGAATGATATAATCAGGCAATTTATGAATAAAAAATAATAAAAGGTGCTAAATACGGATCAAAAAATAAAAATTAGGGGCACCTGGGTGGCTCAGTCGATTAAGTGTCCAACTCTTGATTTCAGCTCAGGTCATGATCCCAGGGTCATGAGATCGAGCCCTGTGTGGGGCTCTGCGCTGGCCGTGGAGCCTGCTGAAGATTCTCTCCCTCTGCCCCTCCCCCTTCTCTCTCTCCCCCCCAAAAATAAACAAGATGCCCCCCTCCTTTTTTTTGGTCTACTAAACTGGAAAAGAGAAGTTATAGAGAATTATAAACTGGTAGAACTTCTCTGGGAGCCTATTTATTAATATACATCAAAATTGTTACATATGAAAATATCCTTTGCGTTAATAGTTCTACATTACGGATTTTAGTCTAAGAGAATAATCAAAGCTGTGTGCTGATTCAGCTTCAAAGATATTAATTTCAGACTTACTTATAATAGAAAACTTGGAAAAATAAGAAACTTTAAATAAATTGCAATGCATCCATAAAATGGTATATCAGCGATTACAAATGAAATGCTGTAACAGGAGAATATTTATAAAAATGGACACACAATCAGAATGCATTGTCAAATGAAAAAAGTTGGCCGTAAAACAGTATTTTAGTATAATTCTATTCATTTCAGCTTCACACATTTTTATTTATTATCCGCGATATTATAACAGATGTAGCAGAATAAGGCGATCTTCTTTGGGAGGGAGAACATTTCTCTACAGCAACACTGGGTTGTAACAAAAAATCAAAGTGTTAACAGAGTCATGGATCTCCAGTTCAATGTGAGAGTGAATAAACTCCTTAACTCACACTCAAAGAAGTTATTATCTGTGAACACTGCTTACCCTCTTTCCACTTACAGTCTTTTAGACTTTGCTCATGCTGACAAATTTCTCGTGGAGTTGACCGAAGGTATTCAGTGACTTTTATTGAATTGCATTGTGATTCTTTACTTTGGGATGTTCAAGCTTGTTCAACTGGTCAGATTGCATGTGTGTTATTAGGGTGTGTGTGTGTGTGTGTGTGTTTGTGTGTAGGATGAAAATGCTACGAATTCAGTCTGTCCAGAGAGAACGTCAGTTTGTTTTCTTGGCCACTATATGGGAAAACTGGCTTTCCGTGCATTTTGCAGTTTTCACGTGGTGTACATTTCTGTGCAAATGACTGCTGGGAATTATAAGACAATTCACAATTGACTGACCTATTGATTGGACACAATCGGTAATGCCTCTTAGACTGGGTCCTTCACAATCTAATACGTGGATTCCAAAATTTGACGCTACACGTTTAGAATTTCAAATGGATATTGTTTGGAATTTATATTGGTCCTTTAAAAAAATATTCCAAACAGAGCCAAGAAGAAGGCAATATAAGATTTTAAAATGCCCGAGCGTTATAACTACATCAGCGACTTAGTATATAAAATCTTCAGTGTGTCGATCCGTATTGGGCGGGCATGTAGGTTTAAGAGTTGGAGAGGTATAGCAATCACCTTGGGGGCGCCCACACCATTAGTCAAGACCTAACTCTCTGAGCACTATACAGTGAGTCCACATCTCAGATGGATGGCAGCCAAAAAACATTTCCTTCATTGCCCGTCAGGGTGTTGAGGGAAAAATCATGCCCTTCACTCTTTTTGTTCCTTTGGGTTCCATTAGTCATTTCCCAGGATAATTTTATAGCTCTGCTAAATTAAGAATGGCAACAACAACAAAAAAGCATTCTTTTAGGAGCATTTTCCTAAGATTTATAGCATCTTTCTATATTCCTCTTATTCATCCTAAAGCAAATGAATATTCTTTTACTGAATCAGTCCCTTGGCTTCAAAGGAATTTGAAAGGCTATCATTACCTAGGTAGACAGGTGATGTCAGTCTTCAAAGTTTAAATTATGGGTGCTTTTCTTGTTCCACTACGAAATAGGCATTTCAAGGAATCAATTACAATTCACGGGTTTCAATGCAGATTTCCAGTAGAGGGAGCCCTTGCTTGGGTAATACAATGGAGGGACCATTTTCTTCCTAGTTCTTTTCCCTTCTTCAAAACTCACACCCGAAAGATTTTGAACAGGATTCATTTTCATATTTTTTCCAACCCAGCTCTATTTGCACAGTAAACACAAGATTTTTTTGTTTTTTGTTTGAAATGAGCCACATTACTGTTTCTATGGCTACACCCCAGAGCAGGAAGACCCCAGCGTTCAGGATTCTGGATTTGGTGTCTGGTGATTGACCATAAAGCATGGAGTATTCAGGACCTGTCCATCTGTCCTGGGGACGTGGACTTACTGCACTCATTTTGCAGTTAAATGATACATACTTATTATTTTTTAAAGACATTTATTTCAGAAAGAGTGAGAGGGTGCATGAGCAGGGGAGAGACAGAGGAGAGGGAGAGAGAGAGAATCCCAAGCAGACTTCCTTCCAGCCTGGAGCTCAGTGCAAAGCTCGATTCCACTACCCCGAGATCATGACCTGAGCCGAAACCAAGAGTTGGATGCTCAACAGACTGAGCCACCCAGGAGTCTGGATATATACTTATTAACACACCAAGGGGCTTTGAATGGGTGGTTGGTATGTCCCTTGGAATCACAGCCACCTACACCTTAATCATCGTGCGGTTTTCAGACAAAGCCTCAGATGAGTAAAGTGAAGGGTGGGATCCATCCTTGGTGAGGATTGGCAGTGACGCCTCAGCCTGGGGCTCATCCTTTCTCTTGGGGAATGATGCATTCTGAGCACTGTCTGGGGAATGGAATCAAAGTGGCTTCTTAGGGATTTCTCTGAGTTAGGGGGAGAAGGATGCCTACTCATCATAGATTCAATCCTGTGGTTGTCTCCATAATGCCAAATAATGGTGTTTACTTGTTCTTTTCATTCTCGAAATGACCAGTTTTAGGGACTGATTGGAGTTGCCATTAAGAGCCATGGAGACTCAGAGACAGCACAAATGAGGTGGGGATTAAGATCCTGGGGTTCAGAATCAGGCACCCTACCTTCAGACCCCAGGTCTTGCACTCACTCATTGTGTAAGTGGGACATATTGTCCAACCTTTCCGAGACAGTAACAGTATTTACGTGGCGGGGTTGAGTTCAAGTGACATAATGCTGGCAAATAACATGCACCTAATGTATGTTAGGTGTTCTTGGCATTGTTGATTTTATTAGATGTGGTTTGTCTTTGGTGTCCTAAATTCCTTCATTTAAGACCTCTAATTCCTTCCCAAATTCCTACCAGCTCTGCTTCACCCTTAGCAGCTTATTGGCAATGGCGGGGCACGGAACTAGGCAGTTGTTATACTTGAAACATATATAATTTTTGCCCATTTCATAGCCTGGACATATTTTTATTATGTAGTATCAGTGGGAATTAAGGACTACCATACCATTTTCTCCTCTTCCCCAAAGCCTTGAGGGGTTTGTGTGTCTCGGGGGCGGGAACGGACATGGTTGGGAGAGTGGACCCAACAATCTACTTTTAGTTGTTGAAGAAAATGTCTTAGAAAATAGGGGTGCCTGGGTGGCTCAGTTGGTTGGGCGTCTGCCTTCAGCTCAGGTCATGATCCCAGAGTCCAGGGATTCAAGCCCCACATCAGACTCGGTGGGGAGTCTGCTTCTCACTCTCCCTCTCCCTCTGTGCTTTCCCTCTTTCTCTCTCTCTCAAGTAAATAAATAAAATCTTTAAAAAAAAAAAAAAAAGAAAATGAAGCCCGCATTGACAGTCCCCTTGACCAAGCCAACAAAGCAGCTCCAATGATTGTTCTCATTTCAAGTCATGAGAAACTTTTTTTTTTAATTAGGGAAAAACGAGAGGGAAAAAACCCCTGTGGTGTGTACCACAACGTAATCTTATCAGTATTTGTCTAATACAAACTAGAGAAATTAGCGTACTTCTCAACATCAAGGTTCAGATTTTAATTCATGTGCTCTGGGCTTAATGGATTATCTTACGCTGGCCTCTATTCACCGGATTTCTCCAGAGAGTCACTCAGCTCCTGATTCTGCAAGAGAAAAGTTTGCTGTTGTAAAACCTTATTTTTTAAAAATTGACTTTGCTCGTTTTCTCCCATAACCTTTTATATAGTCTGCCCTTTAGGGGGAAGGAAGTTCTAGACGTCTGCAGTGAAGAGAATAAAACAGGGTTTGCAAGAGGAAGGATTGTTGAGTTATGAGATATTTTTTTAAAGATTTTATTTATTATTTGAGAGAGAGAGAGAGAGAAAGAGAGAGCATGAGTAGGGGAGGGGCAGAAGGACAAGCAGACTCCGTGCTGAGTGTAGAGCCCAGCTCAAGGCCCGATCCCAGGACCCTGAGATCATGACCTAAGCCAAAGTCAGATGCTTGACCAACCCAGGCGCCCCAAGATATTTTTTGTAGATATTTTTGCACCCCTCTTAGAATGAGAGGTGGGGAGGCTAGGGGAACCTGAGGTTGCAAAAATAAATGACTATTTTCAGGGAACTTGGAGGCTTACAGGGATGAGGGAGAATGGGTCCAAAGGACTATGACCAACTGAACACATCCAGCTGTTCTCAAAATGCCATTTGCATCTCTTTCTAAAAATGGAGTGTTAAGTCATGGAGAGGAGAAAAGAGATAACTATCTGCCTTTTTGTGCTATATATGGAAGCTCCAGTCATTTGTTGTCGGTGGGTTGCATGTATTTGAAGGATCAAGTTGACCTTTGGTTTTTGCATAGATACTGACCACAGAGAAACTTTAGAATATTCTCGAGTGATCTAGACCTGCACTCTCCTTACAGTAGCCATCAGCCCCCGGTGGCTACTGGGCGCTTGAAATGTGCCTAGTGAGATGAGAAAGTGAATTTTTAACTTTATTTAGTTATAATTAATTTACATGGGCTTTAACCACTGTGTTTATATATATTTATCATACGTTGAAATGAGAACATTTTAGATATATTGGGTTAAATATAATACATTTTTGAAATTAATTTCATCTGTCTCATCGTACACTTTTGAAAGTATTTAAAAATATATTTATTGAGTGTACCAAGAATTCGTTCCTTTTCATTGTGGACAAGGAAGTATTCTATTGTATGACTAATGCATTTTGTTCATCCATTCAATTGTTAGTGGACATTAAGTTGATTGCATTTTGGGACTATCACAAATAAAGCCGCTAGGGACATTTGTGTACAAGTCTTTGAATGAACATATGTTTCTTTTTCTCTTGGGCAAGTATCTGGGAATACAATGACTGATTCCTTTGGTCGGCGTATGTTTAACTTTTTAAGAAACTGCCACGCTGGGTTGCAAAATGGAACAATTGATCAATGGGGCTTTACCAAAATTAAAAACTTCTGCTCTTTACAAGACACTGTTAGGAGAATGGAAAGGCAAACCACAGACTAGGAGCAAATATTTACAGATTCTATAGAGATGTTGCCGAGGATGCAGAGAAGGGGGAACCTCCTTCCTTCTTGTTGGTGGAAATGCAAACTGGTGCGGCCACTCTGGAGAACAGCATGGAGGTTAAAAATAGTTAAAAAGTTAAAAATAGAACTACCCTACAACCCAGCAATTGCACTACTAGGTATTTACCCAAAGAACACAAAATACTGATTCGAAGGGCTGCATGCACCCCAATGTTTATAGCAGCATTACCAACAATAGCCAAATTATGAAAAGAGCCCAAATGTCCATCAACAGATGCATGGATAAGGAAGTTGTGGTGTGTATGTATGTGTGTGTATATATATATATAGGAATATTACTCAGCTATCAAAAAGAATGAAATCTTGCCATTTACAACAACAGGATGGTGCTAGAGTATTATGCTAAGTGAAATAAATCAGTCAGAGAAAGACAAATACCATATGATTCCACTCATATGTGGAATTTAAGGAACAAAACATATGAGCAGGAGGGAAAAAACGAAAGAGGCAAACCATAAACAGACTTTTGACTATAGAGAACAACCGAGAGTTCCTGGCAGGGAGGCGGGGGGGAGGGATGGGTTAAATGAATGATGAGTATTAAGGAGGGCACTTGTGATGAGCACTGAATGTTGCATGTAAGTGACGAATCACTAAATTCTACTCCTGAAACGAATATCACACTGTGTGTCTACCTACTGGAATTTAAATAAAAACTTGAAACTACCAAAAAAAAAAAAAAAGATATACTGGTTGAAAACCAGCACATCAAGAAATTGAGTCTCCTAACTCATGCACAAATGCCCCTCTCTATTTGGTCCTCATTTTCTCTCAATGATGCTTTGAGTTTTATACACATGTTCTCAGAGTTTTCCCTAGGTGTTTCACATTTTTGATGCTGTTGTAAATGGTAATAGTCTTTAGTTTCAATTTCCAAAGATGTGTTGTTAGTGTATGAAAATATAATTGAATTATTTGTTGCATATATTCTGCAACCTTGCTAAGCTCACTAATTAATTCTAGTAGTTTTGTAGTTTCCATCAGGTTTTCTATGTGAACAATCATGATATCAGTGAATAAATGCTGTTTTACTTCTTCATTTCTGACCTTGATGCCCTGTATTTCTTTTTCTGGTCTTAGTGCACTGGCTGGAACCTCTGGGACAATGTCAAATAGAAGTGGTGAGAGCACCCATTCTTGGCTCATTATTCATCATAGGGGAGAAGAATTCAGTCTCTCACCATTAAGTATGATGATAGTTATACATGGTTCTTTGATGTCCTTTATCAGGTTAAGGAAATTGCCTTCTGTTCTTACTTTGCTAAGAGTTTTGTTTTGTGTTGTGTTGTTTGGTGGTGGTGGTACTTGGTTTTGCTTTTATTTATTTTATTTTTTTATTTTTTAAGATTTTATTTATTTATTTGACAGAGAGAGATAGCCAGTGAGAGAGGGAACACAAGCAGGGGGAGTGGGAGAGGAAGAAGCAGGCTTCCAGCAGAGGAGCCTGATGTGGGACTCAGTCCCATAACGCTGGGATCACGCCCTGAGCCGAAGGCAGACGCTTAACGACTGCGCTACCCAGGCGCCCCTGGTTTTGATTTTAAAACAAGAATCAATGTTGAATTTTATCAACTGCTTTTTTTGGGCAACTATCAAGTGTATCATATTTTTTTACTATTTATTTGTTAATATGGAAGATTACACTGATTGATTTACAAATATTAAACGAATCCTGAATTCTTTTTTTTTTTAAGATTTTATTTATTTATTTGACAGAGAGAGACAGCCAGCGAGAGAGGGAACACAAGCAGGGGGAGTGGGAGAGGGAGAAGCAGGCTCCAGTGGAGCAGGGAGCCCGATGCGGGGCTCGACCCCAGGACCCTGGGATGAGGCCCTGAGCCGAAGGCAGGTGTCCAACGACTGAGCCACCCAGGCGCCCCTCAACCCTGAATTCTTGGGATAAAATATACTTAGTCTTGATTTATATTGTTGATTTAATTTGATAAAATATACTTTGGAATTTTTAGATGTATGTTCATGAGGAATGTTGGTGTATACGTTTCATTTCTTATGATGTCTTCGTCTGGTTTTGATATTCAAATATTGCTGGACTCAAGCAATGAGGTGGGAAGCGTACATTTGCAATTTTCTGGAGAGTTTGTATAGAATTAGTGTTATTTACTCTTTAAATATGTGATACATTTTCACCATGGTAGCTTTCTGGGCCTAAAGATGTCTTTGTGAGAAAGCTTAACTACAAATTCAATTTCTTAAAATATTTATAGCGTTATTAAGATTTCTATTGCTTCTTGAATGAGTTTGGTAGTGTGTGTCTTTCAAGGAACACTTGGTCGTATCATCTGAATTATGTAATTTATCAAATTTATAAACTTGCTTATAAATTTCCTATTTTGCTTTTATTACGTGCATGATATAATGCAGGCTGTTGTCCTTCTCATTCCCAATGCTGGTTCCTTGTGTTCCCTCTTTTTCAGGTCACCCTATCTAGAGTAGGTATTGGCAAACTACAGACTGCAGGCCAGTCATGTTTTGCAAATAAATTTTTATTGGA
Source organism: Ursus maritimus (assembly GCF_017311325.1). NCBI lineage: Eukaryota > Metazoa > Chordata > Mammalia > Carnivora > Ursidae > Ursus > Ursus maritimus. Next base: position 66,504,830 of record NW_024423786.1, on the reverse strand, counting down.
ACACAGTGTAATTTGTTTATGTGTTGTATATGCCTGCTTTCTTACTACGATGTTAAGGGTGAGTAATTGGTACGGAAACTATATGTCTACAAGCCTAAAATATTTACTATCTGGTCATTTAAGAATTCCAGGATGGGGGTTTCTGATCGGTTAGTTCCCCTGACAGTTCTGCTAAGCTTCCTGGTAACGTTACCGGGAACCCCTTTTGATATGGGGACGAAATGAACTTACCTGGGATATCTTCTGTTGTAGGTTGGGGATTGGGAAATGCTGGATGACCTTATTCTGTTATGTGAAGGGCTTTGGGGAGGAGGGGTCATCTGACGCTCTTCCACTATCTTGTTCCTCCAGCTCTGGGGTTCTGAACAGTCTGCCTTTCCCTTTCCACCTGTCCGAATTCTCCGTTGGCTGTCTCTTGTGTTATTTCCGGGATTTGTCGTTGTGCTTATTGGGAAGGGACTGGGACAGATAACATTTATCTACACCATTTTGCCCAGAATGGAAGTCCTCAATGATCTTCTAAAAACATTTAAATAATAAGAAAATATCTTCTATATTTAAATATTATTTACACAGTCACTATTTCTAGTGCTCTTCATCCCTTTAGAGATCTGTTTTCCATCTGGCACTGTTATTTTTTCTGATTGAAGGACTTCCTTTAATATTTCTGTAGCACCAGTCAGCTAGAAATGAATTCCTTCAGCTTTTCTAGGCCTTCAACAATTTTCTTTTCACTTTGTTTTTGAGAGATGGTTATTCTGTGTATAGATTTCCAAGTTATCAGTTTCTCTCATTACTTTAAAGATGGCACTCCATTGTCTTCCCACTTGCGTTGTATCATACAAAAATTCTGTTGTCTGTCTTATCTTTGCCCTTCTGTAGGTAACGTATCTCCACCCTCACCCCACCCCCAGCTACTTTTTAGCATTTTCTCTTTATTACTGGTTTTGAGCAATTTTATTATAATGTGCCTCATAGTTTTTCATGTTTCTTGTGCTTGGGCCTGTTGAGGTCCTTGGGTTCGTGGCTTTATAGTTTTCATCAAAGTTGGAAAACGTTCCACCCTACTTCTTTCATTAGCAAGAAGAAACATCATCTATTAATATCTGTCCTCTTAAAAGCCCAGAATTGGGCAGTTCTTTAGAAATTAGATAGTACAACACTTCTCCCTTTCTTCATAAATACTAATGTTTTATAAAGTATACACATTTATGTTGATTTTTTTTTAAATATTTTATTTATTTGACAGAGAGAGACAGCCAGCGAGAGAGGGAACACAAGCAGGGGGAGTGGGAGAGGAAGAAGCAGGCTCCTAGCGGAGGAGCCTGATGTGGGGCTCGATCCCAGAACGCTGGGATCACGCCCTGAGCCGAAGGCAGATGCTTAACCACTGCACTACCCAGGCGCCCCATGTTGATTTTTTAGTAGATTTTCCAAAACAATTAACTCTTTCTCAAGCTTGATGTGAAATCACCTGCCCTATGCATGGTTAAGAAAACGATTTGGTGTCTGTCGTAGAGTAAGATTTTTAATTCAGGAAAAAACGTTGTTACCTGTTCATACTTTACTGATTGCTGTGTAGATTGGTACAGTCCCTGGTCAATTTGGCAATTTAATATTTATTAACATGCAAAAATATTCTTGACGCAGTAATTCTAAGCTAGGTAAATTACTTGGTGTATGCTAGATGTAGTTGCCCATATGAGAAATGATGTGAAATTAAATATGGCAGCAAGACTTGTAACAGTTGAGTTGTGAAAGTAATATGCATGTCCGTCAACAAAGGACCAGTTAAATTGTTTTGGTGCATTCACACAATGGCACACTATTTAGCTCCCACAAAGGATGAGAAAGCTCTTTGTGTCCTAACAGGAAACAAGAGCTAAGATACACTATTCTAGAAAACACAATATATGAAACATTATGTGTTTTGTAAAACCACAAGATGGAAATCAGTTTAGTACTCTATCACTGATACATCAATCTGTCATTTGTAGATGCACAGAATACTTCTGGAAAGATAGGTAGGTAAGGGACCTACATAACTGTGGAATATATAGGGATGCTTGATTTTCACGTTAGCCCATTCACTTGAATATGGTACCATGGCTGAATTCTCCAGTCACAGAAACAAACAAGCCCGGAAGAGATAAACTGTGAGACACAGATGACTCGCAAAGCAGATAATAGGAAATCAATACTATTCTCCCAAATTCCGCCCTCAGGGGGAAAAAGGGAGCCTCGCTTTTGACAGTCTGAAGACAGTGAATCTCTTCCTTTGTCTTAGTATGAGAGCACCAGGCTTGAAATTAGAAGCCCAGATGTAAGAGAACTTGATGAGAGCTCCGTAGCCATGGCTTCCAATCCAGACTCTGAACATGGCAGCTGGGTGTCACTGGGAATGTAAAATCATCCTTTCGGAGCCTGAATGTTTTCCTCTGTTGGAGACCACATGAGATGGGGCAAGTGTAAAAGCCTGGCATCTGGCACACACATTGTGTTTTACCCATCCTGGGAAAAGTGCTATATTGAAAGCACGGGGAGATCTTAGCTTTACTCTTTAGACATGTTGCTTCCCTGTTCTGAGCACAGTCTTTTCTCCTTCGAGGAACAGAATGAATGATTTTCTGTTCCAGATTCTCTGCAAGGTATTCCCAAGAGAAAAGTCATTGGAAGGGGAGAAGAACAATACTCTCCAGGAAGTGTCGAAGGAAGGAGGATTGGGGTGTGGTGCTTCTGCGTCTCTTCGGCCGTTGCAGACATTACACAGCCAGCAGGCAGGGGCAGAATACCTTCTGGGGGCAGGATTGATGCCTTCTTGCTGGGAGGCTGTGTGGAGCATTTGGGTGAAGGAGCTCTTTGCTAAGACATAATAGTGTGTCTACCTAATTTTAGGGTGTTTGTGAGATTTGTGGGGAGAAAGCTGAGGAAACCAGGAAAGAAGAACCTATAATAAAGCCATGGTGGGGTGTGAGCAAATGGTAGAAGAGAGGGGCTTTAAGCAGTCTTTCAGTATGCATTTAATCTCCCTTACACTTCTTCAAGTAAATATTTGAATGACTTTTTAATTATTTTTGTTGCCAGATATTTCCTTGAGCCTGGATCATAGAAAATACCAGAATTTATTCAGGTTACAACTGTCAAATGAGGGTGCTGGGTCTTTAGGGTCTTCATTGACACGTTGGAAGCTTGGGTGGCTTTTGAGGCTCGTAAATGCTGTTGTGGGTTTCATAATCATCCAATTGTATTCTTTTCCTGCAGAGAAGGAACTGGAAGGAACATAATAAGTCTTCTCTTTCACGATCCAGTGAGACATGGCGTTCATCCTTTCCCTGGTACTCACAAGGTTTGACATGCTCTAACACCTATGTACCTCTTAAGCCTCGCTTCCTACCATCATCTCCTCTGTCCCATCCAGTATGTCCCATCTTGCTGTTCCCCGAAGATACCAAACACACTTTGACCTCAGGGCCACTCCACTTGGATGTATCTTCTCCATGACACCCCCATGGCACACTTCAGCATTCTTCTCGGTTCCTAAGAGAGGTGTTCTGTGATCAAACCTACTTAAAATATCTTCTCCATCTCTATCTTCTGCTTCATTCTTCCTCTTAGGTAATGTTTATTACTGGCATTTTATTGAGCAGTCTGTTTATATAGTTAGTTCTCTCTACTCTACTTGAATAGAGCTCTACAAAGACATTACCTTGTCTCGCTTATGGCTACATTCTCAGTGCACAAAACAATGCTGAATAAGTATTCGTTGAATGAGTGAATGAATGAATGATATAGAAATGATGGCTTCTCTTTCTCACGTAATCTCTTTGGCAGCATTTGCTACCAAGGTCCAGAACTCAGTACAAGACAGCTAGAGGAGAAACAAAATAAGAGCAATGTGAAGGTCTAGCTCGTAGAGAGACTGTAGACTAATGGGATAAGGGTAGACAGGTATATACCCATAATCTCTGTGGCAAGCTTACAATTTGACCTAACTTCAAGATAATGTGGGTGCATCCCAAAGTGAGACAGAGTAGTGTCACCTACCATTTATTTAGTGCTTTACTGTGTACGCACTGGAGTGTTTCCACACGTTATTTCTGTGATGATGCATGTGAAATTAGTATGAAAATCTGAACTTATGAAATAGATCAATTAAAGGGTGACTATTCGCATTATAAAAGAATTCTTCGTGGTACAAAAGGATTTGTGCAGCGTTCCTTTAAATAGCATCTCTCCTAGTGTATTGAAGTGTTTATTTATAGGTCATTAACTCCCTGACAAGAAGCTGCAGAGCAGAACAGCATAAAGACAACTGGTCAGGAGGCCCTACCAGTGCAAGAGCGATTAAATCTGAAGATAAAGTATTTTGGAAGCACTACACCAAGTCAATGGGGAAAGGGGACTCATTTGCCTGGATTTGTTTTATCTCAGTAGGGAACACGTACGTTGGGTGAACTACAGACCTATGTGTTCTCATTCATGCTGAATCAAGGGAGATGCGTTCTCCACTCTGTATGGCTAACATCTGATATGTCCGGGGTCATAGCTATGCTTGGCCCCCTATGGTTGTGCTTTAATTAAGAGGTAAAATTATTAAAGTGGCAGATGTTTCTAGCCCGAGGACCTGGACCCAGTTACATCAAGCAGATGGTCCCAAGCAAGAGACCGTCGTTTAAGGAAGAAGCATTTGCAATTCATGAGCATTCACGATGTTCATTTCTCTCACTCCCCAATGTTCTGCTTGTCAGGGGTCCCATTGTGTGGCCAGGGAGCATGATAAATTAGGCAAACCCCTTCTGGTTTGGGACATAGTCTTGCACTGATGAAAATTAAAAGTATCGTCTTCCAGAAGATCAAGAGATCCAGCTCTCCAGAGGACAGACTTCTCCTGCCCTCCCTCTTTTCTGCATGGTGATCTGGCTGAAAGTCATCATTTATGCCACAGGCCCCACCCAAGATATGACTCGGACCCAGAGCTGTGAAAGAATTTACTTGCTCCTTTGTGTGATTCCTGAAAATGTCACCTTGGGACTGACCCTGGTCAGATCTGGGGCTCACTTTGATCCTTCAGCAGGAGGA
>NW_024423786.1:66446000-66499746 GCF_017311325.1 Ursus maritimus | reverse complement strand
GGCTGGTTGATTTTGCAGGCAAAATATCCCAGCTTGATACCAGAACATATGGATTCCACCTTTCATGCCCAGTGCGACCTGGAGCAGAGCACACATACCATCTCTGAATTGCAATTTCTTCATTTTTATCTATCCAATAAACAGTTTTTGAAGATCTACCTTGGGTATCTTAGCTGAAAAAGGAGAGTAATCAAATTTTCCCTTTTTTTTTTTAAAATATTTTATTTATTTATTCGACAGAGATAGAGACAGCCAGCGAGAGAGGGAACACAAGCAGGGGGAGTGGGAGAGGAAGAAGCAGGCTCATAGCAGAAGAGCCTAATGTGGGGCTCGATCCCATAACGCGGGGATCACGCCCTGAGCTGAAGGCAAACGCTTAACCGCTGTGCAACCCAGGCGCCCCATCAAATTTTCCCTCTTATCTCACAACAAAACAGAGGAAATCAGATGAGATAAATGAAAAAACATTAATATAAAGTAGTATTGTATGGTAATTTAAGAGTCAATAGTGATATGAGGCTGGGCCTTGTGTCATGGAATATGCCTAGTAAAGCATACCTTGTTCCTAGACAATTATGGAGTAAAGCTAGATAAACGGTGGGTTTTACATTTGTTTATTGGATTTGATGTTTTATTCCTTTGTAATAGCCTGAATCTGTAAATGTTAGATAGTATTTTACATAAAAGACGTTTGAGGTGCTCTAAGTCCAAGTTCTTAATCTCTTTTTGATGAGAATATCAAGTAGAGGGCACAAAGGAAATGGCATGCATGGCTGGGCTTGAGTTCTGCTGATCTAGTAGGTGTATTGTCTTCTGTCTTTCTTTCCCCTTCTAGCACAGTTGCCCACTCTGTTCCTTTCCTCTTCTGAGTTCTCAGTATCCTGGCACTTCCAGGGAACCCTTTGTACGATAATGGGGACTGAAGACTTCTTTTGGCAATGCCCTGGCTAGGGGATGTATTATTCTTGTCAGGGAGGAAAAATAATTTTCCCTCCACCATTATGAGTTCTTAGCTGAGACCACTGAATAAAAGACAAATTAACAAGAGAAAAGCAAACAACTTTATTAAGATGCATACTTCATCTATAAGTGGGAGATACCAGGGAGAAATAAGTAACTCCCCTGGGTGGCTTAAGAAACCAGACTTAAATATTGTTAAGAAGAAAACTACATGCCCAAAATGGTGTCACTTAGGTTAAGGCCCCAAGTCAATAAACCAAGACTTAATACCGAAGCAAACTGCAGTTTCAATCCCCCAGAAATCTAGTCTGAACCAGTCAGTCGGGAATTTTTCTGATCAGCCCCAAGGAGGTAATTTGTCCCATGGGCCCTCCCCATGGGCCCAAAGTGTCAAATTAAGTTAAATTTTAGGACACCTAGCTGGTATCTCAGAGAATTGTTTGGTGGAGGAAAACCCCCACATATCTGGTGTTAGAAGAGGGCCTCAGAGGGGAGGGGGGTGGGGGAATGGGATAGACCGGTGATGTGTAGTAAGGAGAGCACGTATTGCATGGTGCACTGGGTGTTATACGCAACTAATGAATCATCGAACTTTACATCGGAATCCGGGGATGAACTGTATGGTGACTAACATAATATAATAAAAAATCATAAAAAAAAAAAAGAAGTATTGTAAGTTGGTAGTTGTATGAGAGTAGAGAAGCACAGGAGAAAAGACTGATTTTTTTCCAACACAGGCACATGTGATAATAGAGGTTTAACAACATCATCAGAACTCTGTCTCTCCCCATCTCCTGAAAATTCTTGCCTCTGCTTAGAAACTTTCTAATAAGTTCCCTCCCCTAGGTTGAAGATGGCCTCAGCAGCCAGCAGCCCATATGGCCCTTAGAGCTCCTGACTCCAGAGAGGGGGGTACATCTTTTTCTGATCGCTCCTATAAAGCCAAGTTCTGAGGGGGCACGCTGGCCAGGCCTGGGTCAGGTGTTCACCCCGGAACAATATGGGTGGGGACTGGAAAACTGATTGATCAGGCCTGGGTCACATGTTCAGTTCTGTAATAGTGGGAATGGGGTTAACCCTCTAACCTAGATGGATAAAAAAAAAGAAGGGGTTATTTCCTTAAAAAAAAGGGGGGGTGTTGGTCAGACAAAATCATATGGGCACTGTAGATTATAATTGAGTAAAGATAGAGACTTGGTCACATATAATTAATTCTCCTTTTTTTGATGATCGAATTTACTGAAAAATAAAGAAAAACTTGTCTCCACATAGCACGCCATCCCGTACTAGGAACCGGGAAGCACTGTTGCTCAATATCCAATGAATTTAAGAGAATGTTCAACTAATGTACGTCTTACATGTGCAAAACGATGGCTCATTTAAGAAAGCATCCTTTAATGCCTTCTAATGTAGATCAGAGAGGTCAAGAGGGTGGACATTGGGGCCCGTGGTCATGGAAGGAGAGGTTGGAATGCAAACATTAGCTACACCTCCAGGAGACCACACAGCTGGAAACGCTCTGTAGTGTTCGCTTCCAGCACGTACTTGGTTAGTGGTCCTGGCCAGCATAAAACACAGGTGCTACCACGGATGGGTCCGCACAAGGGGAGCTGGTATTACTGAGAGTTGGGGATTATTGGCGAAACAAGTTCCAGCTACCACAACAAATATGAAGAGAGATTATATGACTAAGGGATAAAGCTCCCTTATTGCTTCATGCTGCTGGGTCTCTGATCTGGCAAAGTGACACTGGAGTCAATTTAAATAGTTGTTTTCTCCCAGAAGGGTAAAACTATTAAAAAAGCAATTCCTGAAAACAATCCATCTCTACTCCAAATACTAGATCGACACCCTTTGAAAAGTTGGAAAAAACACATAAATCACAGTCATTTGAAAATATATAGCTGTTCAAGAAAAGAAGCAATATGGTATAAAGCAACTCTCTCCTTCAAAACAAAATTACCCTGTGGAATGAAGAGACTTTCAAAAAACAAAATCTTCCAGTTGGTGTTTTAATAAGACTCAGGATGGCATGACATCTATAAAACGTGAGTTATGGCAACAATGTGAGATTGCGTAAGGATGAAACCACTGTCAAAGTTAAAAAATGAAGGCAGTAAACACTTTGATTTGGGCTGAAAATCATCAGAATTAGATGACATGAATGAGAAGATACGATAATGACGAGGCAATAGATAAATGCTACAGGTGACTGGCCTAGGAGAGTTTCTATATATCTTCCCCAAATTAAGCAATCATCCATTTCAGGAGGTTTAGTGCAATACAAATTTTAAATGTAGGCCTCTTGAGCAAAGTGGGCCTGGCTGATGCTGGAAAATTAAAACCTCAGTTTCAGGTCTGGTAGGCAGGGGAAGATTGACGGATCCCATGCATGACCCTGAGAAAAGTTGGAAGCGCTCTTGGGCCGGAAGTCCTTGGACTCTAATTCATTGGTTTTAATCAGCCCTGGTGGCCCAGCTGAATTCTAGGATGCGAGCTTGAGGTTTACATATTTCACAGACCAAGTCAGAACCTGTGTGTCATATTTCCTCAGGAACTAGATCAGTGGGTACTAAATATTCCCTCATGGCTGACCCATATCAAAATTTTCACCAAGGCAATTAACTCCTTAGGCTTCGCACTGGTCTCCAGGGCTCTGAGCTACACTGGAGCACACGTGTAAAGCCACTGCCTGGGGAGTATCGTTAGCTCCATTCCTGCAGCCTGTATCATCTGAATCATTCCTGCTGTCCCTTGCTTTCTTCCCATCCCATAGGCAATGAGACTTAAGAAAGAGTTTTTCTTCTTGAAAATTCTGTTAACTTAGAAAATGATAAATTAAGTGAAATGGTATTAAGGATTTTGTTTCATTAAATGTGAAACTGGATTTTCACATTTTAACTGGATTAAAATAAAAATGAAGTATCAAAACATGATAATGTAAAATATAGATCTCAATTTTTTAAAAAATGATTTTATTTAGGGAGAGAGAGAGTGAGCACAAGCAGGGGGAGTGGAAGGCAGAGGGAGAAGCAGGCTCCTCGCTGAGCAAGGAGCCCGATGCAGGACTCGTGGGACTTGATCCGAGGACCCCGGGATCATGACCTGAGCTGAAGGCAGATGCTTAACTGACTGAACCACCCAGGGGTCCCTAGATCTCAAGTTTGTATCAAGAAAACAATTACATAGGATGCAGTACAATTAAATAACATTTCAATTAGTAGTTCTATTGCATTAGTGTTTTTCAAATAAATCGTCTTCTCCATCCCTCCCCCTTTTTGACATATCAGTGTAAGATTGCCAACTATAGCTTTATGGGGAAAGGCTGTCATCTAATCTGAAATTATATGCTTTTCATCTCTAAGTCTCTCTTTTCAAAAGAAATGATAGTAGTGGTAGACGTTCACTTAAAAAAAAGTTCTATCTTGTCAAAATTAGATAATTATTGCTAACAAATTCAGTAGACCTATCCCATCTTTTCTATTCACGTTCTCATGAAGTATCTGGCAGCCTTTGAAGGGTCATGGGCCAAGGTGTTCTCTCCTAGGTTCTGTGTAACAATCTAGACTGAAAAAGAACATTTGCCTTGTGAAGATGCTTCTCACTTTCTTCTTTTAGATTCCCATGTATGTCTCTGTATTTTTCCATATGTATTTACATAATTATTTCAAATATTATTTTTTTAGTTCTAGAATTTCCCTTTAGAAATTTTATTACTGTTCTTTCTTTACGGAAAATCACTATCTTTTCATGCATTGTTAGTATATTTTCATTTACTTCCCAGAGCATAGTTATAATAATGGTTTAAAATCCTAACTCAAACATCTGGTCGTATTGGAGTAGTTTCTATTGATTGTTTTGACTCTTGAGAATAGGTCACATTTGTTTGTTTTCATATGTAAAATTATTTTGAAATGTATCTTGGATATTATAAATGTTGTATTATGTAGACTGGATTTTTAAACTACTCCTCTGGAGAGGATTGCTTTCTGTTTATTTTAGCAGGGAATTAATTTGGTAGGGCTAAAACAGCAAATTATGTCTCTGGGGCAGCAGCTCAAATTTCAGTTGTTATTTTATCCTTAGCTAAGCTGCTTGGAGCCTGTCCCATACATGTGTGGCTTGGGAATTATCCAGAAATGTGATCCAAGTCTATGCACAGAACTTGGGGCTCCCTCCTCTGGCTCTGTCCTTTCTAAGTTTCCTTCCTCACTTTCCAGCACTCGAGTTTTCCTCAAACACTTTCTTTCAGTTTTGTGGGCCAAAACCCAGCAGATTTTCTATTCAAGTTTTAGCCATCCCCACATGGCAAAGACTGGGCCCTGCTTTCAGGCTAGAAATTGTAAAACTGGGAAACATTCAGTGCTGTTCCCATCTGTCAAGTGTCAAATCTCTTCCAGAACATGCTTGCTTTTGGTTGCTCTCCAGTGTCTTTAGTTGGAGTTCTTGTTTTTAATTTTTGTTTGTTTAATTTGTTTAGAGTTTATACTTGTAATCTCTAAGAAGATTGGTTCAATAAGAACTTAGTCATGTCAGAAGTGGAAACCATTTTTATAATTATATAATATGCAGACTCAGTGTCCTTAGTTTCCAACAACCAAGTCAATTTTAGTAAATTCAGGTAAGAAATAAGTATGTTGACCAGTATCAGTGCATTAGTTTGCTAAGGCTACCATAAGAAACTGTTACATACTGGGTGAATTAAGCAACAGAAATTGATTTTCTCACATTTTTGGAGTCAGAAAGTCCAAGATCAAGATGCTGGCAGGATTGGCTTCTTCTAGGAGAGACCTCTTTCCTTGACGTGCAGGCAGCCATTTTCTTGCCATGTCTTCACATGGTCTTCTCTCTGCCTGTGTCTGTGTCCTAATCTCCTCTTCTTGTAAGGAAACCAGTCAGATTGAATTAAGGGGTTCTCTGATGACCTCATTTTAACTTAGTCCCCTCTTTGAAGGCCTTATCTTTAAATGAAGTCACATCCTGGGGTACTGGGGATTAGGGCTTCAACAACACAAAGTTTGGGACACACACAATGCAGCTCATATCAATCAACTACCACATTCATTCTTCAAGACGGCCAGAGAACAAGAGTACGGAGTCAGTAGTAACCACCAGTTTAAACCACATGAAAACAGTGTTCATGGAGATACTCTTACTATCCCTGCTGAGCATAGAGACCTCAACGTGTTACTTAAAACTGGACACTGGACAGAACCTTTAGAACAAATGTAGCCTCTGAAAGTTAGATGTCGTATCCACAATGTACACCAGAAATAGCTTTCAAACGCATGATGCCTTTGCATTACGAAATCCAGAAGTCTCTTGGGAATAAGTATTTTTGGTGGTATTGTATTGGTGGGTCACGTGTCTGTATCCTAACTACTATCCAATCTACAGCTATATATGGAAAGATTCCCTCTGAAGGGGACCAAGAAACTGGATGAACAGAGCCTCCATAACAAGGGACGGCAGCAATATCGGTAGAAAAGGGAGACATAGTCTCACAAGGAAAAAAACCACACCTGAGGCATAGTGTTCCACAGTCAGGAGGAATCCTGGTGCTGATGGGCACCATTTTGGAATCCTCCCTCTAGACCGTTAATGGCAGGGGTCACACCCTACTGAGACCCTAACAATCCTGTGCCTCTGCCAGGCGTTGTAGTCAATAGGACAATAACCCTAGCAATCAGCATGCCAATAGCAGTTATGGCTTCACCACAACAATAGGGTGCATGTGTCCACATAGGGGACACCTTTGGAGCACCCAGCTCTGGTGAGGAAGAGTGTTGTGTTTCTGGGCTCCAAAGGACATCTCCTACATAAGGCCACTCTTTAAAGACTGGGAGATATAATTGAACTACGTAATATATAATACATACAAACAAACGGAGCTAGGAGATAGAGAAATCTGTTACAAATGAAAGAACAAAACAAAACTTCAGAAAAAGAACTAAACTAAATGGGGATAAGCAATCTAGAGTTCAATAAACAGTTCAAAGCCATGGTCATAAAGATGCTTACCAACTTGGGAGAAGAATGGAGAACACGTAAGGATTTTAACAAAGAGATGGAAGATGTAAGAGAGTACCAACCAGAGCTGACGAACACAATAACAAGAATGAATAGCACATTAGAGGGAAGCAAAAGCAGATTAGATGACGCAGAAGAACAGAGCAAGGATCTGGAAGATAAGGTAGTGAAAATCACCCAAACTAAACATAAAAAAATAATTTAAAAAAATGAAGATGGTTTAAGGGACCTTTGGGACAACATCAAGCATGCTACCATTCGCGTGATAGAGGTCCCAGAAGGAGAAGAGAGAGAGAAAGGGGAAGAAAGCTCATTTGAAGAAATAATAGCTGAACAGTTCCATAATCTAGAGAAAGAAACAGACATCCAGGTCCAGGAGGCACAGAGAGTCTTCAACAAGATGAACCCAAAGACATCTACACCAAAACAGATTAAAATTAAACTATTAAAAAATAAAGATAAAGAGAGAACCTTAAAAGCTGAAAGAGTAAAGCCATTAGTTATACATAAGGGAAATCCCATGAGACAATTGATTCTTCATTCTGGTAAGCCTATCACAAGAGACAAAGATTAAAAGCCCCTGTACTAGGAGGCTGATGAAAGGTAGCTTCCTCTATTTCTTGGTAATAAGTTACTTCCTTCTGGTTTCCATAAGATTAGGAAGTATCTTCTTTCCACGAACATCTCTGTGTTTATTATAAGACAAAAGTTAAATCTACACTATAGTCATAAAATCTCAGTGGCAAGTTATATCTCTCTAAGTGAAGCCACAGGTATAATAAAAATTCAACAATTTTTTGAAATTAAAAAAAAAAAGAGTACTGGCTAATTTTTCACCAGAAAGTTTGCAGTCCAGGAGGGAGTGGGGTAATATATTCCAACTGCTGAAAACAACAAATTTATAACTAAGAATATTCTACCCAGCAAGTTTATCATTTAGAATTGAAAAGAAGACAGAGTATCCTAGAGAAGCAGAAGCTAATGGAATTCATCAACACTAAACCAGCTTTAAAAGAAGTATTAAGGAGACTTCTTTGAGTATGGAAAAAAAAAAAAAAGGTCAGGGGCGCCTGGGTTAAGCGTCTGCCTTTGGCTCAGGGTATGATCCTGGCATTACGGGATCGAGCCCCACATCAGGCTCCTCCGCTAGGAGCCTGCTTCTTCCTCTCCCACTCCCCCTGCTTGTGTCCCCTCTCTCGCTGGCTGTCTCTCTCTCTGTCAAATAAATAAATAAAATCTTAAAAAAAGGAAAAGAAAAGAAAAGAAAAAAGGTCAACACTAGAAGTAAGACAATATGCAAAAGAAAAAATATCTCACCGATTAAGGCAAACATATAATCAAGTTAGTGGAACAACCACTCATAAAGTTAGAATGAAGGTTAAAAGGCAAAAAAAATAAAATCAGCTCTGGCTAAAATAAGTAGTTAAGGGACCCACAGAATAAAAATATGTAAAATCTAACATCAGAAACAGAAAACATAGGAGGGGGGAATGTAATACCTTTAGAATGTGGTCAGATTTAAGTGACCACCAATTTAAAATATCTTGCTCTACACATAGGTTATTATATACAATCTTCATGAAAACCACAAACCGAAAACCTGTAACACACACACACACACACACACACACACACACACACACACACACACAAATAAAATAAAGAGAAAGTAATCCAAAGATAACACTAAAGAAAATCATCAAATCGAAAGGGAAGAGAAGAAAGGAACAGAGAAAAACTACAAAAACACTTAGCAAATAGCAATAGACACATACTTATTAATAATTACCTTAATTGTAAGTGAACAAAATGTTCTGATAGAAAGACATAAGGTGGGGCGCCTGGGGGGCTCAGTCGTTAAGCGTCTGCCTTCGGCTCAGGGCGTGATCCCGGAGTTCTGGGATCAAGCCCCACATCAGGCTCCTCCGCTATGAGCCTGCTTCTTCCTCCCCCACTCCCCCTGCTTGTGTTCCCTCTCTCGCTGGCTGTCTCTGTCCTGTCAAATAAATAAATAAAATCTTTAAAAAAAAAAAAAAAAAAGAAAGACATAAGGTGGCCGAATGAATAAAATAACAAGACCCATCTATATGCCGCCTGCAAGAGACTCACTTCAGGCCTAAAGACACACACAGACCGTAAGACAAGGAATGGATGAAGATATCCTCTGTAAAGGGGAAGTGGTAAGCAAGCTGCAATAGCAAGAATTATACCAGACAAAATAAATTTTTTTTTAAAGATTTTATTTATTTATTTGACAGATAGAGACAGCCAGCGAGAGAGGGAACACAAGCAGGGGGAGTGGGAGAGGAAGAAGCAGGCTCCTAGCGGAGGTGCCTGATGTGGGGCTCGATCCCAGAACGCCGGGATCACGCCCTGAGCCGAAGGCAGATGCTTAACCGCTGTGCCACCCAGGTGCCCCAGACAAAATAAATTTTAAAGCAAAAGCTGTGACAAGAGATAAGGGTATTGCATAATGATAAAGAGATCAATCCAATAAGAAGATATAACATGTGTAAATACTTATGCCCCAACATAGGAGCACCTAAATAAATAAAGCAAATACGAACAGATAAAAAGGAAGAAACTGAAAGTGATACAATATAATAGGAGACTTTACCACCCCACTTACATCAATGAATAGATCATCCAGACAGAAAATTAATAAAGAAATAACACATTAGAACAGACGGACTTAATAGACATATACAAAACATTCCTTCCCCAAACAGAAGAATACACGTTCTTCTCAAGAGCACACGGAACATTCTTTGAGACGGATCTTGTTAAGCCACGAAAAAAGTCTCAATAAATTTAAGAAGACTGAAATCATATCAAGAGTCTTGTTGGACCACAAAGCTATGAAAGTAAAAATCAATTACAGGAAGAATACTAGAAAAGACCACAAACACATGGACACTAAATGACATGCTACAAAACAACTAATAAGTCAATGAAAAAATTAAAAAAAATTAAAAATTGCCATGACACGCAAAAAAATGAAAACCTAACAGTTCAAAATTTATGTAGCAAAAATGGTTTTAAGGGGGAAGTTTATAGTGATACAGGCCACCTCAGGAAACAAGAAAAATCTCAAATAAACAATGTAAACTTACACCTACGGNNGGGGGGGGGGAAGAACAACAACAACAAAGCCCGAAGTTAACAGAAGGAAGGAAATAATAAAGATTAAAGCAGGAATAAATGAAATAGAGACTAAAAAAATCCATGGAAAAGATTGATAAAACTAAGAACTGTTTCTTTGAAAAGATAAACAAAATTGATAAACCTTTAGCCAGATTCATCAAAAACAAACAAACAAAAACAGACAAAAAAACAAGACAGAGTCCCAAATAAATAAAATCAGAAATGAAGAAGTTACAACTGACACCACAGTAATACAAAGGGTTCTAAGACTTCCCTAAAGAATTATACACTAAGAAATTGGGACAATAATAAGAAATGGATAAATGCATAGAAACATACAATCGTCCAAGCCTGAATCAAAAAGTAAGAGAAAATCTGAACAGACTACTAGTACTGAAGTGAAATCAGTAATGATAATTTTAAAAACTGCAGTAAACACAAGTTCAGGACCAGATGGCTTCACATTTGAATTCTACCAAACATTCAAAGAAGAGTTAATACCTATCCTTTCCAAACTATCCCAAAAAATTGGAGAGGAAGGAATACTTTAAAACTCATTTTATAATACTGGTGTTACCCCTATAACCAAAAACCAAAGACACTACAAAGAGAGAGAGAGAGAGAGAGGGAATTACAGGTCAATATCCCTGATGAACAAAAATGCGAAAATCCTGAACAAAATATTAGCAACCTGAATACAGCAGTACATTAAAAGGATCACACACCATGATTAAGTGGGATTTATTCCTGATGCAAGGATGGTTCAAAATCTGCAAATCAGGGGGCGCCTGGGTGCCACAGCGGTTAAGCGCCTGCCTTCAGCTCAGGGCATGATCCTGGCGTTATGGGATCGAGCCCCACATCAGGCTCCTCCTCTGTGAGCCTGCTTCTTCCTCTCCCACTCCCCCTGCTTGTGTTCCCTCTCTCGCTAGCTGTCTCTATCTCTGTCGAATAAATAAATAAAATCTTTAAAAAAAATCTGCAAATCAATGAACATGATACACCACATTAACAAAATGAAGGATAAAAATCCTATTATCATCTCGGTGCAGAGATGCAGAAAAAGCACTCAACAAAATTCAAATTTTATCTATGATAAATACTCTCAACAAAGCAGATATAGAGGGGACCTACCTCAACGTAATAAAGACCATATATGACAAATCCACAGCTAACATCATCCTCAATGGTGAAAAGCTGAAATCCTCTCCTTTAAGATCAGGAACAAGACAAGGATGCCCACTCTGGCCATTTTATTCAACATAGTACTGGGAGGTCAAGTCATAGCAATTGGACAAGAAAAAAAAAAATCATCCAATTTGGAAAAGAAGGAGTAAAACTGTCATTTGCAGATGACGTGATATTACATACAGAAAACCCTGAAATCTCCACCGAAAAACTATTAGAACTAATAAATGAATTCGGTAAAGCTACAGGATACAAAATCAATATAGGAAAATCTGTTGCATCTCTATACACTAATAATGAACTATATGAAAGAGAAATTAAGTAAACAATCCCATTTACCATTGCATCAAAAAGAATAAAATACCTAGGAGTAAATTTAACCAATGAGTTGAAAGACCGGTACCTTAAAAATTATAAGACACTGATGAAAGAAATTGAAGACAATACAAATAGGGGGGCCTGGGTGGCTCAGTTGTTAAGCATCTGCCTTCGGCCCAGGGTGTGATCCCAGGGTCCTGGGATCGAGCCCCGCATCGGATTCCCTGCTCCGCTGGGAGCCTGCTTCTTCCTCTCACACTCCCCCTGCTGGTGTTCCCTCTCTCGCTGGCTGTCTCTCTCTCTGTCAAATAAATAAATAAAATCTTTTAAAAAAAATAAATAAAGACTATACAAATAAATTGAAAGATATATGGTGTCCATGGACTGGAAGAATTAATATTGTTAAAATGTTCATACTACCCAGAACAATCTACAGATTCAATGCAACCCCTATCAAAATACCAATGGCATTTTTCACAAAACTAGAACAATCATCCTAAAATTTGTATGGAACTACAAAAGACCCCCAAATAGCCAAAGCAATCTTGAGAAAGCACAAAGCTGGACGCATCACATTCCTGGATTTCAAACTATGCTACAAAGCTATAGCAATCAAAACAGTATAGTACTGGGGCACCTGGGTGGCACAGCAGTTAAGCGTCTGCCTTCAGCTCAGGGCGTGATCCCGGCGTTATGGGATCGAGCCCCACATCAGGCTCCTCCGCTATGAGCCTGCTTCTTCCTCTCCCACTCCCCCTGCTTGTGTTCCCTCTCTCACTGGCTGTCTCTATCTCTATCAAATAAATAAATCTTAAAAAAAAAAACAGTATAGTACTAGTACAAAAACAGATACATGGATCCATGTTCTAGAATAAAGAGCCCAGAAATAAACCCATGCTAATTAATCTATGAGGAAAAAAAAGGAAGAATATAAAATGTGAAAAAGACACTCTCTTCAATAAATGGTGTTGGGAAACTGGACAGCTACATGCAAAAGATTAAAACTGGACCACTTTCTTACACCAAAATAAACTAAAAGTGGATTAAAGACTTAAATGTAAAACCATAAAACTCCTATAGGAAAACATAGGCAGTAAGCTCTTCGGCTTAGTGATACTTTTTTAGATCTGTCTCCTCAGGCCAAGGCAACCAGAGCAAAGCAAAGCAAAACAAAACAAAACAGGACTATATCAAACCAAAAAGGTTTTGCACCGTGAAGGAAATCATCAACAAAATGAAAAGGCAACCTACTGAATGGGATAAAATATTCACGAATGATATATTCAACAAGGTATTCGTATCCAAAACATACAAAGAACTCAGACAACTTGATACAAAAAAATCTGATTTAAAATGAGAAGATCTGAAATGACATTTTTTCAAAGAAGACGCCCAGATGGTCAACAGACACATAAGAAGAAGGACATCATCCCTAATCATCAGCGAAATGCAAATCCAAACCACAATGAACTATCACCTCACACCTGTCAAGATGGCTGTTATCAAGAATGACAATATACAGGTGTTCACAAAGGTGTGGAGAAAGGGAACCCTGGGGCACTGTGGATGGGAATGGAAATCGGTGCCGACATTGTGGAAAACAGCATGGAGGTTTTTCCAAAAAATTTAGAATGGAACTACCAGCAATTCCATTTCTAAGTATTTCTCTGAAGAAAATGAAAACACTGATTCAAAAAGACATATCCACCCTTATACTCATTGCAGCATCATTTACAAGAGTTAATATATGGAGGAAACTTAAGCATCCATCAATAGATGAATGGATAAAGAAAATGCAGTATATACGTACAGCGGAATATTACTCAGCCTTAACAAAATGAAATCATGCCACTTGCAATAAACACGGATGGACCTGGAGGGCATAATACTAAGTGAAATTAGTCAAGGAAAGACAAATGCCATATGATTTCACTTAAACGTGAAATCTACAAAACAAAACAAAATAGAAACAGATTTAGATACAGAGAACAAAGTGATGGTTGGTGGAGTGGAGTAGGGTAGGGGGAATGGACAAAATAGGTTAAGGTGATGAAGAGAAGAGGTACAATGTTCCAGGTATAAAATAAATAAATACATGGCTTGAGGATGTAATGTACAGCAAAGAGAACGCAGTCCACAATAGTGTAACAACTTTGGATAGTGACAGATGGTAACTAGACTTATTGAGGTCTTATTGATGGTTGCTCCCTAATGTATATAAATATCAAATCACTATGCTATTCACCTGAAACTAATATAATATTGTATGTCAACTATTCTTCAATTAATAAATAGATTCCTGGGGCGCCTGGGTGGCGCAGTCCTTAAGCGTCTGCCTTCGGCTCAGGGCGTGATCCCGGCGTTCTGGGATCAAGCCCCACATCAGGCTCCTCTGCTGGGAGCCTGCTTCTTCCTCTCCCACTCCCCCTGCCTGTGTTCCCTCTCTTGCTGGGTGTCTCTATCTCTGTCGAATAAATAAATAAAATCTTAAAAAAAAAAAAAGAATAGAATAGAGCAAATAAATGGCAAGCAATAATCGAAAAATGATAGAAATTTGCTGCAATGAAGGAAGAAAGAGTAGGGTGTCTGGATGGGACGTGTTCATTGAATAGGAGATAGAATTATCAAGACAGGGGTGCCTGGGTAGCGCAGTCGTTAAGCGTCTGCCTTCGGCTCAGGGCGTGATCCCGGCATTCCGGGATCGAGTCCCACATCGGGCTCCTCTGCTGGGAGCCTGCTTCTTCCTCTCCCACTCCCCCTGCTTGTGTTCCCTCTCTCGCTGGCTGTCTCTATCTCTGTCGAATAAATAAATAAAATCTTAAAAAAAAAAGATTCTATTCCATTGGCTGGGGTGGAAATTAAATATGAAAATACATGTAAAATGCCTAGCATGCCTGGCAATTAGGTATCTCTCAATAAATGTTAGCTAAAGTTTTTACACCGTTTTATAAAATAAGAAAGAGTCTAAGTTTCTTTGGGGAAAAAACAAAGAGAAAGCCCAAAACAAACAAATGAAAAACAATGACTCACAACATTAATTAAGCATTTTAAAAAGAGCTGGGCATTATTGCTGAGCGTTTTGTATGTGTTAGCTCATTTAATTCTACTAACAATCCATTAAGTAAGTATTATTATTGTCCCTATTTTTAGATGCATAGACTGAGATTCAGACATATGAATAAATTGCATAAGGTCATATGGCTAATAAGTAGCAAATCTCAAATTCCAATCCAGATTTTTCTGACTCTAGATCTGATGCTTTTTACTACTATGCTGCACTGCTTCTCTGTATATAGATAGAAAACTCATAAGAATAGAATAGAACAGGGGCGCCTGGGTGGCACAGCGGTTAATCGTCTGCCTTCGGCTCAGGGCGTGATCCCGGCGTTCTGGGATCGAGCCCCACATCAGGCTCCTCTGCTGGGAGCCTGCTTCTTCCTCTCCCACTCCCCCTGCCTGTGTTCCCTCTCTTGCTGGGTGTCTCTATCTCTGTCGAATAAATAAATAAAATCTTAAAAAAAAAAAAAAGAATAGAATAGAGCAAATAAATGGCAAGCAATAACCGAAAAATGATAGAGAGAAATTTGCTGCAATGAAGGAAGAAAGAGTAGGGTGTTTGGTTGGGACGTGTTCATTGAATAGGAGATAGAATTATCAAGACAGGGGCGCCTGGGTAGCGCAGTCGTTAAGTGTCTGCCTTCAGCTCAGGGTGTGATCCCGGCGTTCTGGGATCGAGCCCCGCATCGGGCTCCTCCGCTATGAGCCTGCTTCTTCCTCTCCTACTCCCCTGCTGTGTTCCCTCTCTCGCTGGCTGTCTCTGTCAAATAAATAAATAAAATAAAAAAAAAAAAGAATTATCAAGACAAAACAAGACAAAACACTATCTAGACATTTTCTGTTGAACTTCTGAACTTCGAAATTGAAAAAAAAGTCTGTATTAATTAAAAAAAAATGTTACTTACGAATGAAAAAAAATGTGTTTATCACTAGCTTTCTCAGCAACACTAAATGTCAGATGACCACAGAAAATTATCTAGAAAACTTTAGGCTACTGAACCAAAAAAATTCCAATCAAGCTGAAGTCACATTCTCACCAAAAATACCATTGCTATACATTTTTGAAAAATATTGCCAAACAAGTACTTTTACAATTCAGTGGGAGATTGAATAAAAATAAGGAATTTATGGGACACCTGGGTGGCTCAGTTAGTTGGGCATCTGACTCTTTTTTTCTTTTTTTTAAAGATTTTATTGTATTTATTTGACAGAGAGAGAGACACCCAGCAAGAGAGGGAACACAGCAGGGGGAGTGGGAGAGGAAGAAGCAGGCTCATAGCGGAAGAGCCTGATGTGGGGCTCGATCCCATAACGCCGGGATCACGCCCTGAGCTGAAGGCAGATGCTTAACCGCTGTGCCACCCAGGCGCCCCATGGGTGTCTCACTCTTGATTTCAGCTCAGGTCATGATTTCAGGGTGGTGATTCTCTCTCTCCCTCTTCCTCACCAGGTCACCCCCCAGGTCACATGCTCTCTCTCTCAAAAAGAGAGAGAGAAATAAGGAATTTAAGAAGAGGGAAGCACTATTATATATGAAATGAGACCAGTAAAATACAATGTGAAAAAAATAATTCTTACTGGTATTGTTATAAAACTGCAAAAGTGTCGAAAAGTAATTCTTTAATGAGAAACTACATAATTCAAAAATCACATTCAGTGGAATATATTATGTAAAACATCCATTTATAATCAGCACAAATTGAGATTTGTGGGTCTGGAGGGAAGTGTGGAAGCAAAAGAAAGTTGCATATCTTATCTTGCTCAAGAGTGAGTCTTTCGCAATGCTAGTAAATACAGAAAAATAAGTTTTTTAAAAATTGAATAATGTTAAATAATATGTAGACAAATATTTTTATCCAGAAGTTACCACCAGTAGAATAGTAAAAGTTGACACAACATCCAAAAAATGTGTCAGTAGAGAGAAGGTAAAACAATGTACATAGTGAGAGCCAGGAAAAAAACAAAACAAAACTGTAAAGGAAACAATGACACATAAAGGTTAAATAAGAGATGAGGCGATGTAAATAGAATAAAGCAGAGGTAGAAAATTAATATCAGATGATGGCGAATTCAGGTCAAAAGCAATAATGGAGGGGCGCCTGGGTGGCACAGCGGTTACGCATCTGCCTTCAGCTCAGGGTGTGATCCCGGCGTTCTGGGATCGAGCCCCGCATCGGGCTCCTCCGCTATGAGCCTGCTTCTTCCTCTTCCACTCCCCCTGCTTGTGTTCCCTCTCTCGCTGGCTGTCTCTATCTCTGTTGAATAAATAAATAAAAATCTTTAAAAAAAAAAAAAGCAGCAATAATGGAGCAAGGAGTGGTTCTTTTTTTTATTGATAAGGGATCACTGCACAGTAAGGATATGACATCATAAAAATTAATGTGCCAAATAACATCCCACTAAAATATATAAAGCCAAGAATACTTAAAAGTACAATGAGAAATTCACAATCTTAAGGTAAGACTTAAAAATATGACAGATCAGATCGCCAAAAAATAAGAGATACATTTGAAAGTGTAGAACTTTCTCTTCTTCAGACATTATTCATCAAATATCCATAGAACAGTTATAAAAGTTTATTACACATTTTTGGAGCGCCTGGGTGGCTCAGTCGTTAAGCGTCTGCCTTCGGCTCAGGGCGTGATCCCGACGTTCCGGGATCGAGCCCCACATCAGGCTCCTCCGCTGGGAGCCTGCTTCTTCCTCTCCCACTCCCCCTGCTTGTGTTCCCTCTCTCTCTGGCTGTCTCTCTCTCTGTCAAATAAATAAATAAAATCTTTAAAAAATAAAAATAAAAAAATAAAAGTTTATTGCACATTTTAAAAGAACTAGATTAACCTCCCAAAGTCCATGAGTAGTATATTGAAGTTATGAGGCAGAATGATAAAACAAAGACCTGTGAATACTTCCTGAAGAAGCAGAACATGACCAAATTCCTTGAAGCTCCCTGTAATCTTTGCTGATTTCCCTCTTTTCCCCAAATTTCCCTTCAAATAGCCATTTTCCTGAATTCTACTTATTACATTCCTGCTTATCTTGACAGTTTATCCAATACGTATTTAGCGCTCCATAGCTGTGAAACTTGGAATCATTCTGCAAGAAGTCTTCTGCAATTTGCTTCCCATGATGTTTTGAAGTTTCATCAAGATGGATTTGAATAGCCGAGACTCATTCATTGGCATTCTGAATAATATTCCATCGTGTGGATGTGTCACAGCTTATTAGCCACTCTTCTGTCAGTGGCCAGTGTTGTTTCCAGTTATTGTTTCTTTTTCCAATTATTATCAGTGCTTCCCTGAATATCTTCTCTTATGCCAACTGGTACGCGGATGCACAAGTTCCTTAGTAGCGGTATTTTTGGTGGGTCATTACAAGTTAGTGGACTGCATGAGTTTTTTTTTTAATAAATAAAAAAACGTTTTAAAGGAAAACACACACACACACACGTACACAACTGGCATAAGTGAAACCAAAACAATAAGGGAAAATAATTATACAACACTAGAAGTGCGACAGGAAAGGTGACCATAGATTCTAAGTGGATTAAAACAGAAAAAGAGGGTTCTGAACAATGCCATGCTAAACATTTAACTTTCTTAAGGAAATGGATGATTTTCTAGGAAATGTCAGTTACCAAGCTTGACGCAAGAAGAGACCTAAATAAAGCAATGACCATGAGAAAAATTTTAAACATTTGTCAAAGAACTATCCCATCCTTAAAATCTAGGCCAAGAGGCCACTAAAGATTGGTTCTTTGACCTTCAAAGACTAGAAAATTCTTGCAATATTTAATGTGTTCCAGAGCATAGATAAAAATAGAAGTCTTTCCAGTTCATTTTACTAACTTAGCCTAACCACATGTGTCAGTCAGCTTCCAGCAAAAAAACAGATGTCACACTCATATTAGATAATTTGAAGAGAGCTTGATAAAGGTGTGGAAAGGGTGTGGAAATGCCAGATGGGTATGCAGTCTTGTTACTAACCCTAGGCTTGAAGGGGACATGGGAGATGTGATCATGAGAACTTACTAGGAGGGTCTGATAGGAGTTGTGATCTCCTGGGACCTAGAGAGCTTCCTCTGACCTTGAAAGGGAGGAGCTAGGAGAACAGATGCCCTCACATCATTTTTCTATGGCCCTCCAGTTTCCTTTCTGGGTTCCTCATTGGCCAAACCCAACTGGAAGCCATAGGTCGTTGGAGTCCATTGGTGTGGTCCATGTGAGTCAACTGCCTAGGGCACAGAGCAGGTGCAGAAAGATGGAGGTGGCTCTGGAGGGGCAAATGGAAGTCATACTGCACACTGTGATACCCCAATGCCTCAAGGACAACCTAAAAAGAATTACACAAAGAACACGAGTAGAGAACAACCTCACCTAAGAATATAGGAGCAAAAATACTGAAGTAAAATATTAGGAAATTGATTTCAGAACTTGGTTATGATGCTATTGGCAAATAATGTTTTGGTATTAAATGGGGTGTTTTTCTTTCTTTCCTTTTTTTTAAGATTTATTTATTTATTTGACAGAGAGACAGCCAGCAAGAGAGGGAACACAGGCAGGGGGAGTGGGAGAGGAAGAAGCAGGCTCCCAGTGGAGGAGCTCGATGTGGGGCTCAATCCCAGGACCCTGGGATCACACCCTGAGCTGAAGGCAGACGCTCAACAACTGAGCCACCCAGGCGCCCCAAAATGGGGTGTTTTTCTAATTCCATATATATATTTTAGGATCCTTGTTTTTGATTTTACATGTTCAAAGGAAAATTCCCACTCTTTCTTTCTGCTCTTTCTCTCTCCTTCCCAAGGGAGGAGGAATGACTTAACTGATTAGTGTTGAAGAAGACAGCAGGCCTGCTAGACCTCTTTTGGAAGTAGCCTCTCCACTGAAGTTAAGCCACTTCTGCTTCTCCATGGAATGACATTATAGGGAAGGCCTCTGGGCTTCAAGCTGAGCAGTGACTGGGGAGTAAGTTATTAAATCCGGGGGCAATGGAATTAGCAAGCCCATTGGGCTGTGCACCTTGGCGCACCTGTGCACCCACTGGGCCATGTCCTCCAATCCAGTTTTTATCAGAAATCAAGCTAATTAATATCAATCTCCATCTGATTCCTATGTCTTTTATTCATTCTGCACTTGGGAGGAGAAGAATGAACAGTGTTAATCTACTGGCCTTTAAGAATGTCAACATCAGGGCGTCTGGGTGGCTCAGTCAGTTAAGCGGCTGCCTTTGGTGCAGGTCATGATCCTGGGGTCCTGGGATTGAGCCCCGTGTTGGGCTTCTCTGCTCAGCAAGGAGTCTGCTTCTCCTTCTGCTCCTACCCTGCTCATGCTCTCTTTCCCTCCCTCTCCTTCTTGCTCTCTCGCTCTCTCTCTCAAATAAATAATTAAGATCTTAAAAAGAAAAAAAAAAAAAGAATGCCAACACCAAGTATGTGGAGAAAGGGGAACCCTTATACACCGTTGATGGGAACGTAAGTGGTATAGGCACTATGGAAAATAGTATGGTCGTTTCTTTAAAAAATTAAAAACTAAACTACCACAGTATCCAGCAAATCGCACTCTTGGGTATATAGCTGAAGGAAATGAAATCACTGTGTTGAGGAGATAATTGCACACCTGTGTTCACTGTCGCCTTATTCACAATAGCCAAGATATGGAAACAACCTAAGCGTCCATCACCTGAGATGGAAGATGTGGCATATATACAATGGAATATTATTCAATCAAGAGAGAGAAGAAAGTCCTACCATTTGCAACAACATGGGTGGATCTTGAGGGCATTATGCTAACTGAGAGACGTCAGATTGATGAAGATACTGTAGGATATCACTTCCATGTGGAATCTAAACCGGAAATTGTAACAAGAGAATAGAATGGTGGTTACCGGGGACTGAGGAGTGGGGGGATTGGGGAGATGCTGTTGAAAGGTACAAATTTGCAACTAGTAGACAATTAAGTTCTGGAGCTCTAATACCCAACATGGTGATTACAGTCACCAGTACGGTGTTGTAAACTCCATGAGTTGCTAGGAGACGAGATCTTAACTGTTCTCAACACAAAAAAGAATTGATAATTATGTGGCATGATAAAGGTGTCAGCTAATGCTATTGCAGTAATGCTATTACAATATAAAGATGTATCAAGCCACCATATTGTACACCTCAGATTCAGGCCACGTTATATGCCAATTATTTCTCAAAAAAAAAAAAAGGCAAAAAAATGGCTGTCTACATCGAATTCCTCTTTCTGCAGACATTGTCTCTATCACCACAACCATACAGCCAGGGGGACTCGACAAATCCTGTCCTCTGGGTAGGGAAGAATCAGAATGAACAAAGAATCCATTCATTGGCTTTCGAGCCCAGAAGCTTTATAAATCTATACCCAAACAGAATTACAAGCCGTGACTCTTCCACAAGAGAGAAGAAAAGCTTTGATTTTTTCAGAAACTTGGCTTTGAATGGGGGAATCAGACATGAAGTTCTTACCATCAACCAGAGCATGCGAAGAACTGAAGATAAAGTGAAAACCTTTCCTCTGCCCAGACAGGGGAAGCTACAAACCGTAGGTAAGAAAGGACAAGTGAGAGTCTACTTGAGGTTGGAGGAGATGATGGAGGGAATGGAAATTCTTATGGAATCTTTGGAGGAGCTGAGAAGGTTCCAGAGTAGAAGAGGCCATTTTCTGACTTCCCATGGGGTGACCTGGGAAAATGCAAGCCTTAAGAAAGTCTACTAAAAGACAATTGGTCCAATATGGAGTCACTTATGCTAAGTTCTGTATCACCAAACCAAGACCTAACTAACTTAATCATAGTTTTGGCTCTCTCCCAGAAATAAAAACTTACACCTGTCAATCAGGAATCACCTGGTCATCTGCCTGATAAATCCCTGCTGTCTCCTACAGGAAAGTGACCCTGCAATGACCAACCCACTTTTTTTTTCCCCCCGAGTATAACTTCTTTGTTCCTGCTTCCTTCTGCCTGTAAAAGTCTTTGGTTTTGTATTGGTACTCGGAGCTCCTTTCTATCAACCAATCAAGAAAGCCAATAAGATCTTTAAACTTTACTCCATTGAATTTTGTTTTTTAACTAAGTCCAAACCAAACCAAACCAATTAAAGCATGCGGGTGTTGAGTTACATTGGCTGTGATTGACATGGAGCCAGATGGACGTGAAGGTAGCTTTGCAGATTCCTGAGCTCACTGGGGGAAGGCAGCCCGGCATTCCCTACCCCTGCTCCCAGGGTAGCATATCAGGCATAGGGAAGAATGAATGTTCTATGGAACACACTTTGGGATTTGCTACTATGCTTAGTTCTTGGGTCTGATGCCAGGAGCTTGAATTTGGGCAAAAGGACAGAACTGACTCTCACTTATCATCTGTGAATGCCCTTTGGTGACTATCTGATCAACAGTCTAGAGCCTCTTTCAGCTGCCTACACTTTGTCTTTCTGGGGGCTGAGTGGATTACATCGGCACCTGTCAAACAAGGGGCTCTCGTTTTCCCCTATAAGCTGGTGCTATGTCTCGGAGGACTTTTCTGTCTTGGGAAGCTTCACAGTGCTGTGTTGCAAGAAATAAATGCCCTTGGCTGGTCTGAAGGGACCTGTCACAACCAGATGAAGACAGGAAAAGTGCTGATGGTAGGAATGAGGATGCCCCAAACGACAAAAGTTTTCAAAGTGCTTTCTCACGGCGACATTGCGTTGGAGATAATTTGGAGGCGAGGAAAGTGGCGTCCCACGAGATTAGAAAATCTACCCAAGAAAACAAAGCCGTGAAGTGGCAGAAAGGGCATTCAAACCCAGATTTTATGTTTCAGGCTGGTCCCATCCTCCCTCCATCTCCCTGGGCTGCAGTGATGGCCCCAGTCATAATGAATGTCAATGAACTTTTAATGAGGTCTTAATCAAGGGCTTCATTACAGACTCTTGGGGAGCCGAGCAATGGCCCTTAGGAGACAAAAGCTGGCATTCAGGCCAAAAGGGCTTGGGGTTCTGGTCCCTTTCAAGGACGTTGCAGCCCCTCTTCCCCCCTTTACTCCCACTGCCCTGAAGACCTCAAGCAAACAAAAGGAAACCCTCGGATCTACTTTGCATCAGCGCTGGACTGCCCTTGGCCTTGGTGCTAATGAAATCACTTGACAAATCCGCCTGAGAAGTTGCATTTCATTTGCATGTGTTTAGCGGCTCCCAGTGTCCTCACTTCCTAAGACTGATGGGACCCTCCTAAAACCACAGGAAGCCACATTTTTCTTCCCTTTCTTCTTCCAGCCTCTCTCCTACCCCAGCTAGGCCCGTCTTGCTTGCAGAGGCCCATCTAACAACCAAGTTTAGCCCCTGGCAGATTTTTCACACAACGGAAAGGCAAAGATTCATATGCCTTCATTCAGAGCTGCTGACTTATCTGGAAAATCCCAGCTTGACCTCATTTCTTATTGCATTTTCTTCCTCAAACACCCAAACGTGGATATGCTCACGAACTGATAGGGCTGCTGCGAAATGAAGAAATGTTCCCAATAAACTCTTGGCTTTCAATCGGTTTACCAAATAATGTGCATCTGTCACAAGCGTTGGGTCCGGATGCCGAGATCACACGCGAGGAAAATTAATATAGAAGTTTGTGTATTTTTACAGTCATTCTTATCAGATGCCTTGATCATGGCTCTCCCAAGAGCAAATTTTTAAAATTAAAATACTGATTCTGAGTATGTAATGCTCACACAGAATGAGCGAGGCACCCTGTCATTTCACCCCCCGAAGATTCTGTGAGCTACAATATGCCGAACGCATGAATATGTCCAAGAGAATGGCCGCTGGAGGTAGCAAGATTGGAACTACGAATATTTACTTATCAGAAAGGTAGTTGAAAGCAGATTATAGTAAAAATAATAATAATAAGGAGAATAATCAATTATATATCATATTATGTAATAAATAAAAAATAATAATAACAGCTCCAGTGCACTCCTTCTCTCCTGTGACCTCTATTAACATTAGAGCCAACTCAGCATCTGCCAGAAAATAATGGAGAAATGATCACCTTCATGGCCCCTCCATTAATCGGTTTCTTCTAGATGTCTTCATGCCTTTCCCCATCTTGCTTCCCAACTGCCTCAAACCCAGGACTAAGGGAAGGAAAGAAAAAGTAGAGTTTAGCGTATGTCTACAGGATATCATAAATGATACAGATACTAAGTTTTTGTTTCTGCCAGCCCTTTCTGTGTCTGGCTTTTTCCCAGCCGCATCACTATGAATGGGCAAGTTCAGAGCGGTTCTGGAAATGGGAAGAAGCGGTACACTTGATGAGGGAACAGAAGACAAGCTGAGGACAAAGCAGAAACTGACACCCTGCAACTCCCCCCCCCCACCCCATGGAATGCATGTGACACTCCTCAGGCACTCCCCGCTGCCCTAAAGGACAAAGAAATAGTCAACCTGTAGAGACCACAATCTTGCAAGACTTGTGTCTCCCTCAGTTTACAAATGTCTTAGCAGCTTACAAGAACAAAGCTATCAGTAACCTAGCTTCCAGAAGAGAATGTATGTAGACACAATGAAATTTCCTTACTAACCTACAGCCCATTGACACGTCCTTGAAACAGGCAGAGTGACATTCCTCTAGGAACTCAGCGGCCTCAATGTTAATGTTTTGCTAAGGGCCAAAAGCAGTCCTAGCCTGACCCCCTCCCCTCCACCAAGATCCTGTAAGTCTATTTTAACGTATAAAAATTCCTTTGGAGGGGGCGCCTGGGTAGCGCAGTCGTTAAAGCGTCTGCCTTCGGCTCAGGGCGTGATCCTGGCGTTATGGGATCGAGTCCCACATCAGGCTCCTCCGCTGGGAGCCTGCTTCTTCCTCTCCCACTCCCCTGCTGTGTTCCCTCTCTCACTGACTGTCTCTCTGTCACATAAATAAATAAAATCTTTAAAAAAAAAAAAATTCCTTTGGAAACTTCCTTTATTTCTAACCCCCCCCCAAGATATGTGTTGGCAATCATCCCCCAAGCATATGGCCCACCAATAGACCTCTGAAGGGTCTCATGACTAAGGTTTTATCAGACTTTAATAAATGACCTTTTCCCAAAAACAGCTAGCCCCCTCAAGGTCCTGGAAACATTGCTTCCAAAATTCCTTAGAGACTGACGCTATCCCTAATCCCCCCCAACTTGAGGGTATATAATGGGCCATTCCTCACAACCCCGGGGCAGCAGCTCTTTCTGCCCACGGGTCCTGTCCCGTGCTTTCATAAACGACCATTTTGCACCAAAGACGTCTCAAGAATTCTTTCTTAGTCGTCAGCTCCGGACTCCACCCCACTGAACCTCACCTATATTCCCCAACCCCATCACACTGAGGGAAGGAGAGGATCTGCAAAAATACATTTAAATGACATCAGAAGAAGGTAAGTGTATATAAAGTTACTTGAAGATTTGCTTTGAATGTTAAAGTTCACAGGTATGTAGGATGTGTTTCGTTACACAAATGACTGACACAACTTCTAATTTGGGGACCAAAATACTGAGGTGCAGAATCAGCTGGGTTCAGAAGAGCTTGTGTGCATCTCTTTACAACTCAGTTCTGTGATTTCTTGTTGATAATGCGAAATCAGCTGTACAGGAGTATTTACACCGAGGAAATTGGCCAACACTACAAACTGGGGCTTTACCATATCACCACTGGATACATTACCCATCTGGCCTTGCTTCTGCCACCAAACTGCCTGCACCAACCTTCCCATTTGTACTGCCTTTTCCCCTTTTCTCTGTTCAGGGAGGAGTAGAGTGATCGCTCACTAATTCCACGTCCACTAAGTGCAAAGCTGCTGGGTCCTATGGAGAATTCTGGAATGTCATGGTTAGTGCTGGCAACCTGTTGAGCGGTAGTGGGAGGCAGAATTAAAGGAGCACCGTAGCTCCCTATTGGGGGCTGGGAAGGCTTGAGGGTTGGCACAGAAGAGGTTGCCTATGAGCTGTTCCTGGAAGAACAGAGGGAGATTGCAGTTAACAGAAATGGAAGGAGAGAGAAGGAGAGAGAAGGAGGGAACCACCAGAGTGGAGGGATTTGCAAAAACAGACAAACAAACAAAAAAAGCGAGTCTATGAAATGAACTGAAATGAACATGCAGGGGTGTCGGAAGCGGGGGTAGGTGATCTGTGCCCACAGGAAAGACTCCATGATTCATGAAGGCCGGTGGTCAGAGCGTACTTTTCAGAATTTTGAGTTTTCACTTTGATAGGAATTCAAAGGTCACTTTCTCATCTATATAGTTATTATTTTAATATTAGTATATTAATTTTTGTGACCGATGTGTGTGCAGGGGGAGGGGGTGTCCAAGTTTTCCAGCACAAGCCACGCCTACAAATTAGCTTCTTTATGCTGCAAAAAATAGTGACAAGGAGAATTTCCCTCCCCAAATCGTGTCATTTTTGCACGAGGATTATTTTAAACAAAAGAAATCAAAACTTAGCAGATTTAGGAAAAGCTCTTTTCCTCCCCCTCAACTGCCTTAATTTACATTGGAAAAAAAGGCCTGTACCCGGAAAAGAGGTATTATCTGAGGTATCTTTTTTTTTTTTTTTTTTTTTTTTAAATGATTTTTTATTATATTATGTTAGTCACCATACAGTACATCCCCGGTTTCCGATGTAAGGCTTGATGATTCATTAGTTGTGTATAACACCCAGTGCACCATGCAATACGTGCCCTCCTTACTACCCATCACCGGTCTATCCCATTCCCCCACCCCCCTCCCCTCTGAAGTCCTCAGTTTGTTTCTCATAGTCCATAGTCTCTCATGTTTCATTCCCCCTTCTGATTACCCCCCCTTTCTTTATCCCTTTCTTCCCCTACCGATCAACCTAGTTCTTATGTTATCTGAGGTATCTTTTTACCTAAGAAACTTATCTGCATAACAGGGTAAATTTTGTTTTCCAGACTTCTCCTCTGCCTCCCTGTGAGCGGCCTGCCTCCCTTTTTATTCCTGAACCCCCATCCCTTTCCTTAAACTCAGGATGCTCTATACACCGCAATGATCTGGCTGCCCTTTTGGTCTCATATTTTTATGGGACTCCTGTGTGTATGAAATTTATCTGTTTTTCTCCCGTTTATCTGTTTTATATCAATTTCATTATTAGACCAGCCAAAGAAAATAAAGGGGAAGAAAAGAAAGTTTTTCCCCTACAGTGCAAAGAAATTTAGCCTTTCATTGCCTTTGCAAACAATCTTTGCAAAAAGAATCTTGAATTTTTTTGCATTTGAAGGTATTTTTAAAAATATATCCATAAGCAACATGTCTAGCAGTAGGATTCCAGATCAAAAGGCATGTACACTTTAAAACTTGATTGATATGGCCACGTTTCCCCCCAAGAAGTTACACAAATGTACATTCTCCCAGCTCTGTGAAAGAGCCTTTCTTTACTTGCAATCTGACCAGTATGGGGTATTAGTAAATTTTTTTAAATGCCAATCTGGATAGTGAAAATTGTATGTAGCTGAATTTATATTTCTCCAATTATGAGTGAGACTGATGTTTTATTTTATTTTATTTTTTTAAAGATTTTATTTATTTATTTGACAGAGATAGAGACAGTCAGCAAGAGAGTGAACACAAGCAGGGGGAGTGGGAGAGGAAGAAGCAGGCTCACAGCGGAGGAGCCTGATGTGGGGCTCGATCCCATAACGCCGGGATCATGCCCTGAGCCGAAGGCAGACGCTTAACCGCTGTGCCACCCAGGCGCCCCGAGACTGATGTTTTAAATACGATCATTGGTCCCTGTATTTATTCCTTTTTTATAAGCTGCTGGGGTCTCTTGCTCTCAATTAGCTTGCTCAGCTTTTCTACTGATTTGTAGAAATGCTTTGCGAATAAAGGGAACAAACTATCTGTCTCTCCTGTGTATTGTCCTTATTTTTGTTCAGCTCGTTGTTTGTCCTTGATTTCATTTATGATTTTATTTTTCTGATGATAAT
This sequence comes from Ursus maritimus, assembly GCF_017311325.1. NCBI lineage: Eukaryota > Metazoa > Chordata > Mammalia > Carnivora > Ursidae > Ursus > Ursus maritimus. Next base: position 66,472,085 of record NW_024423786.1, on the reverse strand, counting down.
ACAGAGATTTTTAAAACACCTTTTGTGTTCAAATCAATCGATCTTCCTTCTTATGGGTCTGGGCCTTGTGATGTGTTTAGAAAGAACTTTAAAATTATAAATCAATTCTTTTCTGCTTTCTTATTAAAAGAACTGAGGGTTTTATTACTTGGTAGAAAGACCTTAAATTTACACATTTTTAAAAATAATAATAAGTATCCATTTCCATAGCAAGTTTGTAACATATTTATTTATTTAACAGTTATTTAAAGTCTCAGTTCTATTTATATTTAAAGTTATACATATTTAGGGGCACTGGGTGGCTCAGTCATTAAGCGTCTGCCTTCAGCTCAGGGCGTGATCCCAGTGTCCTGGGATCGAGCCCCGCATTGGGCTCCTTGCTCTGCTGGGAGCCTGCTTCTTCCTCTCCCACTCCCCCTGCTTGTGTTCCCTCTCTCGCTGGCTGTCTCTCTCTCTGTCAAATAAATAAATAAAATCTTTAAAAAAAATAAAATTATACATATTTAAAGTTTCTTTAAAGGCAAAGAGCTCTCATTCTTATGGGAAGACATATAGTTAATTATTTTATATAATTCTATATGACGTAAGTGTATAGAACATTATAGAACAACTCATTCATCCAAAAACCTAGGGAGCCCTCTATGTCTATCATATATATTATATATATGCACAGGCAATAGAATGCATTTATCAAAAAAATTAGGGAGCCCTCTCAGAGGGAAAATAGAGGGTCTTTAAGATGGGCATTCTGTCTCAAGGTGTGTTCAAAGTAGGACAGGACATACAGAGTGAGCTCAGGTGTTGACAACAAGAGGGGATGCTGTCCTGTGGAGTGGGGGAGGGGGGACTGGAGGGACAGGGTCTGAGCTGCCACTTTGGGCATTCCCTGGAGGTCTGATCTGTCCCTTTTCAAGTTCAGGTAAATTTGAAAAGCTCGTTTCTTCCTCCAGAAAGACCAGAGAAACTGTTCAATCGGTATGGAGACCACCAACAGGTGTTGGGGGGGAGCAACTGCATGAGACTAGAGAGAAGTTCTCTGGGGCTCACCCTAGCAGAGGACCAGCTGAGAGATTTTGAGCCTAGGAGAAATAGCTGAAAGGTCCAGGGCTGTAGACAAGAGCCAAAGAATGAGGTACTTGGTCTAAGAAAGGCAACACTTCTCAAACCAGCAGCTACTACGTCCAGTAACCCCCAACCCCCAGACCTGTCAGGGCTTCATTCGATGAGAGCTCCACGTATAACTGAGGAGGGGCTCAGGGCTTGCGCATACGATCTAAAGGTGGATGTCCTTAGCCCCATTGTAAAGAAGAAGAAAGTGAGGTGCAGAGAAGTCAAATAACTCGCCCAAGGTAAAAATCTTAGCGAAACCAAGACAGCATCTGGCAACTCATGGTAAATTGTTCCTAGCATCTGTTCCTGATATTTTGCTGTGAATACGCATGGCAAGCTCAAGAAACGCTACTCCAAAATATGGTACCCTGGTATACTGAGTATTTTAAATGGAAGGAATCTGAGAAATGGCAGACCTAGGAAGGACTTTGAGGGGTGCCCTCCTTAAACCCAGAGGAAGGGAACATTCTTATCTCCGAAGATGGAGGGAAGACAAGGGACTTCTGAATGAACAGGCTTTGTTAAGTTTCCCCCAGTTTACTACACTTAGCTCACACCCTTTGTCCTATCATGTTTTCCCATGACTTTCTACTTTTCATCACACTAAGCATAAAAAATGCTCAGACGTAACTGCTTCTTCCTGTCTTCATTTCCTCAGGAAGGCTCCCATGTCACATAAAACTGATATTAAATAAATGTGTATGCTTTTCTCTTGTTAATCCATCTTTTGTTACAGAGACCCAGCTAGGAACCAAAAAGGGTAGGAAGAAAAAAAGCCACCTTCCTCCCCCGCAAGCATCCTGTTAAAATATGATACTTACATGTTCCAATCCCTGCTTCCTCCTCTTGGTTCCCGTCTGGTCTTCATGACTTCAGCCCCTGGTCCTGGAACAGAACTGAATTCCTCTCACATAGCATCTTGCTCAGGCTTGGGCATCTATAATTCTTCCTCTTTTCTTTAAGTAATGAAAAGCCGCCACTCCATCGGAACACGTCAGCAGACTGCAAGTTGAGGGAAGATGTGTTTTGGGTCAAGGACCTTTTTATTTATTGCTCTTAAAATCCTTCCTCCCCTGCTCACAACCATTCTTAAGCACCTGGTTTTCTCACTGTCCGACATCTTTGATTGAGGGGGCATCAAACACAGGCCCACCGCCATCTCCTACATCCCAGGGGAAAGAGCTCTGGCTGCTGGACCAGAAGACCAAGGACAGACCCAGCTGTCTTCAGTTCCAGTCCCAGGAACTGGGAGGCTGGACTGTCAGAGCACAGATCTACTTCACACTTGTCCCCACTTCTTGCTCATCTCCCTTCCTTGCTGTCAAATCCCAGTGACAATATAGAATGAAAGATGCTGACTTGATGGGAAGACAGGTGATTAGAAACACTTCTTGTAACACCTTCTCTCTGTTCTCTGCTTTCCCCACAATCCCCTCTCCTCTCCCTGCCCCTTCCCCAAATTTACTTGGTGATCCACTCCCCATCCCACTCCCCTGAAGGTCCCCACAGTTCCTTGGCCTCGTCGGCTGCACAGGCTGGCTGACGGCTCAGAGCCACAGAGCTTAGAGTCTCACGGGGGGTGTAGACAGGTGCGGCTTGAGTGCAGGTGGCCTCAGGCCAGGATGGGGTGGAGGAGTGAGGCCAAGCCAGCCCTGTACACTCACCTGGACTTTCAGTGCTCTATGTCTCCACCCCATCCTGCTTATTCCTCAGAGGATCTGCCATGACCTTGTGGCCTGGGGGTAGCTCCACTGCCTGGAGTACAGGTTGTGTGAGGGTAGAGAGCGTATCCACCATGTTTACTATTGTATCCCCAGCATCTAGCTAAGTATCTGGCTCATTATGGACAAAATATATATTTGTGGGCTGAATGAATGCAGTCGAACTGTGTATGTGTGTACATCTCTGTGCGTAGAGACAAAGGGGTGTGCAATGGGATAGGGAGAAAGATGCTTCTTCCAGGTGTTAAAAAACAAAATTCAACTGAGTAAATTTAAAGATCTAATTGGCTTTTTTCAATGCTTCATGAATTGGGCAGCTCCCTTCTACCAGATAGAAGGGAGCTCTGAGGAGCTGCACAAGATGGAAGGCTTTGATAGGCAGAAGGGGGCAGGAGCAAGGAAAAAGCAGATTACCTCATTTTTCTTTGGGGTATAGAAGGGGTCCATCGGGTGGATTACCTCACTAGTGTTGACCAAGAAATTCCAAATTCTGACTGACTTCCTAGGATTACATTCCTGGGAGGGGCTGCAACTGCATTTAGGTCAGGAATGAAGTGTTGGTTTGCTGATGTGGGGCTTAGCACCAATGACTCCATTTTGCGCCTGTTGTTTCTTTTTTGATACAAGGAAAAGGTTTATATTGTGATGCAGATCACCTGGGAATAAAAGAAGAAAAGAGAAACACCGTACTTACTCAGTTGGGCCATGTAAAGGTAACATTTATAGGACAATTGGTGGTCTACCAAATGGTCCTTTAACAGCCCATCCCCCTACTCCTGCTGGTAGGCAGGAGTAAGGCAGTGACACCGCTTGAGTACTCTCCCAGCTTCCCTTGCACCAAAGACAGGTCATGTGAACCAAACCTGGCCAATGAGATCTGAGGAGAAGTCTGCTGGAGGCTTCTGGGGGGAGGGGTTGTCTTCCAGTAAAAGAGACACATGTGTGAAAATGCCCCTCCTCTTCAGCAGGGTATTGTGTCTACAGGGGATGCCGGGAACAATAGCTGTCTCATGACCACGAGGGACAAGCTAATACACTGAGGATTGAGGCTGGGGTGGAAAGAGAACAAGAGCTTGGGTTTTTGAGGAAGGAGAGCCCCACTTCTCCTCCTGGGAGTCTCCTTTATCCTCCCACGACTACCACACTCACAACACTTCTGAGAACAGGTGTGTGTGTGTGTGTGTGTGTGTGTGTGTGTGGTTTTCACACCAAGCACTTCTCTGTGACACCAGCTGGGTGTCCTACAACTCAATTCTGACTCTGTCTAATAGGAGCTCATGTCAGATCCCACACGAACTCGGGGAAACACTTCTGTTCACCAGTGTGTTATATAACAAAGAATATCATAACGGACACAAATGAGCAGCCCAGTGAACAGATACAAAGGCGAAATCTGGGAGGATTTCAAGGGTAGGAACTTCTGTCCCCGTGGAGTTGGGGTGAGACATCCTCTTGGTACATAGGTGTGTTCACCAACCTGGAAGTCCCCTGAACTTTGTACTTTGGGGATGTTTATGGAAGCTTCCTCACGTAGGCATGATCAATTATTAACTCCATTTTTAGGTTCTCCCCCTCCCCAGAGAATATAGGGTGGGGCTGAAATTTCCAAGCTTCTAATCATTGTTTGGTCTTTCTGGTGACCAGACCCATCCAGGAGCCCACCAAGAGTCACCTCCTTGGTACAAAAGACACTCCTATCACCCAGGAAATTCCAAAGATTGAGAAACTCTGTGTCAGGACCCAGGGTCAAAGACCAAATATTAGAACAAAAGATACTCCTGGGGTTCTTATCACTCAGGAAAGTACAAGGGTGTTAGGAGTTCTGTGCCGGGAACTGGAGTTTCTATGACCTCACAGTCTTTGATGAGAATGGTGGACTTTAAAAAAAAAGTCCTGCCTCTGGACTTCTTATTATTGGAAATAACAGTTGGTCTTATTTTTTCAGCCACTTTTAAGACTCTTGTAAGACCACATCCTCACTGATGAATCACTGTAGCCATTTATGTGGACAAATGGCCATTTCCTATTAGCACAAGAAAAATTGTGTATATCAGTAATTACAGACTAACTTGTGATTTTGAGAAGACTTTTAAATCTCTTCATCGATGTTATGCCTCTGATTCGCTGTTCATTTTGCATAATTATTAGCTCACGACTTGAAAAGACATTGAGGGCATTCATTTATGGTGTATTTTTACAACAGCTACAAGTTAAATTTCCTGGTTATCTAGCAGGTGCTGGGGCCGCTATAGACCATCACTTTGACCTGTGCACATCACTGTGTGCCTCTGAGGTTCTATGAGTCAGCGAGGGGCTTTGTAGAGTCTTTTTGCCCTGTTAATCCAACCAAAATGCGGGTTGTATTACGAAAATCTGGCTGGGGAAATGGTGAAACCACCAGCATGAAGATCATCGAGTCTGGGGAGATGTCGTGAATGTGGAGCTTGGAGATAGGTGGGGGAATATGTCATTCAGAAGTAGATTCTTAAGTAGATTAGTTAAGAATGAGCAAGTTCTTGGAGCGCTAGGGTGTTAAGGGGGTTAAGCCACAGACTTTTTTTTTTTTAAGATTTTATTTATTTATTTGACAGAGACAGAGACAGCCAGTGAGAGAGGGGACACAAGCAGGGGGAGTGGGAGAGGAAGAAGCAGGCTTCTAGCGGAGGAGCCTGATGTGAGGCTCGATCCTAGAACGCTGGAGTCATGCCCCAAGCCGAAGGCAGACGCTTAATGACTGCACCACCCAGGCGCCCCGTAGCCACAGACTTTTGATTTTACCTTCCACCATGAGCTCATGGTCCTGAGATCCAGCTCCCCCTGGGGCTCTGCTTTCAGTGGAGAGTCGGCTTGAGATTCTCTCCCTCTCCCTCTGCCCCTCCCCATCCTCTCTCAAATCAATCAATCAAAAAAACCTAAAAAAAAAAAAAAAAAAGAATGAGCAAGTTCTTAGGATGGTTCTCATTTGCCTTTTCTAAAGACCCTCTCCCTGCTCCACCTTTTTAGGGGAAGGGAGCCGTCATGAACTTTAGCGGGATTTCCCCTGTTTCCTCTGAAATTCCCTCATATCCCAGTGGCAATACTGCTCAAGCCAAGCTGATACGCTGGGCTCGCAGACACAGAAAACAACGTGGGTCAAAATTCATTTGCGAAAATATCCTTAAGCAAATTGCAGCCAGATGTTTGCTGGGAGCTGTTCCCCCCCCTCACTCACCCCCCCTATAGGAAACGCACAGCTCACAGTTGAGCTGATGTTTTAAAAATGTGCAATTTCCTATATTCTTGAACAAGCCTAGTTCTGCTTATTAACACAGAAAGAAGACAGGCTATAAAACGTCCCAAGAAGCAAGGGGGCTGAAGGCAGCCGGGTGAGGTCCCAAGAGAGGGGACAGGGAGGCCTGGAGCCTGGGTCCTACTGGTGTCTCCGGCCTCACCTTACAGCTCTGGGCCTCGGTGTCTTCTCAGATGAAGCAGGGAGAAGGAGCGTGGTATCGATCGGGTTTCAAATTCCCCTCCATCGGAAATCCTCTGATTTACGGTAAGCGGGTTATTTACACAGCCTTAATGGGAGGCGAGGGTCTGAACCCATATCGCGGCGGTAAGGAAAGGAAAATCGGTAAAGATTATTGCTTTAGGATACTTGAGGATAAATAAGTGTCACGTTTCTTTATTTTTTTAAAGTCAAATCGAGCCAGACCTCCAGGAGGCGAGGCCTTGGGGAGGGTCAGAGTTAATGTCTCTGCTGTGGCGTCTCGCCACGCAGCACGTGCAGTGAATTGCTCTGCAGGACGGAGAAGCAGCGTGAGCGAAAAAACAATGACCCCGTGTAGTGGGTGGCTGCGGGTGTAGACCCAGAATGATGGGGAGAACTTCCGGCATTATTAATTTTAAAAATATAGAGAAGTGCGAAGGAGATGCACTCGGAGGGAATTTGATGCATTTCATTTATCCATTCATTCATTCACTCTTTTTTTTTTTTTTTAATTGAATGAGAGACATGCCAGGCACTAGGGGTGCCGTGGGAACAGAGCTCCTCGTGGACTTTACAATCAAGCGGGGAACACGGACCATTCATTGAACCCGCGAACAAGCACGTACCTAAGTGCGCAATTACGCAGCGCGGTTAATGCAGGGTTAATGCTCTGGAGGCTGCGCGGAGAGCCATCAGGGAGAGGGCGTTCACAAGTCACATGCAACATTGGAACTGAGGTTTCCCGAAGCTTTTCCGCTTCCTCCTCCGGGTGGTCTTTGTCTTGCTCTGTTGTTAAATGTGTCGCGTGTGTATTCAATAAATATATCTTAAAAATCTTCTGTGTCTCTGGCAGGCTGCTAGGTCTCAAGATGAGAGAGTTTTAGGAGTTTTAGGTCCTGCCAGCAACGAGTGGCAGTCAGTGCGCGAGCTCCCGAGTGCGCTGCTTACCGCCCACTGGCTAGTGACGGCAAGCAAATCAAATTCTTTAAATCTCAGTTTATGCATCTGTAGAATGGGAAAATAATGGAATCTACCTGTGGATTATTGTAAGAAATGATATGCATAGTAAGTATAACGTATGTATAATGATATATTAAAGCATGTATATTTATGTACATATTACAAATCATGTACATATCATTATAAATGTAATAAATACTAAGTGCTTGGCACAGTGATTAGTGCCAGAGAAACACTATGTGATACCCGTTGTTGTGACTGTTCATCTTTCAAGAGCTGGCCATTTATGGGGGAAGCAAGCTGAGCACTGGGTACTGGTACAAACCGCTGGAGGGGAGGTGGGTGCAGAAGGATCAAACACGTGGGTTAGAATTCAGTTTATAGTCTAGGAATTTGCTAAACACCCCTTCTGCCATAAAAAAAGAAAAAAGTAAAGAAAAGAAAAGAGAAAAAAGGAAAAGAAAAAAGGAAGGAAGGAAAGAAAGAAAGAAAAAAGGGAAGGAAGGAAGGAAAGATGGAAGGAAGGGAGGGAGGAAGGAAGAGAGGAAGGAAGGGAGGAAGGAAGGAAGGAAAGAAAAAAGAAAAGAGAAGAAAAAAGAAAAGAGGGAAAAAAAAAGAAATAAAGATCAGGGACAGAGCAGTCCTCTGGCAACCGTGGAGCCAGGATGGCCAGGGGAAGATCAGCCGGTCTTATCTGCACGTGCAGGGGTGGGGGTTACTCTGCACCCCGGGGGCATCCCACTGGCTCTAGGATTTCCATTCACATGCAGGCAGAGGCGGGCTGAGCTGGAGGTGCGGGTCACGGACAAACACTCACAACCCGCTCTGGCTCTCAGGAAGATGAGTTTACTTCTGTGTCACTATGAAGTCATACAGCTGCTTTTACTGAATTTTTCACTGGGTTAATGATGTTTGGATATCACTGGGAAACAACCTAAAAGAGATTGATGGGGCTCTTTCTCTCTTCTGCGTTATCTCTGGAGCCCCCGGGCCACTGTCTCTGCAGGGACAGCTGGGAAGGGAAAGATGGGAGAGGTCCTCCCTCAAGCCTGGGAAGCTCCCCACGTTGTTATGCATAGAGAGAAGCCAGAGGGACTCGTTGGCTTACCTGTAAATAAAGCTGAGAGGCTTGAGGATAGCTGGGCCAGATTCAAACCACCAAGAGGAAATCTGCTCTCCGTGTCTCTTTGGAAAATTTTATTTCACTTTTGCGTGGAATGACTGCCCCCGTAAGATCAGCCTTATAGTGTATGCAGCATGAGGCAGGATCTTTCTAAATGGCTCTTTCTTCGAAAAGTCTGCAAAACGAGTTAATCAGTGGTATCGGAATACCTCCCTGGGTGGTAACTCCCCTCCTTGGGCGCAGGCAGATACTTCCTGTCCCACAGCTGCCCATGATGTTTGGGGTACATTCAACCCTTGCCCTTTAAATTCCCTGTTAGGTACCATTAATGGATGAGACCAAAGCCCTGGTTGAACGTCTCCAGGCAAACCTTGGAGGGTAGTTTCTGAGACAGTGGACACAAATCAGTGTCCTCGTTAAGGTTTTGCTCTGCACGCAAGCATTTGTAAGTATCACTGATGTTGGTGAGTTTCAGTTCTTACTTTCAAGAGATCAGCATCTTTAACAAATCACTAATTAATTTATTTCTAATTGCCAACATGTTACATGCCAGTGGTAGACAGAGTAATGCGGGCAAGCTCAGAGGAGAAAATAAATATCACCGGTCATTCTGTCATTCAGAAATAACTTCTGTTAACCTTTTGTTATACTTCTTTCCGGCTCATTTCAATGATGTGTTTATAGTTATGTGGGAGTATGCCATACAGATGCTTTTTCAAACTCAGTTTTCATTTAATTTGTCATTACATTTCATCTTGTCTAGGCTTTCCTCAACATAGTTTGTATAATCAAGTATTCATTCTGGCAGTTTATAAAAATAATCTACAATATTCATTTAAAATGTTTGGACAAGACTGCGAGGCAAGGTCTAGCAGGCCTTTTAGAAAGGGTTTCTAGACGCCGTAAGTACTTATAAGCCTAGAAAAGAATGGGAAACTTACCATTTCATTCTATGAAGTTAACAGAGCTTAGCTAAGAGAGCTGGACAAATAGAACATACTAGAACAGAAAGCTACAGGGCTCCTGGGTGGCTCAGTCGGTTACGCGTCTGCCTTCAGCTCAGGTTATGATCCCAGGGTCCTGGGATCAAGTCCTGCATCAGGCTCCCTGCTCAGCAGGGAGTCTGCTTCTCCCCCTGCCCCTCCCCCACCAATGTGAGCTCAGTCTCTCTTTCTCTCTTGAAAACAAATAAATAAGATCTTAAAAAGAGAACAGAAAACTACACACAAATGTCATTAATAAGTATGAAAGCAAAATCCAAATGAAAATATTAGCAATAGAATCAGTATGATAAAAGAATACTATACCTTTAAGAGGTAGGATTCCACCCCCTCTTACCCCCCACCCCACCCCCCAGAAAGGATGGTTCAGTCTTAGAAATAGATTAATAGGGGCACCTGGGTAGGGCAGTTGGTTAAGCATCTGACTCTTGGTTTCGGCTCAGGTCCTGATCTCGGGGTCGTGAGATCGAGCCCCAGGTTGGGCTCCAAGCTCAGCATGGCGTCTGCCTGAGACTCTTTCTCCTCTGTACCCCTCTGTGCATGCACACTGTCTCTTTAAAATAAATAAATAAATCTTGAAAAAAAAATGAAATAGATTAATAGTAATAATCAGATTAGTAGTTTGGAGGAAAAGGCTGCAAGAAAACCTTTGCATTTACTAAAACATTGTTGAATGATTCCTAACAAGGACAACAACAAAAAAATTTTGGTAAATTGACAACCACAGGATACTTCCCAACCAAGACAAAGAACGTATTTCTGAAATTAACCACAAACACCATTCTTCAGGGCAAGACACCACAGGCATCATCTACACCAATTTTTTTTTTAATGGTTTTATTTTTTTGTCAGAGAGAGAGAGAGCACAAGCAGGGAGAGCGGGAGGCAGAGGGAGAAGCAGGCTCCCCGCTGAGCAAGGAGGCCGATGCAGAACTCGATTCTAGGACCCTGGGATCACGACCTGAGCTGAAGGCAGATGCTTAACCGATCGAGCCACCTAGACATCCCTACACCAATGTTTTTTTGTTTTTTTTGTTTTGTTTTGTTTTGTTTTTGTTTTCCCCTACACCACTGTTAATCCCAAGACCAGGATGTTAGCTTTCTTCCTGACAGCTAGCACATAGAAATATATTGAATTCAATCTCCTTACTGTATACCAGCAACAGCTAGTTGGAAGTTAAGATGGAGAAAAGATCTAATGAACAATATCAACAAAAGGCATGAAACATCTATGAGGACATGAAGAAAATCCTAAGATATGCTAAGCAGGACGTCAAATACATGGAGTTAATTCTCACCTGGCATCCTACACAGAAAGGTTTAATATTGTAAAGATGTCAGTGGCCCCTTCAATTGATCTATAAATTCCCGTAGATTTTTTGAGGGGGTGGGGCATGAAAGTACCTTTTTTTATTATTATTTTATTTTATTTTTATTATTATAAATAATAATAATAATAAAAAGCTTCAAACAATATGGAAGACTGTGAAGAAGCAAGTGCAATTGGGAAAAATAAAATCTTAAGAAACTAGAGATTACTTCCGAAAATATTTGTTGAAAAATTCTTTTGAAAATTATGCATACATAACTTAGCATAACAGGCGAGATGATTTGCATTTTATTTTTGGCCCATGGCCCTTACTTCACTCCAAGAGCAGGGAGGTCCTTTGAAGCCTTAAGTAACCCCCAGGCAGTGGAAGGTTCTTCCAAGCTTTTTGTTTTCCAAAGACAGGACTCTGGGAGCCCAGCCTGAGCAGTGGGGGAGCGCTCCAGGGCAGAGGGAGCCTTCTACTCTGGGATGGAGACCGAGGTCCATGCTGACCGCCCTTAAGGAGTAGCCCATTTCCATACAATTCACGGAGGGGCGTTCTCTCTCCTTTTTGTAGTCTGGACTTGTTCAAATATTCATAGGCATTATCTGTTCCTTAAGGTGATGTTGAGCTGAGCTGTGAAATCATCTGAAACTGGATCCTCCCCCCCCATAGTAGCTCTGTGATTACCCCCCCCCCGCCCCAATTTTTTGTCCCGTACAAGCTCTATCCTGGTTTTCTCACTCTTCTTGGTTTCATTTTATCAATCTGTATTTTAATAGGAAATCCATTTTTTATTTTCCCCCCATTTTTCTTTAGTTTTTAATTGTTATTACAGGTTGTACACCCTTATCTATTCCTTAGTAAGTTTGTTGAAGTAGAATTCCTGTGTCCGTTTTTAAGCCATGAAACATATGGTCAAGGGTCATAGCAGAAAGGTTTTGCCCATTTTTCATCCCATCAACAGAGGGAGAGTTCCTTTGACCACAATATTTATATCCTCCCAGATCCGACGGGCAAGGAAAGTATCGTGACTTGTCGGTCTCTGCATTTCTTTGATTACCAATAAATTAAGTTTGACGTCTGGGCTGAACAGTATCTTTTTCCAAACAGTTAGCCAAAGTTTTAAACAACATTTCTGAAAAATTTAGTCTTTCTATTCTGAACTGAATTAATTTGTTTACCTTGTGCATTCCGGATTTTTAATTCTCCTTTCTTTTTTGTTTTTTTTTTTAAAGATTTTATTTATTTATTTGACAGAGATAGAGACAGCCAGCGAGAGAGGGAACATAAGCAGAGGGAGTGGGAGAGGAAGAAGCAGGCTCATAGCAGAGGAGCCTGATGTGGGGCTCGATCCCATAACGCCGGGATCACGCCCTGAGCCGAAGGCAGACGCCTAACCGCTATGCCACCCAGGCGCCCCGTATTCTAACTTTCAATGGGTATTGCCAAAATATTTTGCAAAGATGTAGAAATTTACACTCAGTGTTGACAATGTATGAGAGTACCCATGTGTTCAGAGTTTCGCTAGCACTGATTATTATGGAGTATTTAATTTTTGCCAATCTTGAGGGAAAAAGCCGGTATTCAATTGTTGCTTTATTTGTATTTCCTTGACTGTGATTGAGGTTGAGAATCTTTTAATAAACTTATTGACCACTTGTATTCCCTCTTCCATGACTTGCTTGCTATAGCCTTTGCACCTTTTTCTTTTCTTTTCTTTTTTAAGATTTTATTTTATTTGACAGAGATAGAGAGAGCCAGCGAGAGAGGGAAACAAGCAGGGGGAGTGGGAGAGGAAGAAGCAGGCTCCCAGCAGAGGAGCCTGATGTGGGGCTCGATCCCATAACGCTGGGATCACGCCCTGAGCCGAAGGCAGACGCTTAACCGCTGTGCCACCCAGGCGCCCCTGCACCTTTTTCTATCAACTTGTTTGCTTTCCCCTTTTTGATTTGTAGGTGCTCTTTTGATCTTGGGGATATTAACCCTTTCCTGTCATTTGAGTTGTAAACACGGGTTACTGGTTCTGTTAGTTTCATTAGAGATGCATAGTCTAGTCCTAATGTCCACAACCAGATCTCCTTTTTCCTGTGACTGACTCTCACACAGAGAAACTAGACTCAAAGGTGTGAGTGGAAAAACAGTAGGCTTCAATGCCCTATTTCTTCTTCCCAGTCCCGGTGGGGCAGAGAGGGCAAGATCCCTAACTCAACAGGCATAAAGGGCTCCAGCGTCTCATCTTGCTCACTGACGGAGGAGAGGGGCTCAGACATGTTTTCGAGTCTGTAATATCTCAAGCAATGAATTTTTTCCCATCATTTCTTCTGCTAAGAATTCTCGGCTGGTACAAAGGTTATAAGCAGAAACTTGGTGTGTATGAGATAGTCCGTTCTTGAGAAGGGGTCCCAGGACCCTCACCTCTGTGGGGGTTCCTAATTGCAAGTGGCATGTGATTCTTTGATACTAATAGGTCTTCAGAGGCTGGAACTACTGGTTCCTTGAAAGGATTCTGGTAAAGGCCAACCTCTGTCTTTAGTTTTAAACATGGCACGAATATGTAATTTATACTAAATCTTGCTAATCAAGACGCACAAGTTCCTTCTATATTTAAGACCTACAGGCTTCAACTCATTTAAACAAATCAGTAACCAAAGAGAGAAGGGCATATCGCAACATGGCCTATGCAGGACAGACCCAATTTCCCAAAGGGATTTTCCAAGGAACCTCTGCCTTTATACCTGTCTTCATTGGCCTGTGGCCTTTATGTAAAGTGATTTTTTTTTTGTTTTTTTGGGGTTTTTTTGCGTTTGTTTTGCTTTTGGTCATACACAACACTAAAAAAATTATGTAACCAAAATGTCTTTACGGAGATTGGATTGCTGTAGCAATCCTTGGAAGGATCTCTAGACTTATATTCTCCTGACTTTTCTTCTAGTGATTTTTATTTTTACACTGAAATATTTAATTTGTGTGCAGTAAATTACCACGTAAGGAATGAGTTTGGCTTTAGTTTTGTCTAGATGGAGAACAAATCATGTCAGCACCATTTATTAAATATTACAAAGTCTAGGGGCACCTGGGTGGCTCAGCTGATTAAGGTCTGCCTTCGGCTCAGGTCATGATCCCAGGGTCCTGGGATCGAGCCCCATGTCAGGCTCCCTGCTCAGCAGGGAGTCTGCTTCTCCCTCTCTGTCTTCCCCTCCCCCTGCCCATGCACTGTCTCTTTCTCCAATAAAAAATTAAATCTTTAAAATAAATAAATAACTATTACGATGTCTAAAGAAGTAAAAATACATAAAGAGATATATAAAAAATGCAATTATTTTGGGAAATTTTAAAATTTGGCAAATCAAATAGCAAGATGTAAGCAGTTCTACATAATATTTGAACAACACAATCTATAAAGTAATATACAATCAAAACCTGGCTATTTCGTATGCATATATGCACATACACACTGACAGGGAGCATGATACTTTTTGAGGAGAAAACGTGATTCTTCTTTTTATGTCTGTGGAATACTTATAAAAGCTCAATGAGGTACTTGAGCAAAAGAAAACTTCAATAATTTACCCAAAGTAGAGAGTAACCAGACCACATTCTTTCATCATAATCCACTGAAACTAGGAATCAACAATGAAAAGTGGACAGAAGATTTTTTTTAAATAAATTGAGGAATAGTCAGAAGTAACCCCTTAACCAAACGAGAAATCATAACTAAACACAAACAACTCTCAAGTGTAATAACAAAGAAAATATTTCATTACAAAAACCAGACTAAAGTTTACAGAAAACTATATAGCCGCATATGATATGATCTTAAATTTTGAAAAAAAAGAAAAGGCTAAGATGAACCAAGGATATAACTTCAGAAGTTAGGAAAAGAAAAACAAAATACACCAAATGAAAGCGGGGAGGTGGGTATTAATAAAGATAGAAGCTTATACTGATTCACTAGAAAACAAAGGGAGAGTTGAAATGAAACCAGAAGTTGGTATCTGAAAAGATTAATGGAATAGAGATTTCCCGGCTGATTCTGGTTAAATAAAAAGCAAGAAAGCAACATTATACCGTGATAGTAACAAGAAAGGAGATACAAATATAGAAGAGATTAAAAGAAATACTAGATATTATTATGGACAACAATATGGCAATACATTTTAAAATCTAGAGGACACAGAGAATCTCTTATTGAAATATACACTTCTGAAATGGACCCAAGAGGAGTTCTAAAACTAGAACAAATACAGAATAGACAGGAAAGGTGATTACTGTGCCACGACCGAAGATAAGGAACTAGGCTCAAATGGTCTTCCAGCTGAGATCTGTACAGCAGAACAGACGATTCCTATATTTATCGAAATGCTTCCAGGCTGTAGAAAAGAGAGAAAACCCCTCATTTATGTGTGTGTGTGTGATGTTTAATGTTTATGTGCATATATAATATTTTATGTAATGAAGAGCAAGAGTGTATACTTCTTCTATTTCACATTTTTTTTCTTTTCTTTTCTTTTCTTTCTTTTCTTCCTTTCTTCCTTCTTTTCTTTTATTCTTTTCTTTTCTTTCTTTTCTTTTCTTTTCTTTTCTTAAAGCAATATCGTAAATGTCTCAAGAATATAAAGTTCTTCGAAAGTTTCCTTCTGCTGACTGCATGAGTCTGTTTTGAATGAAATAATTTGCTTTGATTCCATATCTTGCACCCCTCTCTCCCTTGCTGGCTTCTTCCCATTCTTAGAATACACATTTTATCCTGTCTCAGGGACTTTCTGAACACTACCCTTGGTCTAGAACGTTCTTCTGGCAGTTTGCTTCATGGCAGTGACGTCATGCTGGCAGTGACGACTTGTCCTCGTTATTCATAAATGATTGACATGTCTCCTTGTTGTGTTTAACTCTGTTTATTTCCTTCCTTGGACTTCATAACCAAGAATTAGTCTCTTGTCTTCCTTGCTCTCTTACCCACTGTGGGAGGCAAGATTTCTAAGAATGACTCTCAATGATCCTCACTTTTGTCTGATCCCTCTGATTGGGGGCAAGCCCGGGAATATGAGGAGATGTCATTTCTATGACTGCCTCACGTCAGTCAACAAAAGGGAGATCATGCAAGCTGACCTACTCCAATCCCATGTGCGCTTTAAAAGCAGAGAGTGTTCTCTGGCTGGTGGCAGGAGGGCAACCAGAGCAAGTCAAAGCATGAGCAGGGCTGGTCTGCCATTGCTGGATTGAGGATGGAAGGGGCCGTTGGGGAAGAAACGTGAGGACCCTTTAGGAACTGACAAAAGTCAGACAACCAGCAGGTGACTGGGGACCTCAGTCCTACCAGCTTATGGGGCTACATTCTGCCAATGGCCTGAAGGAACTTGGAAGTAGATTCTTTTTCCAGATAAGAGCACAGAGAGCTGACATCTTGATTTTTGTCCTTAATCAGGGACTCCAGCTGATTCTATTCAGACTTTGGATCTAAAGACATGTCCTCTCTGAATAAATGGGTTTAAAACTCTAAGTTTGTGGTAATTTATTGCACAGTTACAGAAAACTCATACACCATGTGGAATAGAAGCTTCATGAAGCAAGGGGTCTTGTCTGTCTCAGTCATCACTCTACCACTAGCTCTGAGGACAGCTCAGAGATATCAAGCCCTCAAAACATGTTGATAGATTGGCTCCATTAATGATTGACAGATGGGAAGTAAATATTAGCTGGGAAGCCAAATAATGAAAAGGGGGTCCTTCCATCCTGGGTCACTGACCAAGTCCTGGGTTATGACAGTTCGCTCATTACGTGACTGCATTAACCTTCTAACAATATCATCTGGTCTCCAGGCTTAACGGTCATAATTATTTTTTAAAAGGCTTTATTTATTTATTTGAAGGAGAGAGAGATGTGGGGGAGGAGCAGAAGGAGAGGGACAAGCTGACTCTGCACTGAGCACAGAGCCTGGCGTGGGGCTCCGTCTCACGACCCTGAGATCATGGCCTGAGCCGAAATCAAGCGTCGAACTCTTAACCGACTGAGCCACCAGGTGCCCCTTAATGGTCATAATTATTAAGGATCATTTTTCCTAGGGATCTATCTGTTCTCATAGAGAGGCAGGACATTCAAAGTCGTTGCTTCACTTTGCTTTTTCTATTCCTTAGTTGGGTTACATTGGGCAAGTTGTATGAGCCTTCTGAGTCTTAGTTTTCAATCTGAAAATTGGAGATTAGTGGGGACCAGAGATGAGTATCATTGATATTTTTAAGAATGCACAATAACTTTCATTGTTTCATCTCAAATACTCATTATTCTTCAAACTGTCATCTCAGGAACTCCATATAGAAATCATGTGCAAATAAAATATGCCATTTTACCACAAGAGGGTGTATTTGACCTTTGTAGGCAACGGAGCATAATTATTTAAAGCCTCTCTTCATAGACGTGGACTTTTCGGAGGGTTTAATATGTATGAGATCAATTCCAAATGTCATCATCAAATTATTTAGGAAAGTTATTCGTGTGTGTGTGTGTGTGTGTGTGTGTGTGTTTTCAGGAAGTCTATATATCTCTCCCATGTGCTTTCTGATGACTATGGAATGGGAACCATATTTTGACAACATTTCCTCCATCAAACAGTAAAGCTTTGGCATTAAAACAAGAGATTGTCCCACGAAGAAGACAGGATTCTCATTTGGAATCCATTAAAGAAAGAAATCCCAGCCCAAAAGTACTGCTGTGAAATACGTCTTGCCTTTTGGAGCAAGTTGAATGGCTCATGGTGAAGAGTCCAAGACCCAGAGCATGAAGTCCCAGGGCACCTTCTTTCCTAAATTTCCCCATTTGATAATTCAGCGTTTTTGTTTCTGTTCCTGAAATAAGCTACCTTCTACTGTCCTTTTCTCGAAACCAGGGAAATTTCAGTTTAGATTCTCCACCCAAGGCTCATGCCACCAGGTTGCGATAATATCGTGCCCTATCCTCGCATTCTCTTTCTCGGCCTTTCCCCAACGCTACTAGTCCAGAAGACAGAGCACAGGCTTGAGGTGGGTCAGATTTTCAACTTAAATCTTTTCTTGGCCACCTACCAGTTGGGTTGCACAGGAATAAGTTACTGAAGGCTTCCTAGTTTCTGATTTTTTTTTCTGAATATTAGAGACTACAGTCATTAAGCCATAAGTTCGCTGTGAGGTTTTGTGAAATAATATTAGTGTGGCAGTATGCTTTTTAAGAAATACAGGTGTTTTCTGTTTTCCTCCTGTTTTTTCCTCCTACACACCCATTCGGCTAAAGGAAACCGCTCTTCTGTGCTTCTTTGCTTTGGAAAAGGAGACTATAACAGAAGTTGTCTGTAAGCCACTTTCCTTTCCAGCTACTGCTCTGTGAAATCCTGACCTCATTGATGAAATGCCACTTAAGGAATCCTCTTTGAGGAATACCAGAAGAAAGGAAAGTGGGAGGGAGTGAGATGATTAGTTTGTCCCTACAATAAAAGGAGAGGACAAAAGCCAGGGTGGGGTAAGAGCACAGAGTCATAGACCTCCTTCTCAAGTGTCAGTACACAGCAGGAGGTAAGGGGAGCTCTTTTTAGGACACTTTGAGAAGCTGGACCCTAGGTTTTGAGGCTTCCAGCCCAGGCACTAATTCCTAAATTTCACCCAGAGGTGACATGGAAGCAGAGAGCTTCCAAATGTTAACACATCTGAGTATAGACTCAGACAGTGAGGGTTTCAGCAGGGTTATCATGAACTGGAGACTAGAAGCCCTTTCTATCATTACAATATTACACAAACCTCCCCTATTGTGTTGCGATTCTTGGAAGGAGAATCCGGAAATGACTGAATTTTCTACCAGCAGGGCTCAACCTTGGATTTCATTGACGTGAAGGAACATAGAGAAAGGAGTATTTCCTGCATGTTGGAGTTTGAACATGGAGAGCCACTCCTGCTACATCTATAAAATTCTTAGACAGGACCTAACACTTAGAATGTTATTATGGTAAGACAATCAAAAAATTGTCTTAGAATTATTGGATAAGTTCTTCATACCACTGGGTTCCAGCTTTCTCCCTTGATGATAGAACATGACTCTGTGATCCATACATCCCTGCAAATTCTAACATGTTTTCATTCAGCAAATATTATTCAGTACCCGTTCCATGCCAGGGCCTGTGGTAAGAGACTAGAGCAAAAATAATCATAGTCTCTGTCAATGTGGAGTTTA
This sequence comes from Ursus maritimus, assembly GCF_017311325.1. Lineage (NCBI taxonomy): Eukaryota > Metazoa > Chordata > Mammalia > Carnivora > Ursidae > Ursus > Ursus maritimus. The sequence goes on along the minus strand of NW_024423786.1, from coordinate 66,453,195 downwards.
TAGGTTACAGGAAAAGAGAGTACCAGTAAAACAATCCTACAAGGCATGTAACGTTACAGCTGTAATGAGTGTTATAAAAGAGACACACCTGTAAGTGTGAAATAGTTGAGGCCAGATATTGTTCTGAGAAGTCCTACTAAGATATATGATGGCTTCAATATGGAGGAAAGAGAGAGGTAGCGTCAAGAAAATATTAGGTTTCTGGTTTGATTGACTGAATGGATGGGGGTACGTTCCCCGAGGAGGGAATTCTGGAAGAGACCTTGTTTTGGTGGGAAGATCGTTATGCTGTCATTCATGCGTCCCTCCAGTTCTACGCCCCTTTCACCCGGATCTGAGCCCCAGGAGGCTGACCTGCATGGACCGCCTCAACAGACTCCCATGTTTTCCCGTTTCTGGTTGAGTTTTGCCAATGGTCAGGAGGTCACAGGGCAGAAGGCGAGTGATGTCAGGGTATTTGTTTCCCCAGCTCACTGTCTCTTGTCTGTTTCCTTTTGCCCTTTTCACTATTTTACACCTTGGAGAATAGGCTTTTTACGATTTTTTTTTTTTTTTTTTTTTTGGTTGTTAAATTCTTCTTAATTTATCCCTATTGAAAGTTGCCATTGCTTTCTGGCCAAGAGGCTGACTGACGTGCAATGACTTTACTTTTGCTTATGTTGGGTGTCCAGAGATTTGGGGGCTTTTGTGAGGTTGGATCAAGCAGGTATATGGACATAAGTGACTGGAGCTCAGACGAGAGGTTCAACGGTGTTAGCCTTAGTCACCAATGAACACTCTACGTTAGATGTGTTAGTCATCTACTTAGAGGTGGTAGTTGAAGCCACAGGCATGACTTTACTGATTGGAGAGAGGGGCACGATCCCGCAAAGAAGACAGAGAAGTACCCGGAGAATGTTCAGGGAGCCAACAGAGTGTTTCAAGGCGAAAGGAGTGATTCACATTATCAAACACTGCTGGGAAATGAAGTAAAATTAAGGACTGAGAAAAGGTTTATTGCTTATAGTGACAAAGAGGTCCTGATGGCTTTAGTAGGAGCTTTGGGGGGGGGGATAAGGAGGGTGGAAATCACTAGAATATATTGAGAAGGGCTTGAGAAGTGAGGAATTGGTGATTGTGAATTTAGACAGTACTTTGGGAAGTTGGAATGAGAAGAGGAGAGAAAAAGGATGACAGCTGGAGGGGAGATAAGATGAATGGATGATTTATTTTTTTAACGGGGGAGTTGAGTTCACAAATCATAGACTTAGCCAATTTGAGAGATAATTTAAATCCAAATCAAATATAGTAATTTCCCAAATTTCCATGGTAATATGTGATGGCAACATAGTAGAAATCAGAATGTTCTCCCTCTGAAGGGTGATCCGTGTTTGGAGGCATTGGACCGGAGAATGAACATATCTAACCGGCGTAGAAGGAAGAAGAGAGGTGAAGGTTGAGGGGGGCTGAGGTCTCTTCAGAGAGAATGAACATTCTGTAACAGGGATATGACTTAGGAAAAGCTTGTTATTCCTGGTGAGTCGCCTGATGTCATGTCAAAAGTATCAGTTACTTCTTGGGGCGCCTGGGTGGCACAGCGGTTAAGTGTCTGCCTTCGGCTCAGGGCGTGATCCTGGAGTTCTGGGATCGAGCCCCACATCAGGCTCCTCCACTACGAGTCTGCTTCTTCCTCTCCCACTCCCCCTGCTTGTGTTCCCTCTCTCACTGGCTGTCTCTATCTCTGTCAAATGAATAAATAAAATTAAAAAAAAAAAAGTATCAGTTACTTCTTATTGCTGTATGACGTCAGGGTTAATCGGAAATGATTAGAAACAGGGAGATCAAAATGGAAGGTAGAGCGGTCAGAAATTGAAGTCAAGCTCTCAAGTGAGCCCGGTGAATTCCCAAATCAGAGTCAGGAACGCAGGAAAGGATACAGGTTTCCAGGCTGAGACCAAGTCCTGATCTTTATTCCCTCTTTCCCCTCTGGTTCCTCACCTTCTCCGTCACCCCTGAAGTCAACTTCCTTTACTTTCTCTTTCTTGACTTGAGGTCAACCATTTCGGCGATGCCTTACATAATGCCCGATAGCCCAGGTCTTCCACCAAACCCTGTCGATGTCTCCCCAGACCCCCTTCTAAACCTGCCTTTGTACTTGGGTCTTCTTGGAGAAAATCTGACCACAGGCGTGCACACATACGTGCTCATTTAGAATATTACAAATCCATTCTGTTCAATTCGAGAAACATCACAGCAGACTGCTCTGTGCAAGGCTTCTGGGAGGTATTTTGAAGTTCACGTAGGAGAAAAGCATTGTCATAAAAACAAAAGAGGGGTGTCAAAGGAAGTAAAACTCTGGTAACTCAGAGGAAGACAAATTTACATCTGTGCTCTGAGTTTTACCCCCGACCTTTGGTGCTGCCCTGACCTGGCTTTCATTAGGCTTTGTTACTATGTATCTCAACTATAAATCCTTGAGAACGGTAATGTCAGCTCCAGGCAGCCTCTCAGCAACACAATTCCTGAACACCTCCGTCAAGCCTCTGATTGAGGGTGAGCTCTAATCGTGAGTTCCTCATCCATTAATCCGTTATTTATTGGGCTTCGTTTGCATCCTGCAGAGAAAATTAATACTAGATGGACAACATGTTAAACCATAAAAGTGTGACTCTGACTTTTTCCCCCTTTTTTTTTCCTTCTGGCAGCCACAGCCCAGAAACGGGTGATAGAGGAGCAGTTTGCTTTCTCCTGGCTTTGAGGTCATAAAGAGGGGCGAGAGCTGCGGACGTCTCACATACGGGTAACAGAGGAGCCCAGGAGTGTTAATTACTGAGGTGGAGGGGTAGAGGAAAGAGGAAAAATGGGACCCAGTCCACATCTCCTTAACTATGTACATATTCTAATTTTAGGTTGCCTAATTGGATATTTATGCATGTATTTAGAGATGGGAAAAATATTTTTCTTTCCGGCTGTGGAATTTATACCTTGTTGGGAAAACGTATACAGACTTGCCCCCCACCCCCCTCTGCCCGGGGAGTGAAATCCGAACAGCGAAGTGGTTATTATTTACGGCTGGAGAGATAAATGAGATAGGTTATAAAATGTTCAAGGATCTGAGAGAGGAAACTTACTATCTACTGGAATTTCTCTGTTGACTCTAGCATGCTGGCTTTGGTGATGAGAGTTTAGAAATTTACAATGTTAACGTGACCTCTGTGCGGTATGACTTTATTTTGCAGTTGAAATGGCTTAAAATGGCATCTGATTAGCAGATCTCCATGGATCTCTTTCAGCTTCCCTGTAAACTGTGTTTGAAGACAGAGTGAGATTAAAACTAAGCCCAATGAACAACCTAAAGCCCGAATGGGGAGCAAGGTAGATGGGGCCGGAGGGAGAAAAACCAACTGGGCTTTCCCTCCTGGCTCACTCAGACTTTACCTCATCTTGAGTAATAGTCCCGCTGAAACAAAGGTAGGGAGATATTTCACATCTCACCCCACACTCTGAGCCTGGGGAGACATCTATTTACTATACAGGTTTAGCCTTTGGCAATTTTTAAGAAATAACTTCGAGAAAAGAAGGGGAAAAGCAGCAGGACAGAAGGCAGGCTGGGGGGTCTGGCTGCGGTGGGTGATAAGACCCCAAGTGCGCTGCGGGGGGGCCCCGGAGCAGTGCATGCTGGGTTGTGGGGTCTCGGCACTTGATACTTTGAAGCATTGGAGTATCAGGCAGAAAGGGCGAGAGACAACTCCAACCTTGGTCTCCAGGACTGTGTTAACCCCCCGGACTGCCACTACGTTGGGCCAGGAGCTGTAAGCATGAGCCACTGAGAAGAGGTTCAACTGACTAGAGTATGCAGCGAATAGGACCACGGCCAAGGAAAATTCTCCTCCCTTCTAGACCCAGTGTCTGGGAAAAAGCAAAACCCCAAACCTATAGTCCCAATTCAAACATGTATACAAAGAAAATAAGAACTCCATGGAAGGAGCTATAAAAAAAATACTGTTGGAAGTTGACCAAGGCTCACAGCTTTAAATACCATCTAGATGGTGATGGCGCCCACATTTGTATGTTCGAGTTTTTCTCCCATACTCGAGGCTTCTATATCCATTGGCTCATTGAACACCCCCACATAATATCTAATCGATGGACCTAGTTCATCATGTCTAAAACTAAACTCTTAATATCCCCCTTCCCAAAAACTAGCCCGAGTACAGCCTTCCTCATTTCGGCTGATGAAAGATCCGTTCTTTCGGTTGTTCGGGTCCCAAAGTTTGCTTCCTCTCTCACGTGTGACTTCAAATCCCTTAGGAAATGCCGTTGCCTCTACCCTCAAAGCAGATTCAGAAACTGGAAGCCAGCATCTCCATGTCTTGCCTGCATTATTACAGTGCCTTTTGCCTATTTTATTTTATTAATTTATTTTTTTTACACACAGAGAGAATGAGGGAGGGGAGGGGCAGAAGGAGAGGGAGAGAAAGAATCTTTAGCAAGCTCCACAGCCAGCAAGGAGCCCAATGCGGGGCTTGATCTCACAACCTTGAGATGATGACCTGAGCCGAAATCGAGAGTCAGCCACTTAACCGACTCAGCCCCCCAGGTGCCCCTTGCCTATTTAATCACAGCAGCCAGAATGATCATTTAAAAACTGAAGTTAGAGGGGAGCCTGGCTGATTTAGTCAGTGCAGCATGGGACTTGATCTTGGGGCTGTAAGCTCGAACCCCACATTGGATGCAGAGATCACTTAAAAATAAAATCTTAAAAAAATAAAAATCAACCAAACAAAAAAACACCCCGAACTGAAATGATAGCATTCCATTCCTCAATTCGAAATCCTTCAGTGGGGGCGCCTGGGTGGCTCAGTCCTTAAGCGTCTGCCTTCGGCTCAGGGTGTGATACCAGCGTTCTGGGATCGAGCCCCACATCAGGCTCCTCCGCTGGGAGCCTGCTTCTTCCTCTCCCACTCCCCCTGACTGTGTTTCCTCTTGCTGGCTGTCTCTCTCTCTATCAAATGAATAAAATAAAATCTTTAAAAAAAAAGAAAAAACAAACAAACAAACAAAAAAAACAAAAAAAACCCCTTCGGTGATCCCTCTGGGTATTCACAGTAAAAGCCCAAATCTTCCCAGAGGCGTAAGAGGTCCTTAAGTAATCAGGATCCCTCCCCATCTGTCGTTTTCTCTCTTTGACCATATTTTCTACGTTTTCCTTTCTTATTGTGATTCAAGGATTTTCTTCTTTTTTCATGTGAAGGCAACATCAAGACATTCTCTGCAAGAGAATTTGTCAGTAACATCAGCCCATGTATCCTTCTTAAAAAAAGGTTATTAGAAATGTACAGCACTCATCTCTGAGAATATGCAAAAAGAATCCTAGAGTTTATAACATCTTAATAAAAAGAATGAGTGGACGTGATAAGCATTTATATCACATAAACATGAATTCAAATTTGAATAAGTCGTTTAATCTGGCTTCCAAAATAAATAAAAATGTCAAAAATTACTCTTAGAGGAGAAGTATTTAATATAAAAACACTATTTAATTATAATGATAATTATAATGGGCCAGAAATTCTAGACTTTATTGACTAAATATAGCAAGTAAAAAGAGGGAGTAGGCAATAGGTAGGTATGAAATTTTTTTTAAAAAGTTCTAAATTTCATGGGGCGCCTGGGTGGCTCAGTGGGTTAAGCCTCTGCCTTTGGCTCAGGTTGTGATCCTGGGGTCCTGGGCTCAAGTCCCAGGTCTGGGTCTTGGGGTCAGGTTCTGAGATCGAGTCCTGAGTTGGCCTCCCTGCTCAGCAGGGAGTTTGCTTCTCCCTCTCCCTCTGCTCTTTCCCTGCTCATGCTCCCTCTCTCTCAAATAAATAAAATCTTAAAAAAAGTAAAATAAAAAATGAAAGTGCTAAATTTCATAATAAAAAAGTTCTTATCTGAAATAGAGAATGCTCAAAAATACCACTCCATTCTTTGTAGTTAAAGAAAAAGAGGTTAAACATAATTTTGTCAAGTAAAGCTACAACCATTCATATGAAAAATACTATATAATGAAAATACGTAGCCAAAGATGGAAGACAAAGAAAACAAAACCAATGAAGAAGCTTATGACCAGAAATCACATAATAATAGCAATGCTAATGAGTAATAATAGCTATGATATATTGTAATTTACTACATGTCAGGGCCTAGGCTTAGAAATTTACAAGCATTATCTCTCAACCTTATGTGGTAAACATTATTATTATTACTATTATTTGGTTAATGAGGAATTTGAGGCTTAAAGAGATCCTGGTATAAATAAGAATTTAATATACAGTAAGGGTGACAGTTGAAAACACTAAGCAAAGTGCGTATCATTGAGCAAGGTTTCATGGGGAAATTCATTTATGAACAAAGTTAGCAACAGAAAACACAAATCCTAAATGGATTTGGGTTTAATAAAATGCACCCAAGCACAAACTAAAAGGAGATAGGAGTGAGAGCATCAACCAGCTAGGTTGTTTTTACTTGAAAGTCACAAGGTCCCCGACTCAGGGTGGCTTAAGACAAGAGGGGGCTCATATATGTCACACTGCAAGAATTGTGCAGGAAGGGGCTTGCAGGTTGGTTTGGGGACCCCACAACATCATCAGGCTCTTTCCATCTTTTGGTCCTGCGATCCTCATTGGGTTGACTTTTTGTCTATCCTCCCATGGAAGCAATATGGCTGCCACAGCTCCAAGCTTCCAGTTTATCCAGAATTGCTTCCAAAAACATTAAGAAAGGACGCAGGAAGATTGGTGGCAGAGAACTCCTCAACAGGGTTTTCTTTCTTTTTATAGGATGTGAATCTTTCCCAGAAGCCTCCAGGATAGTCTCTATCTTCTCTCATTGGCCAGGACTGGGTCACATGACCACTCTAGCCGCAAGGAAAGCCGGGAACGTGAGGGATTAACTCCGTGGACGGAATGACGGAGAAAGGGCTCCTATTCTATTTATGTGAATTTCTATCATGTTTTAAAAAACATGGAAAAGGAAAGTCCTCTTAAGTATACAAAAAGAAACTTAAAAAAATAGACCTGCTTCCAAAAATATTAAACACTGTTCATTTTAAAGAAAACTATGAAAAGGGAAAACTATCATAAAAAGTAACGAACGTTTGCCATCACGCACAGAGAGCAAATGATAAATTGGTAAAATATATTGGGAACACGTGACATCCGATGAATCTATATTG
>NW_024423786.1:66394488-66445987 GCF_017311325.1 Ursus maritimus | reverse complement strand
CGATTTTAACCTGTCTGCATTTCTTGACCTCACGTTCTTGTAAGTGGCTTGCCCTTCCATCACTTGTGTGTATCAACATCACCTTGAACGAGGTGCAGTTGTTACGGTGGGGATGTAAAAAGAAAGAAGGACCTTTTTTTTTTTTTTTTTTTTTTTTTTTTTTTTTTTTTTTTTACTTTCAAATTCAGGAACAAAAAGCAAGTCTGGAGCAAAATACAGTGTGTAGTTTAAGCGTTAGCAACGGACTAGAAAAATACTCTGGAAGGAGCCAGGCTGCCTGGGGACGCTAGAAGGCGGTCCCGTGCAGGAGTGAATGGGATGAGGGGACTGAGCCCTCCAGGAAACTGGGGAAGGTGGGAGCAGAGTGCCGGGCTCTGGCTCCCATGGCTGGAGGGTCAGGGTCAGGGTCAGCAACTACACTGTAGCCCAGCATCTGTGAGCAGTGCCCCAAGCCCAGAGGAGGGGAGCCGTGAGAGTAGGTAGGGCCCCCTCCGATGGTCCTGAGGACCCAACATGCTCTTTGTCTGCTGCTATGCGACCAGGACCTCCCCTGAGCACCTACTGTGTGTTATCTAGTGAACGATGCCAGCCCGGGCCTCCGGGCTTTGTCAAACCCATTCAAATTTCCCTACGTGGCCCACTTCCCTCCTGTTGCCCCTTTTAATGGCCCCGGATACTTGTTATATCCCCTGAACCAGAGACTGGGAGTCCTCAGTTGAACAGTGGTGGTTTAAAAGGCAAAACCCAGACCCTGAACTGGGGTGGAAATGGGCAGCGGTGGAGGTCGTGAAATATTCCACAAACAGCTGGAAGATTATGTGAAGCCTTGTCAAAGCTTTGAGACATATTCCCATTTATGTCATGAAAAAAGTCAATTTCCTAAAAATGTTTAGTGAGCCATTTCAGAGGACGTAGTTATTTCTCGGCCGTTTGAAACTCATGTCCCCATTTGATAGATGTATGATTTTTTCCCCCCGAACACATTTCCCAGATTCGGATAAATCCTTGCATCTTAAAATCAATCAGAGGGGGATGACAGTCTTCACGGTTCTACTGAGGAATACTATTTGGTTGAATTTCACTTTCTGCAGCTTGTAAGACAAAGTCAAGACGCCTTTTCCGCTATAAATCATTTTCAAATTATAAGTAATTTGAAAAATAAATCACCCTCTGCTCAAACGTAAATCGGCCAGGGTGTGCACGCGTGTGAGGGTGCACACACGCACATTCATCCGTTCGTGATAGAAACTGAGACATAGGGGCGCCTGGGTGGCTCAGTCGTTGAGCGTCTGCCTTCGGCTCAGGTCATGATCCCAGGGTTCTGGGATCGAGCCCCGCATCGGGCTGCCTGCTTGGCAGGAAGCCTGCTTCTCCCTCTCCCACTCCCCCTGCTTGTGTTCCTCTCTCACTGTCTCTCTCTCTCTGTCAAATGAATACATAAAATCTTAAAAAAAAAAAAAGAAACGGAGACATAGTTATTTTACTATCAAGTTACGTGTAATTGCTAATGGCCGTCACATGGGTATTGTATAAGGCACCAGCAATAGGACAAGACTAAGCGTCCAGTTGCTTATTCAGTTCTTAAGCCAGAGACTCCTAGACAAGGAGAGGTCTTGTTTGAATGGGGAAGTCAAGTGCTACTGTTGGTAAGTTCTTTGGCTGTCATTGACAAGAGTCTCCAGGGTGCAGCCCCCTATCACTGTGCTCCTGAAGTCAATGGGGAGAAAGCCTGGTGCCCTGACCCACAGTGGGCAGCGTGGACTCACCTCACTGGGGGACGTCATGCCCAGAGGCTAGGAGAAGCGAACATGTCATCCCATATCCTGCCAGTGTCCTCATATCCTGTTGATGAAGCAGGATTGTGTCCTTCTCCCTCCACATAGGGTAATAAGAATGCTCGTTCAGTGCAGTGGCTGAGGGCTCGTCTTGCTTAGAGCAAAGCCTTGAGTGGCATAAGATACCCTTAGCATTGCCCGGGAGCTGCCCAAGGCCACAAAAAAGAGGACAGCCTCAAGACCAGGGTTCTTCTCAGTGGAAGACAGTCAAGTCAATAAGATAGCTTACTAAGGCTATCAGATGGGGCAGGTGTAGCGGGAAAGATTTCTCCCTCTAAGTTCCGGGCAAGGGGATTTTTTTACAGGAGACTGGCTTCTGTTGATCCTTTACTCCTTTGTCTCTGGACAGGTGAAGTGACTTTAAGTGATCAGTCAATTTGAAATCTACAGCAACGACACTAATAAAACCTGCAGGGAGCTGGAGTGCTTCGTGCTTTAGTCTGATCTGAGCATGCGCCATTTCTAACGTGCAGAGTGGGGAGCGGGGAGGCTGGCCCAGGCCGTCTGCTTCATTCCTGGCTTGGCCAAGCACTGTGCTCCAGTCTGGTCTCTACCAATAACAACAGTGGTATTTCAGTGCTCAGATTCACTCTCTGCTCTAGTTCTCAGCATCTTGAGTACCGAGGTGGGAAGAGGGCATTCAGATATTGGAGGTCCCTTTTAAAAATGCCCAAAGTGGGGGTGCCTGGGTGGCTCAGTTGGTTAAGCATCTGCCTTCGGCTCAGGTTATGGTCCCAGGGTCCTGGGATCAAGTCCCACCTGGACTCCTTGCTCAGCAGGGAGCTTGCTTCCCCCTCTGCCTCCTGCACCCCCTGCTTGTGCTCTCTCTCTCTGACAAATAAATAAATAAATAAATAAAGTCTTTAAAAAAGAAAAAGAATCATAGAATTTAGTGCATGGGGGGGCGGAGTGAGACAGCAACAAGAAATATATGAGCAAGTAACATAATTACAAGGTCAGAGGGTGATTCTTAAGGTCAGCACCCCTGGGGAGCGCTTAAACTATTTGGGGAGGGAAATCGAGGCTGGTACAGAAAGTGGGGCCTCAGAGTCCCAAATCTGGTGTAAGTATAGATCAGACTTCTCCTTCACCTGGCGGGGACTGGGGGGGGGGGGTCCCTTTCTTTCTTTTTTTTTTTTTTTTTTTTTCTTTTTTTTCATGTTTTTTATTATATTATGTTAGTCACCATACAGTACATTCCTGGTTTCTGATGCAAAGTTCGATGATTCATTAGTTGCGTATAACACCCAGTGCACCATGCAATACGTGCCCTCCTTACTACCCATCACCGGTCTATCCCATTCCCCCACCCCCCTCCCCTCTGAAGCCCTCAGTTTGTTTCTCAGAGTCCATAGTCTCTCATGCTTCATTCCCCCTTTCTACAGGTTTCCATAGCATTGCTCTTGTGTGTTTCTTAGTTCTGATGAATCGTCTTGTGAAAGTCCATTCATTTACTGTTTTTTTTTTAGCTTACATTTGATTTGGCTTTTATTTTTGTCCTCTTTTCTTTCGCTTCACCTCCTCTACTCCCCACCTCCCCTATCCCTGCCCAGTTTATACTTTCTGGGAGTCAGTTGGCACTTAATTAAGTCTTTGGAAAATTCCAGCTGAGTCTCGGTTCTCAACATCGGGTGGTAAGAGGTGCCTGGTCTCGTCGCCCTCCTGCTATTCTCACCGGTGTTGAAGCACCTCCTGACTCCAGGCCAGTCTGGCTGGCTGGTTGACAAATGTCTCCGCCAGCTGTGGCCCTGCAGGCCTGCTGCTGGCTGGAGCCAGGGGCCCGCTCTGTCCCATTTCTTTCTCACGTGTGTCTGAGCCACTACAGTGAGAAAGACGCCTGGGAGAGGGGGCAGAGGAATCCCATGTCTCCCAGACCCAGCACCAGCCCTCCTGGGCTCTCTCCACTGTCACAGGGCTTTACGGGAGAGTCGCATGCTCGTGTCCCACCGAGGGCCCTCCTGACGGTTGTCACTCACCAGCCTGCTTCATGCTCCTGTGTGTCCCCGAGTTTGCTGGAGGGTCCTCATGGGCAGGATTGTCTTGTGTGGCCTGCTCCTGTTACAGAGGGGTGTGGAGATGTGCCCCAAGTCCCACACCACAGAGCCACAGATCAGAGTGGGAAGGGAGGTTTCTGACTTTCCCTCCGTGCTTCCTCTGTGGTTCCTCTCACTGTTCCCTGCCACCGAGACTAACTGCTCGCACAGAGCCCATGTGAAGTGCCCCGGAGGCCCCGTCTTCCCCAATGCATGGCCTTGCTCAAGCTTTTCTTTAGAAGATTCTCCTCCACTGGCCAAGGGACCCGCTTCCACTGCCCCCTTTCCCATCACAGCTGCCACCACGTTCCCGGGTGGTCCCCGACTGGGAGAGCTCCGTCAGCACGGATATCTCCTGAGTTAAATCCATCATTCTGTGGCCGCAGACAGAGAAACAGACCCCGAGAATTTACATCTCAAAGTCGCAGAGCCAGTAAGTAACCGAAGATACGCCCGGCAGCGTTTGAAATCTGAGAAACAAGACCTAGGAGGCGAGCCTTCTGTCTTTTAGACATTCCGGCCTTGGCCTTGGCCTTGGCCTTGGACCCCGGGGTCTGTTGGGAATGGGGCAAAGCAAAGGGTTCCCCGAACTTGGTGCCTCTCAAAACAAGAGACCCAGAAAGTCAGAGAGATACGCTGCTGAAACTCATCTAGGGGACGTGGTTGCTCTTTTGGGGACGGAGAAGCAAAAATGGGGGAATGCGCTAAGCCCCCCAAAGTGCTCATAAAATGTGTGTTTTATTGTCTGGTCGTTCTGTATTGGGTCACTCCCTGTGGTTGCCCTGCTGTGGACTCTCCCTCCTCCTTCTTCCCGTGTCGTGGGAGAGGGAGAAAGGAGAGAGCCACTAGGTGCCGGGGGTCAGACCCTCCACTATGCCGCCGACACCCCACCTCTCAGGCTCGGGTGTGTTCAACCCCGCCGGATCCCAGTGTCCTCCAGAGGCAGTGGGGGTGAGGTCCCTCCCAGTCCTGTCCTTTCTAAGTGCTGTTACTGCTTTATCCCAAATGAATGGGACAGATCGGCCAGTGCTTTTCAGAAATGAGACCTCAAATGCCTGTTTGCCTTCCCGGGAGAATCTGGAACATTCGTGCTAAGGTAACAAAGTCCACTTCGGATTTAAACTGTGTCTCCTTGTCAATGGCTTTGCAACACGGGTCCAGTCCGGGGGCTACGGCCATAGCTCGCAACCCTATTTACTTCTCCGGGAAAGGACTCTTTAACAAGGCACAGGCAGGAGCAGAGGAAGGCAAAGCCCAAATCTGGCTACATTTCTTTGGCAGAGTCAGGAGGTAAACAGTCCTCTAATTTATAGCAGCCCATTACTCAACACCTTGGATTCATTGTAACAAACTGCGCCGATGGAAACACAATGCCAGGCCTGCTTTCCCCACCCCCACCCGCTTCCCACATCTGCTTATAATATTCACTTCTAAGCACATAAAACCCATTAATGTCGCTAGGAGTTGGCTTGTTTTTTAATCAAGATAAATATAGACGACTTCAGGACAATTAAAAAGGTACCGGGCAAAAATGGCTTCCACATATAAAATTTATTAATAGCGGATCGTACGCAGAGCCGATCTATATTACTATCATATTCTTCAATGACCCACACTATAAATGCTTGCTTTAGTGTTTTTCTAATGTTGTTAATTTATCTATGGCTGTCACTCTGGGGCTGTTAACTTTGAACAAATGACTGGTATTAATCACGAAGGGCCATTAGATGCCAAGGCCCGGTGTTAAATCATTTCTGGAGTGGCACGTGTAAGCATCCTCAAAGTAAATTTTAAAAACTGCTTTGGTTTTTGGAGCTTGTCACTGCCACTGGGACTTGACCCTTTGGGTGTTGGAAACATGGTGGAACCTGGAACAGGCTGGTGGGGTCAGTGCGGATATGGGCAAAGCTTTGGAGAGGGGCAGAACAGGGAAAAATGTTTTCACCTGGTCCTTGCTGACCCACTCGCTTTGACACTATGGTGTGAAAGGTGAATTCTTCAGGAAGAAGTCCCCTGATGAAGGGGGAAACGCAGAGGCCAAGGGGTCTGTCTAAAGGGGACAGCGTACCCCCAGATGGCAGCAGGCTGTTGCCACAAGGGAGTGTGAGCTCCGTGGTCTAGGTAGGAACTTGAAATCCACATTTTTATAGGTCAGTTCTCAATGTTGCAAATGCTGGCTGGTTTCAGTCTTGAGAAAACAGAACACCTTGCAGATGTGAAAAGCTTTTGTTAGGGGACAACTGGACTGACTTATGACCTCTGACATCTCTTGCTTGGAGTTCAGGAGGAATAGCTTTTGACTCCGAGCAAAATTCTTTCAAACTGCTACTTAGAGGTGTTAAGAAATGGCTAAAGCCAGTGGGCTGTCGTAGGCAGGGTCCTGGGGTGGTAGATATATTCTAAGTGCCTGTTCAGATGAATGAATGGGTACCGACTTTGTGGCTCTGATCTCCAGGCTCGGAAAACTTACCCGTTTATTCAGGAACTAGGGTACTCCAACTCCACACAGACTCACGCACACGTACCCCTCACACACGTTCACACACACCAACAGGACATTTGCTGCTGGAGTTCGAGGCTTTACTCCGCACTACGATTGCAACTGGCACAGCTCTGACAGTGTAACTGTGCCTGGCTATGGCTGGGTTAACTAAATTTGTATGAGAGCAAATGTAAACACATTCTTCAGTTAATTATAAAAAATAAATTCTAAGGATGCAATATAAGGTTGTAAAAATGCATATGTATATGTATCTTATATATACAGCCGACCCTTGAATCACACAGCTTGGAACCGCATGGGTCCATGTGTGCACACATGGATTTTTTTTTGATAAGTACAGTACAGTACTATAAATGTATTTTTCTTTCTTACCATTTTCTTAATAATTTATTTTCTCTAGCTTACTTTTTTGCAACACTACAGTATATAATACATAAAACATACAAAATATTTATTAATCGACTGTTTATTGATTGGTAAAGCTTCTTTTTTTTTTTTTAAGATTTTATTTATTTATTTGACAGAGAGAGACAGCCAGCGAGAGAGGGAACACAAGCAGGGGGAGTGGGAGAGGAAGAAGCAGGCTCATAGCGGAGGAACCTGACGTGGGGCTCTATCCCGCAACGCCGGGATCACGCCCTGAGCCGAAGAAGGCAGACGCCCAACTGCTGTGCCACCCAGGCGCCCCGATCGGTAAAGCTTCTGATCAACAGTAGGCTATCAGTAGTTAATTTGAGGGGAAGTCAAAAGTTACATGTGGATTTTTGACGGCGTGGGGGGTGGGGTCAGCACCGCAACACTTATGTTCTTCCAGGGTCATCTGTACAATATACTATCGGTCTGTATGCATATTTAGAGCCTTGCATTGTCTCCTTGGAATCAATTTCTATAAATATGAACATATTACACATGTAAGTAATTGCCTATATAATGTAATAATACTAAATATCTAATTCTACATAGCACACATTTGAATATATATGTGTTACATATCTGTATACATAGTTATAGCCTTCTATTATTTCCATAGAATTTATTTATATAAATATGAATATATGACAGACACATATGCCTGCGTATATAGAATTTGCAGAAAGAAATTCTGGGAGGAAACACTGGTGTCGGTGTTTACATGTGTGTATGGGAGAGCAGAAACAGCATCAATGGGTCAGGGACGGGATCAAGACTTCTCACTATATATTTTTAATGTTGTTTCGATTGATAAAACTTATAATTATATTCGCTATTCAAAAAGAAAGAAATTTCCGTTTTAAATAAAGTAGAGCAGTTAACCAAATCCATGGCTTATTGTGTGTTAGAATCTAGCAGTGGTTCCCCTGCACGTTAGGGTCCCCGGGGAGTTTTTAAAACGTCTAATGCCAGAGCCACATCCCCAACCAAAGGAATCAGAATCCCTGGGGGAGGACCAGGCATCAGTATTTTTTAAAGCTCCTCAAATGATTCCAACACGCACTCAACGTTGGGAACCGCTGAATGAGACCAAGTGTTAAAAAATAAATGTTACTTTAAAAGAAAAAGCTTTTATTAATAACACTTTAATCGAACCCCGGCTTTTCTCAGGGGCACTAAACGGAAAGCACAGCATACTTACTCTTGTTAGAGTATAACTGGGATTGTACTTAGGCATGCAAAGGAATGTAGCTTCAACAACCCACAAACTAGTCAGTCTTTGATTCCCTCCTGTATAGTTGGGGGGAAAAAAACTCCCACTACCTTCTATGGCTCAGTCCCCTCCTTTGAGTACAGGGGAAGCTGGTGGTTTTCTGTTTTCTTCTGCTTGATGCTTTGTATAGCCAGGTCATCAAAGAGCTATGCTTACCATCTATTATTGTGCTCAACCTTTTTTCGAGAGAGCGCATGTGAGTGGGAGTGGGGGGAGGGGCCAAGGGAAAGAGAGAGAACCCTCAGCAGGCTCCACATCCAGCACAGAACCCCACGTGGGGCTTGATCTCACAACCCTGAGATCAGGACCTGGGCCAAAATCAAGAGTCGGTCGCCCAACCAACGGAACAACCCAGGCGCCCCTAGTGTGCTCACATTCTGATGAAGATGAAGATAATTGAAGGAACTCGTCATACTTGCACATTCCCTATTTGAACCTTCAGGATTCTGATTCAATAGTTCTGGCCTGGGGTATGGGAGTATGAATTTGAACATGTCCCTGCAGGTGAGTCTGATGAAGGTGATCCAAGGATTCCATATGATTCCCAAACACCATGGTGCCCCCAGCTGGCTTTACCGGCTTTTGAGAACTAATTGTTAACATTCAGGAATTTTGAAAACCAGCTGATAACCTATTGGCATCTGGAAATTAGCTACCCAGCAGTAAGGGAGAGTATTTGCACCAAGGAAATTGGCAAAAACTAAGAATCAGAGTGTTTTTTTGTTTGTCTGTTTTTGAGAGAGTGCTAGTTTACCAATGTATCAGTGGCCTTAAATCGCATTATCTTGATTTTTGGCCTAATAGCCTTTTGATTTTTTATTTATTTATTTATTTATTTATTTATTTATTTGAGAGAAAGAGAGTGGGGGAGGGTGGTAGGGAGAGGGAGAGAAAAAAATCTTAAGTGGGCTCCATCTCACAACCCTGAGATCAGGACCTGAGTGGAAACCAAGCATTGGACGCTTAACCGACTGAACCACCCAGGAGCCCCTAGTTTTATTTCTTTTAACTTTTTATTTTGAAATAATTATAGATTCACAGGAAGTTGCAAAAATATTATGGAGAGTCCCGTGAACCCATCAACCAGCTTCCCTCAGTGGTGACATCTTTTATAACTGTAATAAGATATCAAAGCCAGGAGGGGGCGCCTGGGTGGCTCAGTTGGTTAAGCGTCTGCCTTTGGCTCAGGTCATGGTGTTGGGGTCCTGGGATCAAGCCCCACGTCAGGGTTCTTGCTCAGCAGGGAGCCTGCTTCTCCCTCCCTGCCTGCCCTTACCCCTGCTTGTGCTTTCTCTCTCCTTCTCAAATAAATAAATAAAATCCTTTATCATTAAAAAAAAAAAAAACAATATCAAAACCAGGAGATTCACACTGGTACAGTAATGTTACCTAAACTAAAAACTGTACTCAGTTTTTACCAGTTTTTATACTAGTTCATGTGTGTGTGTGTGTGTGTGTGTGTGTGTGCGTGTGTGTAGTTCTACGTATGGTGATAACGTGGATAGTCCGTGTGACCACCACCATAATCAGGCTACAGAACTATTTAATCACTACAAAGGAACTGCCTCCTGGTACCACTTTGTGGTAACCTCCCCCCTGCCCCCGGATCCTATCCCCGTCCCTTGGAAATCACAAATCTGTTCTTCCTCTTTATAGTTTTGTCCTTTTGAGAACATTATATAAATGGAATTATATCATAGGTAACCTTCAGAGATTAGCTTTTTCCGCTAAACACGACGCCCTTGCGATCCATCTTCACTGTGACATGTATCAATATTCCTTCCTTTTTACAGCTGAGGAGTATAACTTTGTACAAAGTACTGATGTTGATTTAACCATCCATCCAGTGAAGGACATTTGCGTTGTTTCTACTTTGGGGTTGTGAATCAAGTCTCTATGAACATTCATGTACAAGGTCTCCTGTGAATGCGAGTTTTCTTTTCTCTAGGATAAATGTCCAGGAGGGTGATTGCTGGGTTGTAGGGGTTTACTTTGGTAAGACTCTGTGAAATTATTTTCCAAGCAGCTGTACCATTGGACATTCCCACCTGCCGTGTGTGAGAAACCCAATTTCCCCACATCCTCACCAGCATTTGGTATTATCACTACTTCTCAGTGTAGCAGCTCTTGTGTGTACGTGGTGATATATCATCGTGGCTGTAATTTGCATCTCCTTTGTGGTTTACAGGGCTGAACACCATCTTTTGCTTATTTACCATCCATTCCTCCTGTTTGTTGAAAGGTCTGTTTGTGTCTTTTGCCTATTTTCCAACAGGATTTCTCTTTAAGGGTGGAGTGTCAAGAGCTCTTTGTATATTCAAGATATTAGTCTTTTGTTGGCTATGTTGTTTGCAAATACTTGCTCCCAGACAATAGCTTGCCTTGTCACGCTCTTGGCAGGGTCTTTTTCAGGACAGAAGTTTTAAATTTTGATGAAGTCCAATTTACCAAATTTTTCCTTTACGAATTGTGCGTTTGGTGTCGTGTCTAAGGGCTCTTTGCTCTAGGTTTAGTTTTGCTATGCCCTTTGGCATTTCAAAAATTGCTGTAAGGAATAGACATTCAGTTACTCAGCACATTTGTTGGAAAAATCCCCTGGATAGATTGACTGTTTTCTTACTCAGGATGCCCCCTATGAAATTCCAGTGGAAGGAAGACTTTTAGAACACTACTTCTCTAACTTTCTGTAGGTCTGGGAGCAGCTTGAGATTGTTTGTTTCTAACAAGCTTCCCATTGATGCTGGTGCTTCTAATATGAGGACCATGCTTTGAACAATAACCTCTTAGAATTCAGTGTCCCTCTGATGCCTGACCATGGGAGCTACAGAACAAAACATACCTTCACTTTCACCAGCAAATGAAAGACATAGATTTGAAGCCTACACAACACACAGGTTGACACATAATGGGCATTTCTGTGTTATTTTCCCTGGTTCTCATTCCCTACTTTTAATCCTCTACACATTCTTCTGCATTTTCTCGAGACCTTTCCAAAACAAGATGAACTCTGAGCAAAACTAGATGATGAGGTTTGAAAGGGCCCTACACCCACAGTACACGCTCAGCCTATGTCTCCATTCAGGAAGTGTTGGGTCTCCCCGCCCCCCCCCCCACGTATGCTTTTGATTATATTTCTCCGAAAATTTGTTTTTAAGTCATTTTGTACATATGTGAATGTTCTGTTTCTCCCAGCTAGATGACACTTTTTTTTTTAGGGTGGGGACTGTGTCTTTTATTTATTTATTTATTTATTTATTTATTTATTTACAATCTCGCACTGATCCTAGAATGCTTGTCTACACATGGGTGGTGGTGGTGGTGGTGGTGGTGGTTGGGGGAGGGGCGGGGTTGAGTGCACTGTCTAGGAAACACCGTGGCCTCTGGCTGATGAACAACACATGCCTCTACTAGCTGATGGGACTTTACTGTGACCAGATGTTCTGCAGTTTCCCCAAAGCTTTTTGCTTGGGGTGGTTAGGACTGTGGGCCCGAGAGACCAGTCTTCAAGGGTCGACAGGCACAAGGGTAGGAGATTAAATTCTAAGCTCTTTGAGGGGAAAACCGCTAACATCCAGGAGGTTCTTGGAAATGTGAAACATTCTTCTTTGAGTATCTTCCACCGGTAGATTCAGGAGCTATGGGGTTAGTGTCACAATCAGAAAGGATCCAGTGCGGGAGGTTTTCCTGGATGACAGGGAACTTGGCCCCATAGCCAAGGAGACAGGGATATGGCATCCCATAGGCAGGAATCTCTGCAGGATGGGGCCGATCTGAGTTAGAGCTGCTCTCTCTAGGTCTGGCAAGCCCACCCGGGCTCCCCAGCTACACTGAGCCCACTCCCGGAAGCATGATCTTGGGCTACTTGATCCAGGAAGGGGCTGTCCCATCCCTAAACTTAGGGCAGACCCTCCCAAGGAGTCTGCACTCCTTAGCCCCTCCTCCCCTCTCACCATACCCACCACCC
This sequence comes from Ursus maritimus, assembly GCF_017311325.1. Lineage (NCBI taxonomy): Eukaryota > Metazoa > Chordata > Mammalia > Carnivora > Ursidae > Ursus > Ursus maritimus. The sequence goes on along the minus strand of NW_024423786.1, from coordinate 66,433,968 downwards.
TGACTTTGGGGACTGGTGCAATGCCTCTCTTACTGCTCTTTGTCTGTGGTCTCACTGCCTTCCAGTGCGTCCTCCAAAGTGCTGGTGGAGGAAAGTGTCTGGGGGGTGCGTCTGGCTGCGTCAAATGCTCTGAGTCCTTCAGTGACTCCTTAAGACCCAAACTCCCTGTCTTGACTTAAAAGGCTCTGGGGCACTAAGCCCCCATGGGGCACCTGCTTCTGTCCCAGCATTTCCTCCGGCACACTGAGCTACTTGTCTGTGTATGTCCTAAGCTTTTCCCTCGTCTTTGTCTTCCCATAGGCCCTGTGCTTGATCTAGATAACCTTTCTCCCTGACTTCCCAGGTGACTCATTCTTACCTTCAAGCCTCCACCGAAAGCATCTCCTTCCTCTAAAAATATTTCCCGAAACTAGGCACACACCTCCGTGCCTGCTCAGCATCGCATGTAAACCTCGATCTTGGCCCCGACCACACTGTTGTTTAATTGTCCGTGAACTTCTTGGTCTGTGCCAGTGACCGGAGTCCATCCTGCATGCACGTGATCCAGCGATGGCAGACGGTTTGTATCTCAAGATCTTTCAAACGGTAGTAAAATAAGCCATTGACATCTGCGCAGCCGGCTGCGTCCACAGTGATTCTGGCGACTCCCTACAAAGAAAGGCCACCGTGGGTCTTAATAGGGGATTAAATAAGAGGACCCTCCCCCAGCACACACACAGGCAGCCTCTCCAGTGAGCTCTTCTTCTACAGATACTAGTTCTTCAGTTTACCAAGAAAGAGCGCTGCTTTCCCGTGGTGGCCATGCTGACATTTGCGTAAGCCTGGTCTCTGAGTTCCTAGACAGTAGCTACCCTCACGGGGCAGAGCTAACACCATGGAATCCTTCTTTTGAAGACCATGGGAGTGTAAAACACGGGGGGCTTTCAAGTAAGACGGAAGGAAGGCCATCTTCCAGAGGGATGAGGAATCTCTCCCAGCACCCCGGTGTTTCTCCAAGAACTTCCACACAGGAAGAGTTCCACGTCTATTATTAATAGTAATACGGTGTGCGTGTGCAGCTCCTTGGCAAGTGTGCACATTTTGCTCCGGACTTTTCAATGACCTACAGAGGTTTGAGACTGTGCCAATCAGTTAGGCTTCTGGAAAAACCCGCTTTGAAAAACTACAGGGTCTTACTTCAAACAGTAATGTTTTACATGTTTCCTCCCCTCCCTGCTCACCATGTTCGAAACATCCAGATGGAGCGGCCAAGACAAAACTGAGTGGACTTTGGTTTCTGTCAATACCTGAGCACTGTTCCTTTTTTTTTTTTTTTTAAGAGAGAAAACTCCCTCTAATTGTTTAGCCATATATGTATTCCTTGGCTTCCAGTCGTCTGCTTCTCTCCACCAAGTTGGACAGGCTCATTAGAGCCAAGGCTGCTGGCTTGCTCCCTGGCTAGCGCACACTGATGAAAAGTGTTTCATGACCGTTGCCTGAACTCTTAATCCTGGACAAGAGCTTTGCAACCTAATCCCAGACACCAACTCAATCCAGTACTCTTAATCATTCAGCGCACACGTGCCTTAAACCCACTGAGCAGAGCAAACGCATGATTCCCCATCATCTGCTTCCTCTACTTGCAAAGCCCGACGGACGCTTTTTGCTAAGCCCAAGAATGCTTCTTGCCGGTTACATACATGAAGTTAAGTGTGGCAGGAAGTTCTGACTCAGCCAATTTGGGGGACTGTGGGTCATAGACTCTGCATAAAAACAGTCACACCAAAATATAAGACCTTACGGATCAATAGTTTACCATGTATGGTGCATGACAATACCCCTGACACCATCTTTCATCTGTACGTATCCCTTATTCTATCTCTTTGGAGGGATCATCTGAAGCTAAGGGATGGTGTGGACTTCAGGAGAGCTGAAGGTGACCGTCATTCAAGATGGTTTGTTTTTAGGTCTTATCAAACTCAAGGTCAGAGAGGCTGCATAAGAATGTCACACACAGCTTCCATCTTTCCTTCCCTCTGCTTGACCCTGATGGACGCTAATGCTGAGAACCAGTGCGATAGTGGAGAGTGGAGCTTCCCAAACTATAGTGTGCGTGCAAATGCCCGGGGGCTCGTCCAAAAGCGGATTCTGATCCAGGAGGTCTGGACAGGGGCATGCAGTGCTGAATTTCTGGCAAATTCCCTATGATGTCCATACTTCTGGTCCATCGACTATACTTGGAGAAATAGGGCTGTAGAGAGCCAGACAGTAATAATCAAGAAACTTATAACACAAAGGAAGGAGCAAATTTAAGCCATAAACAAATACAATTGCATAGTTGAGTTTTGCCCACCAGGTTGCCATGACTCCAATGAACTAACTGCAGTTGTTCTCAGAGCTGCTGGGGGCATTATACACTTTTCCCAAAACTGTATTACCCAAGAAAAATACGCAATTGTCTAAGTCTTTATTTCCTAAACCATGTACTGATGACCACAAAGGCACTTCGGCTGAGAGAATTCTGAGAAATGGTGATGGCCATCGGCCCTCCTGGAGACTCACTGTGTGCAGTCACAGTCATAAAGGTTCTGACAAGTCCTGCATTAAGGAAAAGATCTGTTCAACTCTCCTCACACTGTTCCTCAAACTTATCTGGCCATGAACTTTGTTGTTGTTGTTGTTCTTAAAATGACATTAACCCCCAAAGCGACAGATTCTGATGGTGCGTGGAAACGTTGGTTTGATTCACGAGGAATTGCCTGACCTTGGTGGGGGAGGAACTTTCGATCTCTGCAAGGCAGAATTCCTGCTCTTTCCGAATGTGCCATGTTCCTCCCTGCCTTCATGTGTTTGCCCCATGCAGTCTCTCCCCCCTGTGAATAGATCTGTGTGCTTCCTTGATGTTATGGATTAACTTTGCTGTAGCCTATGTTGTTTGTGCATAGAGATCGGCCAGGCTCTTTGAAGGTTTGCTGAGTCATTCATCCAGCAGCATCCTGGTTGGGGATTAATGGGGTGCAGCTGAGGTGCTGTGGGTGTCAAACGCCTTTATTAGGATGGGGCAACTGCCGAGAAGCACTTCAAAGTTCTTGGAACCAGGAAGCGCCCTTAAGCCGGAGGCTTTGGGCAGCTTGTTATAACTAAAAGGAGGGCAATCAGAAAGGCAATTTTTAATCCACTTTTCATTAGAAAAACAATATTACTACAGAATTAATGGGCTTCTGTTTAAAATAGTTGTAATTAGAGGATGAGGGAACGGATTATCAGAAGATGATCGCAAGTCAATTAAGAGCTAAAACGCTCCTCTGTGCCTAGACTGCTGGGGCTTTTTTCTCTGCTTTATATTGATTTATATTTATGTTACGGGAAATACAATGTTTACTTAATTTTGGAAGTATAATGCATGTTGTTATTCCTTCCTGAGGTTTCACTAACTGCCAGAGAACGAACCTCTCTGATTTATTACCCAGAGGATATGCATACGCCCCCTTGTGGTGGGGACGGACGCAAGGGTGAAACACCTGCCCTAATTGCCTCTCCTCCCTTCCTCGCTTTCTGTATCTTACTCATTCCTCAAAGCCCCCCTCAAGTCCTGACCTCCGCAGGGAAGTCTCCAGGACAACTCCTGGCTCTCCCTCCAGGGATCTCTCAGTTAAAAGGCTTGTACTGCGCAGGTGAACAACTATTTCAAGACACGTCCCTTTTGTTAGTCTTGCCTTCCCTCCTTGACGGGAAGTTCCTCCAGGGACAGAGCTTATCCTTTTATTATTATTTTTGTAAACTGCACAAATCAAACGGTGGACATTTCCTTTTCTCTCCCTCCTCCCAAATAGCTTTGGATGTTTATTTTCCCAAAAAGGGGATCATGCCATACAGATCGTTCTTTAATCTGTATCCTACTTTGGCAATATATCTTACGGGCAAAAGCACGCTAGTCATAGAAATGCAATTCTTGTTGTTGTTTTTTTTTTTAAAGATTTGATTTATTTGAGAGAGAGCGAGCGAGCGCACAAGTGGGGGAAGGAGGGAGAGGGAGATGCAAACTCCCCACTGAGCAGGGAGCTAGACTCGGGGCTCATCCCAGGACCCCAGGATCATGACCTGAGCCAAAGGCAGACACTTAACCGACTGAGCCACCCAGGCGCCCCCAAATTCTTTTTTTAATCAGCACATAGATTTCATTGTATGGAGGTCCTTAAAAAAAACAACCCACAATTCTCCTATTGAATGACACTTACGTTCTTTATGAATTGTGTCTTTTGCTTCTTGTGTATTCCCCACATAGCTAGTGCTTTGCATACTACTGCAACAGGTGGGCTGGTTCCTTTCCAGAAAGGTTTGGCCTTTATCCTCGTGGCGCCAGAAGAACGGGGATGCTAGCTAATGGCCCTAGGGGGTCACACTGCTTAGATGATGTCGGTGACCACGATGATTCCTGGAGAAACCGCTCTGGATATTTTGGGGGTTGGGAAGTGGGATGAAGAGCCTGGGGTCCTGCCTGGAGAGGGGGAAGAGAAGCTAGGTCAATGCCTGTGATCCCACAGGTCCTCATGGGGTCTCGTGATGCAGAAAGATTTTCAGAATACCTCCTTGGCTTTCTTAGAAGAGAGAAAGGGTGGGCTGCTTCTTCTCGCCAAACTGGACACCCGCAAATACACTCTGCCCGGGGAAGGGGCAGAGAGATCAGTAATACAAAAGACAGGGGGTGATGCACCCTCAAATTCCCTGTTCTGCCAGAGCAGGGGTTCCCGGGGAGGGTGAACTGATGCGTGGGGGTCCCGCAGCTGCAGGGGAAACAGCCTGGTCCTCCCTGTGCAGTGGGGTGCTGAGCTCATCTGAAACGTGCCTGGAACAGCGTGGAACCGTTCAAAATGGAACCTCACTGAGGCACTGGCACTGCTCTGAGGTTCTCTATCGAATCGGGGAAGAGAGGGCAGGAGGAACCATGCAGGGGCAAAGTGGGTGAGCACCCCTTTATGGAGCTTAGAGATGGCTGCTAGATCAGGGCTGGGGGTCCAAGGGTATGCTCTGTGCCCGGAGTGAACCAATACCAGAAAAATGTAGGGAGCTTGGGATGTTCAGTGGTTCAGGAGGGCTGGATTGGAAGGAAATGATGCCAGGGTGACTTCCAAATTATTTACCTTGATGATAATTTCTCTCCTTTACCAACAAAATAGTAACGTGCAGCTATGCACCTTCGCGAGTAAACTTCAAAAGTTTGGTGTTGGTATAAACAACAGATTCTCCCAAAACAAGGAATTTCGGAATTAGGGGGATAACTTTGTGGGTTGGCACGTCACAAGGCACCCGTTCACATAAATCAGCTAGATTGTATTCACACACACACACACACACACCCCAGCCCACGGCTTGTTGCTACACGTGATTTTTTAAACCAGCTCTCGTGACGATAATCTCCGGGTGTTGCCAAGCTGATTTCCTTCCTGTTGGCATAAAATGCCCCAAAGTGACTTCTTGTCATTCTTGACTGTCTTCCTATTTACTGAACTTCTCAGTGCAGAGCCTAGAGTGAAACAGAATTTCAGTGAATATATTTCAAATAATGGGATTTTCACGTGCACGCTCCTGGGATAATAGCCCCAACGATGCCCCTGGGAACAAATTAACGGCAAAGGTTTGCATCAGTGACTTGGATTTCCTGCTGCATTTGCTTTGAAAGAGCAAATACGTGTGGAATGAAGCTGCTTTGTAGGTTTCCTTTTTATACAAGTCCTGCCTTCTGCCTTAATCACCTGGATTGACTCTCCAAAAGCACAATGGACGTAGTTCACCGAGAGCATTTCGGAAACATGTGCTTTTCCTGTGATCACGTGTAATTAATCACCTCCAGGCAAAGCAAACAAGACAAGGTGGCTTTTAAAGCCTCTGCCAGTCTTTCTTCTTCTCTTCCTGTCTTGTTCTTGTCAGAAGACTCTGGGCTGGCCTCTGATTTGTCTCTGCTTCAAGCCTAATGTGATCACAGAAGTTTCATCAGAGGCTGCTTTGAAGCCCCATTCTCTCCTCCAGATGCAAAGGCCAAGTCTACGTGACAACGGACCCAGGGATGAGAAAGGGCAGCCGTGTGAATCCACACGCACACGCATCTCGGCAACACGCTTCCTCCCTTCCCCTTCTGTCTGTGCCCAACCACGAGGCCCTTTCTGCAAAGACCACTCGTTGGTCTCAAGGGATTCTCAGAACGCACCTGCAGCTAAAGCCCCATTTATCGGGCCCAGAAACGTTCTGTTCTCTGATGAGACAACTCAAAACTGTAATGGGAAGATTCAGGGGCAATATGGAGGTGGGTGTCCCTGTGTTCACTCCTAAGTCCCCGTCTGGCAGTGACATCCCAGAAGCAAGTGCCTTGCTCTAAGTAGCTGGTATGGATTGGATTGTACCCTCCCCAAAGGTTGGAGTCCTCACCTGCCGTATCTGTGAATGTGACCTTGTTTGGAAAGAGCCTCTTTCCCGATGATCAGCTTAGGCTGAGATCATCAGGGTGGGCCTGATTCACTATGGCTGGCGTCCTTACGAAAAGAGGAAATTGGGTCACAGAGACGGGCATACACCCGGGAGAAGTCCAGGTAGGATGAGGGCAGAGGTTGGCGGGAAGCTTTTACAATCCAAGGAACAAATATTGCCAGAAACCCCCAGAAGGAACCAACTCTGTCTACCCCGTGAACGTGGACGTCGAGCCTCGGGAATTTGGAGACATTAGACTTCTGTTGTTCTAAGCCATTTGGTTTGTGGCCCTCAGAAACAATGTAGTAATTTCTCAGGAAGCAGCTAAAGATGGAGCAATATAGACTATGTGGATGCGCTCAGGCCACCTTAACCGAATACCACCAGATGGCCTAAACCTCAGAAGACCATTTTCTCACAGTTCTGGAAAAGTCCAAGATCAAAGGGTGGCAGGGCTGGTTTCCTCCGAGGTCAGTCTCCTTGGTTTGCACACTCTTGCTGCCTCTTCACATGGCCATCCCTCTCTCTGCGTGCCCCTGGTGTCTCTTCACCTTCTTAAGGGACCCCCCCATCACTGGATTGGAGCCCACTCTGATGGCCTCATTTTAACACGTCACCTCTTTAATGACCATATTTCCTAATATAGTCACATTCTGGGGTGTTGGGGGTTGGGACTCCAACATGTGGATTTGGGGGGACCTAAGTCAGCCTATGCCATAGAGGACAGGGGCCATGTGAAGCAGCTAGGGGTGGAGGGCCAGGGCATCTGAGAACAGAGGACACAGGACCAAGCATGCCACACGATTCCTGAGCACTGATGCCTCAGGCCTCGTGTGTACTGTTTGCAGAGTCAATATCAGGGATCCAGGAAGCCCGTCTGATTGTAGCATCACGTTAATGAGCCTGGACTCGCTCAGGCTTCGGGTTCTTTCCGGGTCTGGCACAGCAGCTCTGGACAGCCTCAGGATAGCCTGCTGACATTGCCCCAGGCTGAGCCCAGGCGCTCCGAGGCCTGGGCTTCCTGCTCTGCTCGCTCCGACCGGTCAAGATCATTACCTGGGCAGAAGCTGGGACTAGGGTGTCGCTTTGGGTCCCATGCCTGCTCTGTCCGATCTGTCCTGCCTAGGGGAGGCTGAAGACCCAGATTGGGGGGGGGGGATGGGGAGGAAGAGAGAGCGAGGACACTAGGGTCCTCGGAGGACCAGCCTTGGCCAGCACCGCTTCTGAGCCCGCGCCTTCCAAGTGCACCTGTGCGTGCCTCTTCCTGGCGGCTTTAAAGGACACATTGGGCTCGTGCTTGCAAAGCTAATGAGGCTTCCGGCAATTGAGGTGGGTGTTCAGGAGGGCTCAGAGAGCGATGTTTGGGATTTGCTGTCCCAGATGCATCAAAGTGCAACATTGGCCGCTCGGCTGGAGGTGAAGGAAACAGGGCACACGGAGCCCCCTCGGTCTCCCCACCCTGTCTCCCTCCTCTGCGTCTCTGTTTGATTTGGGACCTATAATAGGATAATGGAAACTAAAAGCATTTTTTTTTTCCTGGGAAGATCTAAACAGTAGCAGCCGTAATATATTATGCCGGAGCACAAATGCTATGTTAAGAGAAAGGGGAAATGATGTATTTTTAAAGAGCTCCTATTTGGTTCTAACTTAAAAGCAACAGTGTAAATTTCTTTCAAGTAATGTTGCCTTAATTATTCATTTTCCTTGGCACTAGTTAAAGAGCCAAGTAATGACTTCTGTCTCTTTATATTTAGTCTATTATTGTTTGAAAAAGGCCAGAGGAAGGCCAGAGCAGTGCAAAAATGATATTTGCTTTTTTTTTTTTTTATTACCAACAGCCAATGTAAAGGGTAATATAATCACCAGCAGCTGAGAGACAATGACATTTTTATAGACCTTCTGGCAACACTGGAGTGTGAAAGAGCCTGACAGGTATTTGGCTTTCCAGGCTGTTCTTTCAACTGCATTTCCCATCAGACTCACTGCTGGGCGGGCAGCTCGAGGCGAGCCCCACGTTTCTCTCCAGATAGCGCTGTAGGAGCCTGACCAGCAGCTGTCTGTTTAAATTTGGGGGTTTTATAGATGGGAACCAAGGACGAATGCCTGCAGGACCCCCGTTTGCACAGTCCTGCAGGACTCTCGTCGTCATCCGTGGAACTTACCTGGATTCTCACATTCCTTGCAGATTTCAAAAGCCGGAGAACATTACCATCGCACTGGGACACTGAAGGCTCATTATAATTTGGAAAGCTTTCTCTTTCAATGTGGTCTTTCTGTGGGGTCATCTGAAAACCTTTTTAGACACGAGAACCCATGTTGCTCGTTCTTTACCGAGGAGGAATTCATGGGAGGCTACTTTCTCTGCACCCCGCAATATGGGGAAGCTCTTGCTTTATGGGATCTTTCCACGCTGTGCAATTTGAGATCTAGGTGGACAGTCCAAGCATTTAGAATGCTTCAGCTCGGACAGAAAAACAAGGATCAGATTTGCACTGTGAAATCGGCCGGTTCAGATGTAGGACAACTGACGCCGGTGCCCGTTTTCCTTTTGCTCTTTTGACCTGGGGAGAGTGTCAGGGTGCTCCTTCCACCTCCAGAGAAACCATACATTTTCTTCTGCTGCTCCTGATGGCCTATGGAGTCTTCATATTCTTGTGTGAATTATCAAAGATGTCTTGCTTTGCCTGTGCCCATGGAACACCAGGGATCAGAAGTTAACGGGTGAAGCCAGGGCACGAAAAGATACAGCAGTAATAAACACATGAGCTAAAATGAAGAATATAGGCTTTCATAAAGATGGCCCTTTTATTACAGGGATTTTTTTTTTCTTCATTTTGTTCTGTCTCCTTAGCCGTTGGTTGGATTCTCTGAGAATTCAAAGTTGGGGCTCTTGTGCCTTTGGTGAAATCAACCCCTCCTTGGGATTCTGTGGGGAATGAGAAACCATGCTTTTTTATCTTGTCGTTGGTATTCAGGAAGGATTTCCTACCCATTTCCCTTCCTACAATATTGATGGTCCCTCTTTTTTTTTTTTTTTTTAAATTATTATTATTTTTTTTACATTTTTTTAAATTTTAAGGATTTTATTCATTTATTTGAGAGAGAGAGAGTGAGAGCACAAGTGGGGTGAAGGGCAGAAGGAGAAGCAGACTCCCCGTGGAGCAGGGAGCCCGATGCAGGACTTGATCCCAGGACCCTGGGATCATGACCTGAGCCGAAGGCAGATGCTTAACTGATTGAGCCACCCAGGCGCCTGTGATGGTCCCTCTTGAAGCCAGACACGGAAATGTCATCTGAATGGAAGCTGAACTCCAGTGGGTTTGGCCTGTGTCCTCAATTAATTCTGCCCAATGAAGCTACTTTGGTCAGCACAATTGAATAAGCGTTCTACCTACTCTTCCCTCAGAAGATTATCAGGAATCAAGTTTCTTTTTTTTTTTTTTAAAGATTTTATTTATTTATTTGACAGAGATAGACAGCCAGCGAGAGAGGGAACACAGCAGGGGGAGTGGGAGAGGAAGAAGCAGGCTCCCCGCGGAGGTGCCTGATGTGGGGCTCGATCCCAGGACCCTGGGATCATGACCTGAGCCGAAGGCAGACACTCAACGACTGCGCCACCCAGGTGCCCCAAGAATCAAGTTTCTGAAATAGGCTTAGATCAGAACCACGAGCCTTATTACACAGATAAAAAAAATCTGAAGCCTAGGACGGTTTCTCGACTTGCACAATGGGACTGAGATAATCAGGAGGCAGAACCAGAAGTGACACGAGGTGCCCACCTAGTGCCCCCCACTGTTTCTCAACCCTCCCACTCCCACCCACTTCCTTAAAGTCAAGTGTCCATAGGTGGCTTCGCTTTCAGCCCCCCTCCCCCATCCCTGACTTCAGCTTCACTGCCTTTAATGGATTCTCGATCTCGCATGGGGTAAAGACGCTAGAGATGATAAAAGAATTTAGTTATAATGATTGCAAGGGCCAAAAATGCTTGATCCTTTCAACTATGATTGCAAATTAACCTGGCACAGTGTTTGGTTTTTAACTTCTGGCAAAAATATGGCCAATGGAATTATTTGTTTTTCTCTTGAGATACTTCCCTGGTGCAAAACAAGAAGTTTTGACCTGTCCCAGAGGGGATTTATTGTCCTTGCTCATGATCATACCTTCTCCAGCTTCCTGGGAACTGAACACATGTGCGTTTAGAAAGAAGTGTCCTTGACGGGGCTCCTGGGTGGCACAGCGGTTGATCGTCTGCCTTCGGCTCAGGGCGTGATCCTGGTGTTCTGGGATCGAGCCCCACGGCAGGCTCCTCTGCTGGGAGCCTGCTTCTTCCTCTCCCACTCTCCCTGCTTGTGTTCCCTCTCTCACTGGCTGTCTCTCTCTGTCGAATAAATAAATAAAATCTTAAAAAAAAAAAAAAAAAAGAAAGAAAGAAGTGTCCTTGAGAGAGATACCGGGGCGGGGCGGGGGGGAGGTGGGCATCCCATTCCCTGATTTCAAACGGCGTTACAAAGCTATAGTAATTAACACAGTATGGTACAATGGAGTATTATTCAGCCATAAAAAAGAATGAGATATTGCCATTTACAACATGCATGCATCTTGAGGGCTTTATGCTAAGTGAAATAAGACAGGTGGAGAATACCATAAGATCTCCTGTATCTGTGGAATCTAAAACAAACCAAAACAAAAACCCTCCTTGGAGATACAGAGGAGAGATTGCTGGTAGCCAGAGGCAGGGGGTGGGGGAGGTGAGAGAAATGAGTGTATGCGGTCAAAGGTACAAACTTCCAATTACAAAATCATGGAAACACAACGTACAGCACAGGGACGATCGTTAATGATACTGTGTCATGTATTTGAAAGTTGCTAAGAGAGTCGATCTTAAAAGTTCTCATCACAAGAAAAAAAAATCTTTAACTATGTGTGGTTAACGATGTTAAGCAGATGTTAACCAGATTTGCTGGGGTGATCATTTCGCAATACGTGCAAATATCAAGTCATTGTGTTGTACACCTAAAACCAATATGATGTTATCAATTATCCCAAAAAATAAATAAGAGAAAGAGGTATCTTCCTGTATATGTGTATACAGAGCTCACGTATATGGACTCTATAGTTTAATTGTTTAGAGGCTGCTGTTTGTAAATATTCGTTTTCTATAAATCTGGCTTTACTGGTGGCTTTAAGCGGAAAACAAAACAAACAAAACAAACAAACAAACAAAAACCCCCAAAATAACAACAACAATAAAAAAATCCAATGCATCTAAATGGGTATAGAAAACGCTTCTAGTAAAATATAGTTTCCACCTGTGTTGGTTATTCTCTGTTCAGTTCCCACCTCCATGTCCATTTTCCACCTTCCCTGTCCACCCCTTTGCTTGAGGAGACCAACACCTAAGGATTGTAGCAACCAGGAGCTAATAAGCTGGTTTCTGATTGCGTTCAGTCCCTGAGAGGTGCCCGCAGGAGATCGGAGGTCAAGAGGAGAGAGAGAGGTCTTATCTTTCTTCCTTGCTCATTACTGCCCGGGGCTCAACTTCGGACCAATGTCTCCCCGTGACCACTGCTCCTGCCCAGCCACCCCCTGACCTGGGCTCAGCTTTAACACTGTCCTTCTGGTCTGTTATGGCGACCAGATAAAACACAGGAGACCCAGCAAACTTTTTTAAATTTCACGTAAGCAATGGATACTTTTGAAGTATAAATATGTGTAATATTTGGGACATTTATCCTAAAAAAATTGTCATTGCTTTTCTGAAAGCCAAAGGTAACAGAACACATTGCATTTTTATTTGAATCTGGTGACCCCGGGTCTCAGGCTGGTAACAGCACGCCCCCTTCCCACCCTCGTTGCTGGCGTCCAAGTGCTTCTCCAGCCCTCTCTGGTTCCCTGAAAATGTGCCCACAATTCTGTAAGCATTCCTTCCATAGAGATCGGTATAATTTGAGCTAGATTCTGTTTCCTTCTGGAATCCTGACTGGGTCTGTTTCTCTGGGACCCAATGCCCATACATAGCCGGCCAACATTAGCACTGGGCAAATGGCTGCTCTCAGGGCTAAAGTTCTAAAATAAGCTAAAACTTTCAGGCAACCTCTGAGTGAGCAAGGAAACCTTCTGGAATCAGGATGAGTCTGGATGAGCAGAGGGAAAGCACATTGGGCTGCCATCTCATCCAAACTCCAAGATAGAATCGCTCATTGCACCTTGTCCCTTGGGCCAGAGTCTTAGCTTTTCTTTTCTTTCTTTCTTTCTTTCTTTCTTTCTTTCTTTCTTTCTTTCTTTCTTTCTTTCTTTTCTTTTCTTTTTTTTTTTTTTTAAGATTTTTTATCTATTTATTTGACACAGAGAGAGAGACAGCCAGTGAGAGAGGGAACACAGGCAGGGGGAGTGGGAAAGGAAGAAGCAAGCTTCCCAGTGGAGCAGGGAGCCTGATGAGAGGCTCGATCCCAAGACCCCAGGATCACACCCTGAGCCAAAAGCAGATTCTTAATGCTTAATGACTGAGCCACTCAGGCACCCCGAGTCTTAGCTTTTCAGTCCTTTTCTATTTTAAGCTAGCCACGAGAGCTAAAGTGTGTATTTTCTTCATTCATTCAACAAATGTGGATAGAACCCTGCTAATGGGCCAGGCTCTAGCCAAGATGCTGTTCTTTTCAATCTACTCTGTTCCTACTCTTGTATTTGCCACTTTTGATATATTTTCACAGACAGTCACAGCCTGCACAGTGTTGAGCCAGTTTCTCCTGGCTGGGTCTAGGGAATCACAGCATACTTTTTCAATGTCACTCATCCTCTCTCACCAAACATGTGGTTGCAATACTAGATTCTGACAGCTTGTGACAAGTCCTGTTTATTGCCTGAAGATCGGGAGGAAATTCTATCCTGCCAGCAACTCCCTTGGGTTTTTGCTTGATGAGGGCGGGTATGGTAATGATACCCATTTAAAATGATGCTGAAGAAAGGGCTTTGTTCCAAAGGCAGGAAGCTGTGTGTAGGTCAGCAAATCCTGCAAAAAGAGGTGAGGAACAAGTGTGGCCCATGTCTGAGATTCGCTCTGGCTTAATTCCCCCAACAGTATATTCAAATATGCATAGAGTTTTAAAGTAAAATCATCTTCTTTCGGTCACTAAATTCCTCAAGCTTGGAAGCTTTCCAAAACGGGGAATATATTTCCAACATTTCTGTATCCTCAGGACCCAGCCCAGTGGCTGGCACATTAGATGTATCTAGAATTAATGCAAGTAGCTTGTATCAGCCGGAAGGTAGGCTTTGTAAAAATCAGTGAATTCCCAGATGGCTGACTCTGGTTCATATGTGCCAAGTTTTAACTTGAACCTTATTTTTACTTTTTTTCTTTTTTTTTAAAGATTTTTATTTATTTATGTGAGAGAGAGAGAAAGTGCAGAATGGAAGGGGGAGGCAAAGAGAGAGGGAGGGGCAGGCCCTCTGCTGAGTAGGGAGCTGACATGGGCTAAGATCCCAGGATCCTAACATCATGACCTGAGCCAAAGGCGGGCGCTTAACTGACTGAGCCATACGGGTGCCCCCCTATTTTTACATTTTAGATCAATTTCATTGAGGTGTAATTTACATGCAATAAAATGCACCCTTTCAGTGTAGGGCCTGATTTATTGGCAAATGTGTACATCCACGTCACCCCCTTCCTAATAAAGCTGTTATAGGATTGCAGGGTTGCTGTCTCACGGAATCGAAGAATGAAAAGGTGAAGTGAAGTGAAAGTTTATTAAGTGAAGGTGAGAGCAGAAAGGAAAGAAAAACTCTCTAGAGTGAGAGGGGTCCCAAATGGGTTGCCCTTGAGGAATTTTAGGGCTGGTCTTTTATTGAGAGCGGACCGGGGAGCTTATGACCTTGAGATTCTTGCCCTGTCTTGGTTTAAGCAAGAACTATTGGTAACACCCTTCATGACTTTCTTCTTTGAGGTGTGGTCATTTTTTTGTGACTACGATGTAACCCCCAAAGAAAAATACTTCCTACCATCTACGGCCAGGTGGTCTGGTCTATGCCCTTACCTCTTGTCCACTCTGGCTTAGTGTTTCTACCTGCCAGGAATAGTTGCAGAGCTCAGTGAGGGGCCCCCAACCTCTCCCTGCCTGTACCTTAACCCCTTCCTTACGCAAAGATATAGACCATCTCCACCACCCCTAAGATTCCTTTGTGCCCCTTTATAGTCCACTCTCCCCACACGATCATTTTGGCTGGGAAGTTGTCTAAAACATGCTCCCTCTGCTTTGTTCCACAAGGATATTGAACGTATAAGCTATTGACCAACCAAAGGCTTCATTGTGAACATCGGTTCTTGTGGTAGCTTTAAAAGTGGGCGAAAGGATTAAAATATTTTGCGTCTTGGGGCGCCTGGGGGGCTCAGTGGGTTGAGCGTCCGACTCTTGGTTTCGGCTCAGGTCATGATCTCGGGGTCTTGGGATCGAGCTCTATGTTGGACTCCATGCTTAGCAGGGAGTCTGCTTGAGATTCTCTCTCTCCCTCTCCCTCTGCACCCCTCCCCTGCCGCAGTCTCTCTAGATAAATAAATAAATAAATAAATAAATAAATAAATAAATAAACAAATAAATAAATAAATAATTTAAAAAATATTTTGCCTCTCTCCTAAATGAGCCTGAAGGGCATTGGCTTCGATGGTTTTGTTTGTCTTTGCAGAAATGTTACGTCTCTCCTCTAATCAATACCTGTTGCTTTTACTGCATGTGTCATTTTCTGTTTTTAAATTTGTGCTCCTGTTTCTAGCAGCATGCCTGCGCATTTCCTCATGGGCCTCCTCAAATTTGTGGTGGATTGTAAAACTGGATAATCACTCTTATCAGAATTGTTTAAAACAGAAACAAAAAGGGCGTGCCTGTGAATAAATGGGTCCAGATTTAGTGCATGGACTTGGGGGGATGTCTCTGTTCAACTGTCTTTTTTTTTTTTTTTTTTTAAATCTTCCCTGCTCTCAGCTTTGGATATCTGAAGCCTGGTGTCCTCAGACCCACGTCGACCCACGAGAGAAAGCAAAAGGCCGTCTGTCTCTTTGATGGTCTTAGTGGAACCAGAAGGCTAGGCTGGGCGACCATTTTTCACTTCCCAAGGCTGAATGATAGAGTTCAGAGCTATCAACTGCCGGATGTGGACACTTTCAGGTAAATTGTATCAGTGTTTTCTTTGAGAATTTTGCAACAATTGTTTTACAGAGCCTGTCCTGGCTCAACCGCTTTTTAATATAGTAACACAGAGGGTCTTGTCTGGTGTCTCATTAAGAGAATCTCTCTCCCCTTGGCTTCTAATCTGAGCTGCCCTTCTTTGTGTTTCTCTGAAGCACTCCCAGAGCTGTTGTGTAAGTGTGTGTTTGTGCAAGTGCGTTGACTGCGTGGTGAGTGTGTGGTTCTTGGCCATCCTGGATGGGCTACAAGGGGCCCCGCGGGGATACCCTGCGTCCCATGTGGAAATAGCAGGCAACCAGAAAAGCAGAAAGTCAGTCAGGCTATTTCCAAAGGAGCTGGGGAAATGTGATCAGGGATGGCTTCTTGATCGATCAAATGCTCTGCTTTAAGGACAAAACAGTCAGCGGTGGTGACTTTTACTCCACAGGGTGCAAAGGGATTATCCAGCCCTCGCCTTTGAGGCTGGTGCTGGCCTGACCCGCCTGACGATTCAGACAATGGAGAAACACTTGTCACTCACCTGATGCGTGGGCTCTGAAGAATGCGGGTAGGTGGCCAATGGTCACTGTGGCCGTGGCCATTTGCATTCATCATGGCGCCTGTTGGTATGTGTTTGAGGAGCGTCTGTTCGCCCGTTTGGAGAGCAGAAGCCCCGGGGGTGAGAGGGAAAAACCAGAGTAATTAGGAAAGATGAAAATGTACAACCTGAGTGTAATTGGGGAAAAGCACATTTTTAATGTTTTCTCTAACAGACAAATCAATGGGATTTTAGATTATTTCCAATGCTTAATCTAGAAGTTTAAGGATGCGGTTGTCGTCTGAGATGCAAGGTAAAGGTGAACTTCATTCCAATACTTCGTATCATTTTCCTGAAAAAAAAAATGAAGAGGGATAAAGACGCTTCTTTGTAATGGATAATTTTTGGATGGCTTCTTATCTAGTGGTTGGCAGCCATGCACTCCATCGTGCCCTCAATGTCTCATCCTCCTTCAGAGTTCTTCAGAACACTCATTTTATTTTTTGGCTTATTGCCGACTGGTTAGTGCCTCTTCCTCACTAGGATTTAAGGTCTATAAGAGGAGGCATTTTGTCTGTCTTGTTTTTTTCAGGCATTTTTAATGCCCAGGAAGTGCCTGGCATAGAAGGAAAACCCAATAGATGTCTGTTGAATAATCCAGCAAATATGATGGCAGTTTCTCTTTCTTCTTTGAAAAAAATTCATAGCACTAAAAATCTGGCTACGGACGTAACATTTTTTTTATGAAAGATATTTAGACAGTATAGAAACTAAAAGAAAAATAAAAACTGACCCCAATTTCACCGTGTGGACACAGTAACGTACACATTTTGACATCTATTTGTTTTTAAAGACTTTATTTATTTATTTGAGAGAGAAAGAGAGAACATGAGCGAGGGGAGGGGCAGAGGGAGTAGCAGACTCCCTGCTGAGCAGGGAGCCCGAGGTGGGACTCGATCCCAGGACCCTGGGCTCATGACCTGAGCCAAAGGCAGACGTTTGACCGACTGAGTCACCCAGGCGCCCCTTGACATCTATTTTTTTGACAAGTTTTTCAAAGCGTTCATTGACTTTTGGACCAGGGACTCGGTGAGTTTGCACATTATCTGTTCATCAAGAGATGTTTCCTAAGTCCCCAGCCTGGCCAAATCTGACAATCTGCGTGGAATTTTTGGACTATACATGAGGTGGGTGGGGAGGGGGACAACGCCTCAAGAAGGAGCTCCTGGGGGCGGCCATGTGGTACAGTCATTGAGCATCTGACTCTTGGTTTTGGCTCAGGTTGTGATCCCAGGGTCGTGAGATTGAGCCCCGTGACCGGCTCTGCACTCAACACCGAGTCTGCTTGCGACTCATTCTTCCTCTCCCTCTGCCCTTGACCCACCCCCTGTGTGGCATTCTTGCTCTAAATATAAATATATAAAATCTTTTTCAAAAATTAAAAAAAAAATTTTAAAAGGAGATCCTGAACTTCTTGACAATGGGAATCCCAGGGTCTCCACCAATTAATTGAGAA
The DNA here is from genome assembly GCF_017311325.1 of Ursus maritimus. Taxonomy (NCBI): domain Eukaryota; kingdom Metazoa; phylum Chordata; class Mammalia; order Carnivora; family Ursidae; genus Ursus; species Ursus maritimus. The sequence goes on along the minus strand of NW_024423786.1, from coordinate 66,416,315 downwards.
GAAGTACTTCATTACTAGTTTGTCTCCTAAAAAGATTAAATGGTTCACATTTGTAGTCAGATTGGAAAAATTAAAAATCAACTTACTTCAGTTAGTTTTTATGTATTTGTTAATATTTCTGAAGACTTCTGAAAATGAAAGCCTTCCTTGGATTAATACAAGATTCTGATTTTACACACCCTCGAAAAGAATAAAAACAAAAAAAAGCAAAGTAGAGAAGACCTTCCTGGCCTGGAGTCTTAGGTTCACTTCCTCAAGAAGGAGACCCTGAGACAGATTCAAAAGCAAGTTTACAAACCAGAAGAGACTCTTACTCTGGGAAACAAACTGAGGGTTGCTGGAGGGGAGGTGGGTGGAGGCATGCGGTAACTGGGTGATGGGCATTAAGGAGGGCACATGATGTAATGAGCACTGGGTGTTACATGCAACTGATGGATCACTAAACTCTACCTCTGAAACTAATAATACACTGTATGTTAATTAATTGATTTTAAATTAAAAGTCAAAAAAACAAAAAGCAAGTTTACCTTGGCGGTGATTCCAGGAAGCACCACTAGGGGTCAGTGGAAGTTGGACAGCACCGGAAAGGGAAGGAAGATGGAAGGCGCAGGTGTGTTCCTGAGGGGGTGACTTCAACAGGCAACTGGGGATCTCACAGCGGAGACTGCACTTGGCACCTGAGACATGAGGAAGGGGCAGCTTTTCTCACTGACGCGCATGCCCGTGGACATTGATGATTGGTTGAGGGCTGCTTTCATAGCTTGCCCTGTGCACAGGCCAGATGACAAAGGCTCTGTGGCAGAGAAAGCCAGATGTTGCCGGAACTTGCAGGAAGAAGCCATTGAGCTGACTCAGAAAGCTGAATGCCTGCAGAAGGGCCATGGGCCGGGCACCAAGAGCTTTGGCTCTATCTGGCACATCGTTCTCCTTCCCCAGCCCTACCGGGCAGTTCTCAACAGGAGGGTAGTGAGTCTGGCTTGTCTGTTTTTATTTATTTATCTGAGAAAGAGAGTGCACTCGAGAGAGGGGGACAGGGCAAGGGAGAGGGGGAAGCAGGCTCCCCACTGAGTAAGGAGCCCGATGCGGGACTTGATCCCAGGACCCTGGGATCATGACCTGAGCTGAAGGCAGATGCTTAACCAACTGAGCAACCCAGGCGCCCCATAGCCTGGCTTGTCTGTTAAGTAAGTGCCATTTTGATTTCTCTTCCACATGTTTCCTTGGCATAGGCTCCTTGAATGGAAGAGCTAATTGCTAGCTCCATCCTTGGGTTGGGCTCACTGGGATGCAGCAAAGCCTTCAGGTGTGTGGATAGAGAGCAGGGTATCTACAGGTACTTGTCATGATAAGGAGACCATCATTCTGGAGACGGAAGTCTTTCATTTAATTCATTGTGGGGCAGAATCGTCTTTCTTCCCCTTTCGACCCCAAACACCTCCCTGTTTGTCATGGAGGTCCAGAAGAACTTCAAGCTGCTGTAAGTACCTCTTAGGCCCCAATGTTGTCAATACGTGCTCTCTGCTAGCAAACCTCCCCCAAAGGGGCTCAGTCTTTGGTTTCATCTCGGAGGCAAAGGTCCAGCTGTTAACGTCAACCTCCCTATTGAGAGTGGGAGAGCAAGAGGGATAGGAGAGTCCTGATAACAAGAGTTTTTTAAATGGATTTTGCAAGTAAAATATCCCATGACTTTCTGGGGAATCACTCCTCTTGTTGTACTCGTTGTGTTGGGGAAAACCTGGCACTTTGGAGTTCATCAATTGTTACACTTTCCTTTTACCAAGAATTTACAATTTCTTGTGTGTGTGTGTGTGTGTTTTTAAGATTTTACTTATTTATTTGAGAGAGAGAGAGCAAGCATGAACGGGGTGGGGAGGGGCAGAGGGAGAAGGAGAAGCAGACTCCCCACTGAGGAGGGAGAATGATGCCAGACTCGATCCCAGGACCCTGAGATCTTGACCTGAGCTGAAGGCAGACGCTTCACCGACTCAGCCACCCAGGCGTCCAAGAATTTACAATTTCTGTTGTGTTATTGATATACTTTCTTGTTTTTCAGGGGTTTAAGGCTATTATGATTTCAAATATTTATACATCTTCCTCCACTTACATTGGATTTACATCCGAATAAGCCCATCGTAAGTTGAAAATATTATCAGTCAAGGGGCATCTGGGTGGCTCAGTCAGTTAAGCTTCTAACTCTTGGTTTCAGCTAGGGTCGTGATCTCTGGGTCGTGAGATCGAGCCCCACGTCAGGCTCCATGCTTAGCGCAGTCTGCTGAAGAGTCTCACTCTCTCTCTCCCTCTGCCCCTCCCCTGGCCCGCACACACATGCTCGCTCGCTCTCTCTAAATAAATAAAATCTTTTTTTTTAAAGAAAATATCGTCAGTCAGAAATACATTTAATACACCTAACCTCCCAAACATCATAGCTCAGACTAGCCTACCTTAAATGCACCCAGAATATTTACGTTAGGGGCGCCTGGGTGGTTCAGTCATTAAGCGTCTTGCCTTAGGCTCAGGGCGTGATCCCAGAGTCCTCGGATCAAGCCCCATGTCAGGCTCTTCCGCTGAGAGCCTGCTTCTTCCTCTCCCACTCCCCCTGCTTGTGTTCCCTCTCTCGCCGGCTGTCTCTCTCTCCCTCTCCGTCAAATAAATAAATAAATAAAATCTTAAAAAAAAAAAAAAAGAGGGGCGCCTGGGTGGCACAGCGGTTAAGCGTCTGCCTTCGGCTCAGGGCATGATCCCGGCGTTATGGGATCGAGCCCCACATCAGGCTCCTCCGCTATGAGCCTGCTTCTTCCTCTCCCACTCCCCCTGCTGTGTTCCCTCTCTCGCTGGCTGTCTCTGTCTCTGTCGAATAAATAAATAAAATCTTTAAAAAAAAAAAAAGGATATTTACATTAGCTGCCAGTTGGGCAAAATCATCTAGCATAAAACTTATTTTATAATAAAGTTTGAATATCTCATATAATTTGTTGAATACTGCACTGAAAATGAAAAGAAAATGTATCAGAGCAGAATAGTTACCTGTGTATTAGTTGTTTGTTCTCATGGTTACATGGCTGACTGGGGGGGGGGGGTGTGTCTCACTGCACCTGCCCACCATCACGAGAGAGGGTTGAGCAATACTGCTAGCCTGGGAAAAGATCCAAATTCAAAATTCAAAGTATGGTTTTTACACAAAGAATGTATATTCCGTTTGGACCTTGTAAAGTTGAAATGTCATTAAGTTGAGCCATAAGCCAGGGACCATTTGTATATTCAAATTATATATATGTAATATGTATAATATATACGGTTTCAAATTATATATATTTATAACTTTTATCCAATTCAATTGTATATAATATATAATTCAAATATATATATTTCAAATCCATATATAATTTTAATGGGATATTCAAAAGGGGCTTCATACACAAGTGTTTGTTCAATCTGTCTTTTGAACTAAAATCTTATTTTATTGTTTAATGATATACTCCATACTGTTTATTATTATGCTGATATTAAAAGCCATGAGAAGGATCTCTATGCACTGATATGATAAGATAATTATGAAAAAAAAATCTGTCAGGGCGCCTGGGTGGCTCAGTTGGTTAAGCATCTGCCTTTGGCTCAGGTCATGATCTCAGGGTCCTGGGATTGAGCCCCATGTCAGGCTCCCTGCTCATCGAGGAGTTTGCTTCTCCCTCTCCCTCTGCCCCTCCCTCCTCCTGCTCATGTGTGCACTCTCTCTCTCTCTCTTTCAAATAAATAAATAAAAATCTTTAAAAAAAAAAGAAAAAATCTGTCAATAAAAGTAGTTACAGAATAGTAGGTTTGAAATAAAGATTAACAACCTCTCTTTCTCTTTCCCCCATCCCCCCTTCCTTGTCTCTTCTCTTCCCACTCCCTTGGTTGAAGAAAGGTCTGGAGAAAGCACACCAAATATTTAATAGTGTTATGGTGGGCTGAATTGTCCCCCTCACCCTCTGTCCCACCATTCAGACATTGAAACACTAACCCTTAATGTGATCATATGTGGAGCAGGACCTTTGGGTTAGAGAAGGTCATGAAGGTGGGGTCCTCTTGATGGGATAAGTGCCCTTATAACGAGAGACACCAGAGAGAAGACACCAGAGAGCTTGCTTGGTCACTTTCTCCCAGCCATGTGTGGACAAAGTGAAAAGATGGCTTCTGTAAGCCAAGAAGAGAGTTTTCACCAGAACCCCCTCATGTGGCACCTTAATCTTGGGCTTCTAGGTGCCAGAACTCTGGAAGGGACAAAGAGGAGACTTAAGTCCCCACCCCCTGGATACTGGACAGTGTTCTGCAGTAACAGAAACTGGGTGGGGGGGAATAGTCAGGTGGACAGAGAGCTGAAGTCCAGGAATCCATCTGTCTCAGCCTGCTGGGAATAGACCTTTGGACTATCATGGTGCAAGGATCAGATGAGTGAGAGATACAGGAAAGTGTGCAGGGGCCAGCGCCCTCACGTGGTTAGACCCATGCAATGACAGACCCATGGAATAACGGGGCAAGAAATGTCATGTCTACCTTCCCTCATGTCACTTCCATGTCTGCCTCCTCCCTGGCTGTCCCCCCCCCGATCAGTGAGACTATTCTCTAGTGAGTAGAGTTAAACCACATTAAAAAGCTGTACCTGCAAGTGTTTTCTGACGATCTCCTCTCCATATATTTCTAATGCTTCTTCTCCCAGTGGCAGAGTCCATGCGGCTGTGTAGGTAAGGGGATTCAGAGGGATTCATGGGCATTGGAAGGTAGGGAGAATTTCATCCTGTGTTCCTGGAACGAGCATCTGAAGGTGCTGTAACCCACCTCTCCTTCTCTCCCACGTAGAAGCTAAGGACAACTGGGGAGACTGGAAACCCCACTTTGGTCTTGAGGTCTCCTTAGCGAATGACCAAGATGGCTTTCTCCAGATGGCCTCAAATAAGGAGTAACTGAGCTGGAGGAATGATTATTATTATTTCTGACGTCTTTTCCATTTAATTACTCTTTCTTCATTCTTGATCCCCTACTATAATACTATCTAGTATTGAAATGCCACCATAACCCTAACAAAAGACTGGGAATTTCATAGTTGTGGGGAGGAATGTGAGACTATTGCTTAAATGTCCTAAGATTTACAAGTATTAATATAAATCTGATAATAGCGCTTGTTCTGCATTTCAGATACTCCCGAGAATGCTTGGGGAAAAAGAAAACTAATTTATGTTCTATGTACCAATTGCTTCAGAAGTTGATGAAATGTTGAGCTGATATGGGTGTTCCATTATTTTGGTACAAATATTTAAAAAATAAACCAGATTGTTCCCTTTTACGTGTCCCTCAAAAATGCAGGAATTGAAACAAATTGAGTCCAGGATTTTTGTTGACTGATTGTTGTACACCTACTCATAAAACATTTGAAATAGTTCTTTGCCACCTGGATCCTCGGAGATCATGATTCTGCTTGGCAGAATCTCAAAACGTGTTCCTGGAACAAATACTCAAATATGTTCTAAGTCTGCAGCAGTCAAAAGTAACTCTTCAATTCCAATCCTAAATATTTGGCCTGTTTCTCGGTAGCAAAACTGTCTACACTTCCATTTCCCTTCGTATCATCAATGCAAGAGTATTGCAACAGTGTAAAATGCTGACAACAGAGCTCTTATCATTTTTTTCTGCCTTGCTTCTCAATTTTTCAGTGGAAACACTTAGACTGTCAAAAATAATTACTATACGGTTGTCGTCTGATATGGAAAGTCTGACAAATACCATTTTCTGATTTAGGTGCAGTAATTCACGAGGCACTGGGATCAGAAAGGAATTCCTGTCAATTCTATTCTTGACAACATCTCTGCTTCCCCTGGCTTCGTTGAGATTAATCCCGTCTCTTCCTACGAAATCTGGCTCAAAGCTCACCTTCCTGTGGGCAGTCTAGTCTGAGAAACTCTACCCTGTTTTCCTCTCTTCCTCCTTAATCCTCCGTTAATGTTTACCCTGTGCATAGAGCGCCTGGCTGGCTTAGTCAATTGGGCGTCTGGCTCTTGATTTCGGCTCAGGTCATGATCTCAGGGTCCTGGGATCAAGCCCCAGGTCAGGCTCTCTGCTCAGTGAGGAGTCTGCTTGAGGATTCTTTCTCTCCCTTCCCTCTGCCCCTCCCCTCACTTGTGCACTCTCTCTCAAAAATAAATAAATAAATCTTTTAAAAAATATTTACCCTGTGCATTTTTGTTGGGTCAATGGGAAACTAGTAAACTTTTTAAGAAGGGAAGATGTATGGTATGATTTGCATTTCAGAAATATTGTTCTGGCTATAGGATAGGGGGAAGGTTCAAAGGGGATGAGGCTCGTTAATGAACTGGGACATTGGTTGTGAGGGACCAAGGAAGAGATGCCAGAAAGGTGGTTTAGAAATACGCAAGGACCATTGACAAAGATTTAATCTAAGATGACGTCAAGGTTTTGAACCCAAGATACTGGGCAGATGGGGCAGCATTAAGCCGGATGTGCTGTGGAAGGAGAGGAGCAGACCTGTAGGAGATGTCTGTATGGAGGGTAGAGACACCGATGAATTCTATTTTAAGACATCTATAGAGAGAGAGGACATCTACATGGGATGTTCTGTAGACACACATAAGTTGGAAATTTCAGTATAGAGTTTGGGAGAGGAGACATTACTGGAGACATAGTGTGGTAAATGTGTGTGTGTATGTGTGTGTTAGACAAATCTGTGCGAGGCCATAAGACCACAGTAAGAGTGCCTTAAGTAAAAATTAAAAAAGACCTGGAGAATTCTTACTTTTAGAGGGCTGTGGATAAGGAATAAGGACATAGGGAAGGAGGCATCAGACAAGTAGGAGCAGAATGCAGAGCTTTACCTTACAAAGAGTGTTATATTGAATTTATCCATACAATTAGATTTAACAGACATTTATTGACCTACTAGAAAGACATACTGCTGGGCTCTAACAACACAAAAGTGGTTTCTGCTCTTAATGAACTTCCAAGGGAGATGGAGAGATGGACATGTATCGGGTGAGTCATGCGCAATGGCAACGTTCCACCAGTTTTGACCCACAAAAATTGCAATTTCAGACAGACCAACCTAATCGAATTAGGCAAATGCAATTATAGTCTTGACAGAGTTTTTAACAATGTCATCTCTATACATAGAGTTTTAAACAATGTCATTTCTATGCCCAGAGAAAGAACTTGGATGGAAAGACATGTCCCAGACGACCTAACATATACATATTTTCCTGAATGACTTTCTAAAAAAAACTTGCTTAGACCTTAGAACCTTGTGAAACGTCCTCTTTAACCTAAAGAGGACGTCCTCTTGCCTTATTGTTGCAAGGCGGCTTCCAAGACTTTGCATTTACGTCCAGACACAAAAGAAAGTTTGGTTTCTCTGTTAATGATCCAGCAACCATCCTGAGATCATCCTGTCATCCTGATCAGACCAGCTGGGGTTCCATGGTCGCCCTCAATTGCAGCTGGGGAATTCCATGTGTTGATAACACTCGGGGATGGAATATTGCCCATCCATGAATGGGAAGAGGAGTCAAACCCACAGCGGTGAGCTACCGTCCAGTGGAGACTGGGAAGGGAAGCAGCCATGTCACTTCAGAGCTGAAGGAGGAGGGTGACAATTCAGGTTTGGAAAGATTGCTTTGCAACATTGTAGATGTTTATCAGAGGGTATGTGGTTGGAGACAAACTAGTCAGGTGGGAATTGAAGGAACTCTGGCAAGAAAAGTTGATGGCACCTGTGATGGCGGGGGGGCCAGTGTGAGTCAAGAGAAGGTGGGTTGACGTAACTTACGGTAAGGTGGAACTATAGAACTTGGGGACCACCTTGATGGGGAGAGTGAGAGGGACAAAATCAGGGTAGGAATGACTCTCGCATTTCTTCCATGGTTGATGGTACAAATGGTGGTGATATCACTGGAAGAGGAAGTGAAGAAGGAAGACATTTACATTTTGGTGGAAAGGTAACTGTGTATTTTTTCTCCTTTGACTTTTTTTCGCCTTTGGTTGAGATGACTGAGGAATATAAAACTGTGAGACGGGTGAATGGTTTGGGACCTGGAACAGGCTGGAAAGGCAGGCTTGGGGTTGACAGTGCAGGGTTGAATACATGTGTATGGCCAACATCGTCCTGGAAAGAGTATGTGGTGAGAGATGGAGTGGGGGTGGACTGGACAATGAAGGGGAGAGGCAATGAAGGGGAGAGGCAATGAAGCCATGGGGCAGGGGCTCCCACGTGGGTACTGGGGAGACGGGCATCGGTCTTGAGCACTGACTTTACAGTCACTCTCTGTGAAAGGGCGTTCCTAACACACATTCCACGGGGATGTGGCGATACGTACATGAGGACACAGGTAGAACCCTTAGCAGAGTTCCTGGCACGTGATAAACACGTAGGTAATTTTCTTAAAGGAGCAAGACCCAAAGGGATTAGCATCCTGGGAGCTCAGGGGAGAGAGAACGGTGCCGAAAATCTGGGACTTACTCTATGACACGAGGACAAGAAGCCCCCCTTGGATTTCGCAACCAGGAGAGACTGTTGGCCTGGGAAGATGCGATTTGAGGTTGTGGTGGGGGTGGAATCTGGCTGCAGGTGGGCTGTATACCCTAAAAGAAAGTGAGGCCGAGGGAGCCAGCATGACCTTCAGGTACGAAGAGGAGGAAGGGGAGGAAAAGGGTAAGAACTATAGAATCTATAGGTTCATACATTTTTGTCACTTGGTTGGTTTTGGTTTCATTTTAACACAGAAACAGGCCCATTTCTGGATCTCTTTGTGTGTTTCCAAGATATCCTTTTAACTCAAATTTTAGAAAGGATTATAGAAAACACTGATCATCCATAACCCACGATGAAGGCCCTTTCTTCCTGCAGGTTTAGAAAAGACAGGCTTGTTTGGGTATAAAGACTATCCTTTTAATCAAGATAAATGGTTTGAAACTGTTAGAAAAACTTTCTTTTCCCCTCTCTACATCTCGGTCTGCTTAAGATCAACCTAATGAGACAAGACAAGGAAATTGCACCGTATTTGGAAACATGGGCAAGAAGATAAAGATTGGACTGGGTGCAAATCTTTTCAAGCAGATCCATTTTCAGTTAAAATGCACACACATACACACACACACACACACACACACACACATCATGATGACCATGGAACTCGACAGGCCACACCTCAATTGTGGGACCCAGCGCCTAGGTCTCATGTTTTTCCTTCTCTTCACCATACATCCATAGGACGCTATACAGACATCTGTTATTAGAATATATTTATTATATATTATTATGATATAATCTCTTTTATCAGAACCCACGAGGTAAGGGCGTGCTTTTATTTGTTGTTACTATGAAATATGTGTATCTCTGTGCTCTGCACTGGCCTGGGAGAGTCAAAGGATCGATCTGATCAGTATCAGTTTTTCCTTACATAGATTCACGGAATGATACTTGGATACTTGGATACTTTCCGTACACTCATGATCCCAAAAGATCTGTTCTAGAGCCCTTCCTCCAAAACGAGGATTTCTATGACTGCAGCCTGTTCGGAGTCTTTCATTACAGATGTCATGGGAACACATGCACTTCTAGCAAAGATGGGTAATGTGTCTTGAAGTGAGATTATTTTCATGGAACTCAAAGGATCTGGGCTACCTCCATAATGTATTGTACCTTGGATGTAATTTGTGGTTTTACTTTTGTTGTTGTTGTTAGAAGTTCCGATTTCAAAAGAGCACTCCAAATTAAAAGTAGAACATCCCATCAGCTCATAATTCAGCAGATAAATCACTGGGGGGGGGGGCGGTCTACACTCTCTGTGGGTAATCAAACCCACCCCTCATCTTGGCTGATTCCTGGATGCCTTTTGACTTAAGACAGTGATGACTTAAGAGTCCCCAGATTTGGCCCCTTTGAACCCCTTTCATTGTTCAAATGAGAGGAAGTTGAGCTTTTCCCCAAATGAATAGAATAAAAATTTCAAAGGATCTGTCACCCTTTTGTTGTTAATCTCCTTCCTTCAATTTATGCCCAAACATTGCTGATAGCTCCATTATTCTCCACTCTTTGCTACTTACTCCTCAATCCCCCCACCCCTGGAATTACTTCCACTCCCACCACTACTTACCTCCACAAGGTTTACCAAACTCCTTTACTATAAGCTATGTTCCTGTTTCTTCCCCTAGGTTGATAACTAAACATGGGTTTCACACTAAAAAAACCAGAAACAAGTGAAGAAAATAACTCTTAAGCCATAAAGCCATTGGTAAGCAACTCAGGTACACAGTGCATGGTGAATTTCCCCACGTGAGAAGACACCAATGTCTAGAGCTGGGGAGAGGGGATAGAGACAGAAGCAGAGAGTAAGGAGGCAGGAGAAGGTAACATGGACAATGTCACAAGGGCAGTTGGCTTGCCCTCATTGCTTCCATGGAAGATGACAAAGAAAAGAGTAGAAAGGGAGTCAAAGACTTGCTTGCAACGATTGGAGTAGTGGTACCCTGTACTCAAGCAGTCCTTTGCTGTACCAAGCAGGACTCTATCAGTTTCACCTGGTAGGAGCTCAACTCAAGTTAGTCTAAGCCAAAAGGAGTTGCAATCAATACGTGTAACTGAACAGTCCAAGAGTTAGTTCCATTTCAGGCATGGATGGATTGAGATTTAAAGAAACAGTATCATCCTGTTCTGTCCCTTCCGCCCCCCCCCCCCATTTCTTGGGTCTGTTTTTTTCTGTGTTGACTTCATTCTCTTACAAACTATCTCCATGTAATGTGACTTTTCCGGGTTTACAAGGTTCTTAAATCCTACTTTCTTAAATCTTAAATCCTGCTTTCAGGAGGATTGATAACTTTTCAGACTTCCAGAATCCATATCGATCTCTGCAAAAGGATTCTGATTGACCACAATTGGGCCACAAGCATACCTTAATCTCTGTGTCTAAGGAAGTTGGATATGCTTGCTATCCTCAGACATGTACCTATCACTGGGGCACTGGACCCTTGCACCTTGACTGATAGTTCTATCAGTGTAGTTCCCAAAGGGAAGTATTATGGGCCAATCAAAACAGCAACAGTTGCTGTACTTGAAATAAGAACACAGATTAATTCAGTAACTCTGAGGAAACTAAGGTAAACAAAAATGACAAATAAAGGGTATGTTATAATAAAAATATCTTATATCAGTGGTAGGTATCCTTGATCTAGACATTTCGAGTGAAGCTCCAGCAGAGAAGGGAGAATTTGTTGTGTGTGTCCTCATCTTCTTAGTGCCTGGCATGTAGTAAGTATTTAATACAGTTTCTTTGTAATAGAGTTTCAAGGGAAGTGAAATTTAAAATAATAAGCTAGTGACTACTAAGGCACAGGGGCCAAGGTAGAAGGGTTTTCCTTATCAAGGTTAGAATCAAATTGGAATGAACCACTAGAGACTATGGACTCTGGGAAACAAACTGAGGGCTTCAGAGGGGAGGAGGGTGGGGGATTGGGATAGGCTGGTGATGGGTATTAAGGAGGGCACATGCTGCATGGAGCACTGGGTGTTATACGCAAATAATGAATCATGGAACGTTACATCAAAAACTAAGGCTGTACTGTATGGTGACTAACATAATAAAAAATTATTTAAAAAAAATTAGGGAGCCCTCTCCATTAGGAAGTTGTAAAGGCAGTGGAGCCCTGGAGGAGAGGTGGATGGATGTAATCAGTGGTGTCCTGGTCAATGTTCAACAACTGAATCTCCAAGGAAAAAGAATGAATCCTGATTCGTAGCTACTGTTAATTTCTATTGTGTAAATTCTCCCATCATTGTTGATTTCAAGCCACCCACACGAGGCACTGAAGGCAGAGGTGGGAAGGAACGCACATAGATGCTTTGTTGAAGGTTGTTTTTCTTGGAGACTCTTCAGTATGAATGCCTTGGAAGGGATTGACCCATTATATGTAAAATCTAGGGTTTTCTGGGGGCAAGAATGGAAATCTAAAACCCCCATCCCTGTATGTGAAATTAGTTAATCATAATGAAGTGACCCAAAGTGGTTTTGATAAGATGCTTGATCAGGTAAGGACCCCAAGGATTCCAAAGAGAAACTCTCCACGAGGACAGCAGTTGCCTTGGTGAGTTGGGTGCATCATTGGCCCCAAGGGTTTCTAAGCATTCCTGTGTAGCTGATGGCTGAGGCTAGAAGCTATTCTGTACTCAGCCACCCAGGCAAGGGTGTCGTACTTCAGAGAGAATAAGGTTAAGAACTTGACCGTAACTAAAAATATTATAGTCATGAAGCCCACGGTGTGCAGATTTCCAGAGAGCAAAGATATCAGCACAACAGCGGACAAACACGTATTCCATGGCAAGGTAGGAGTTATAAGAGTAACGCTCGCCAGGAGTTTGCAAGTAGGACCTAAGTCCTCATGGAGCATATCAGTCAGGATAGGCAAAGTTGTGCTGTGGTAACAAGCAGTACTGAACTTTCAGTGGCTTCCCACAACGTGAGTTATTTCTCACTCACTCTGTATGTCCATCACGAGGACTCAGACTGATGGAGATTGCTTCCGGATGCCTGTTTCTGTCTTTGCAGAGGCAGAAAGGAATGCAGCAGAAACACGCTGAATTTTACATGAGACATCGCTTCTGCTTTCATTTCATTGGCCAAAGCAGATCCCAAGTGGGCAGGATTGTGCAATCCTGGCATGTGTCCAAAAGATGGAGCTGGCCAATGGCACTAGCAACCATAGAAGTTGACTGAAATTTCTAATTATTTTCTCTCTCTTCACCTTTGGAAGAAAGAACCGGGCTTGTTTGATGTTTGAGCTGAGTAAACCCCAGAATCTTGAATGGTTCATCTGGAGGACTGCCTGGAGGAGTTACTAAACCTGGTTCATAGGAGAAGCCTCTAGCAACAAAATGAGCCATTATATGTAGAATGCAGAATATAAAGAGAGGTGGCAGTTTGGGTGTGTCGAAAGGTAAAACAAATCAAATCAGGTATATGCTGAATGAATGAGTGAATGAATAGATTTATGAATGAAACGTCATTCAAATGGAATGATACTTCTCTCCTCTAAACATCTTTTGTGACGTTTCTTGGATATTTTTACCGCAGATTCCATGCCTTTCCATTCCATGGCATTATTAGGGGCACCTGGGTGGCTCAGTGAGTTGAGTGACTGACTCTTGATTTCGGCTCAGGTCACGATCTCAGGGTCCTGGGATCGAGCCCTGCGTTGGGCTCCCTGCTCAGCAGGGAGACTGCTTGAGATTCTCCTCTCCCTCTGCCCCTCCCCACCACACTCTCACTCTCTTGCTCTCTAAAATAAATAAATAAATGTCAATTGCATTATTACTGTAGGTGAGAATAATCACTTACTCTCCTAGCTTGATAAGAAGTCACCATAATCAAGTTTACCCCTCTCCCAGTACATTTTATACACGGAATTGAAAGATTTATGTTTTTTAATAACTGAGAGCCAAATGCTGAATGGGGACCATTTAAGCATGGGCTGCAATAAAGTTAGAAAAACTTAGATTTTATCCCAGGGCACGGAAGTGTACAAAAGACCACAGAACTCTTTTGTCCTAATTTGTTGAATTGTTCTTAAAGAAATCCAAGAGCAAAGCATTCTTTTTGCAATGTCACAAACAAAACAGTGAAATACAGTGAAAATCTCTGTCCTACCACACCTGACCCCTTGGGGTAACCAAATACGAATAGTTAGAAGTGGCTCCTTCTACACGTTTTTCTGTATCCATCAACACACTATGCATTTCTACAAAGCATATACTCATATACAAAACGCGTCCTCCCATCTTTCCTTTCCTCTTCCATAAATGAGATCTCAATGCACACATTACTCAGAAACATATTTTTAATATTTTATGAACATCTCTCTGGGTTAGTGTTGTTCACACTCTGGGTTTCACCATTTCCCTATCATAAAAAGCAACGTACTGGGTCCCACTCAGCAGCGTTTAAGTAAAGTAACAGGGGATCCAACAGTAATTCTGAATGTGGTTTAAGGATGAGTATTGTTCTTTGAGAATTTCACTTCAAGTGTGGTGGTATCGTTTCCTCATCTATAAAATCTGGACAATAATAGTGTCTACTTTATGGGTTGTTGATTGGATTAAATGAGCTGTTCTACGTAAGAAGCTTAGAACAGCAGCTCGTACCTTGCAAGTGCAATACAGATTACGTCATCATCACCATCACCGTCCTCACGCTCACTAGGGTACATTTTTTCTAAGGGGAGGGTGGAGAAAAGCATTTTATTTGCCTTTGGATTTGCCTTTGCTTGTATACCAGTGAGCCGGATTTTCTTTTCATATGTTTGTTGGCCCTTTGCATTCTTCCTCGGATAAATTTCCCACTTCTTATTCCATATCCGTTTGTTCGTTATTTGATTTACAAAAAATCATTTTGTCTTTCTTTGTACAACAGGGATACTAACTCCTCACTCTAATATTAGCAAATATTTTTCCCCCAATCTCTCATAGGCCTTTGGACTTTATTTACGGTGTCCTTTGCCATTTAGACTGCTGGTTTTTGAAATAAAATTTATTTTGTTTTTTAAATGGCTCTGGGGTTCCTTTCTTGCTTAATAAGAACTTCCACACCCAATGGCTAGATAAATATTCTCCCGAATTTTCTCCTATTAATCATTCTTTCTCAATTTTTTTACATTCGTTCTTTAATCTAGCTGAAGTTTATTTTTGTCTGTGGCCTGAAGTAAGGGACTGCCATTATTTTATTCCAGATGAATAGCCAATTATTCCAGTCTCATTTATAAAATAAACCATTCTTTCATGACTGAATTTAAATACCACCATTATCATATATTAAGTTCCTATATATACTTGGATTTATTTCTGGACTTTTTTCTGCTAATTTCCTCAGTCTTGTGTCAGTACCGTATTACTCTGATTGTACCAATTCATAGTCTCTCTCTTAGTCTACATTTTTTTCTACGATATTTTAGCAATTTTTACGCATTGATTTTTCAATATAAAACTTAAAGTCATTTCACCATTTTCATTAAAGAACCCTTGATGATCTTATGGGAAGCTAAATTTATTTCTATCGAGAAAGATTGACTTTTTTTATGATGTTTTCCATCCGCTTATTTAGATATTTTGTTTTTATTGTGTTTTTCACAGAGACCTTTTCTGCTACATTGATTCTTTAGAAATTTAAAGTTTCTGATGTGATCGTCAACAGAATTTTAAAAACTCTCTTTTCATTATAAATAACCCCTGCTAATATAAAGACGATTTTTGTATTTTTGTGTGTTTATTAAACTTAAAAAAAAAGCAACTTTTGACCTTTAATTGTCATAGTTTCAAAAAGCATCACTATATTTTCTTGGGTGTTCTATGTGTTAAAAAAGAAACAGGTCCAAATAGAGTCACTTGTGCTAAGCCTCACTTCAACAAACCAGGATGTAATACCTAACATAATTGAAATGTCAGACTCTCCCAGGTATGTGACCTTACCTAGTAAGTCTGGAATTATCTGGTTAACCTAAGTGAGGTAATCTGTTTGATAGACCCCATCTATCCCTCATAGGAAGGTGAGCTTGCCTGAAACAATCTGCTCTTCTCTTGCTCTTTCCCCTTTCTGAAAGCCTTCCATTTTGCTCCTCAGAGCTCCCTTCTGTCTGCTAGACGGGTTGCTACCCAATTCAGGAATCACTGAATAAAGCTAATCTGATCTTCAAATTTACTCAGTTGAATTTTGTTTTTTTAAACATAGGCATATGGTTATATAATCTATAAATAAAGATAATTTGCTCTTTTCGTTTCCAAATTTATACCACTAATTTTATTTTCTTTTATTATTGCATTAGCTAGAATCGCCAAAACAATGCTGAACACAACAGATTGAAGGCATCCCCATTTTCTTTCTGCCTTTAATGAGATTGCTTACTATTTTACATTTAATGTTTGATTTTAGGCTTTGATAACAGTCTTTATCATGCTCAGGGCATTTCTGTCTATTTCAGCAATAGTTGTGATTGCTGAAATGTATCAAATGCCTTTCACTGCCTATACATCTGATTTGTTGTGACAGTTAATTTATGGATAAATGTTTTAATATTGATCCATCTTCCATTCCTGGAACAAATGACTACTTTGAATGCAAAGAGGGAAAAATAGTAAAAGAAAAAGAAGAAAAAAGCTGTTTGTGTGTGAATGTGTGCGGAGAGAAAGAAAGTAGATATCAAAACACAACTAGCAAGTGTCATATGATCACCGATGTTTGGACTTATTAGGGGAAAGGAAAGAAGGGAAAAGAAATCTTCAAGAATGTGAAACAAACAAAAAAACCCCAAAAATCTTATTTCTGGATAGGCCTAACTCCTTTTTTGGCAAGGTACCAAAGGGAGTTTACCTTCTGATCTCTGAGTATATGAGCCAACTATTTTCTATCTGGTGGATCCAGGTTCGGGCACAATATTTGTGTAAAACTATTACGGGGAAGGATGTCAACTATGCTCTTCCCAGTATTTCTTCCCAGATATTCCCAGTATTTCTTCCCAGTATTTCTTTCCAGATGTTCTTTCTTTCTTTTTTTTTTTTTAAAGATTTTATTTATTTGTGATAGAGCGAGAGAGCGAGAGAGAGAGAAAGAGCACAAGCGGCGGAAACAGCAGGCAGAGAGAGAAGCAGGCTCTCCACTGAGCAGGGAGCCCGACATGGGGCTCAATGCCAGGACTCCGGGATCATGACCTGCGCTGAAGGCAGACGCTTAACCGACTGAGTCACCCAGGCACCCCTATTATTTCTATACTTAGTAGCAAATAAGTGAATTGTTTCTTCCAGTGCCCATATTTAATTGGTCATTAAGTAGAGTTATTTCTAGATCCCAAATATCTCTCAAAGCTGACCTTTTCTCTTCCCTCAGAGCCAACACTCTAGGTCAGGGCTCATAATTTCCCACTTGGAAGGGAAGAATACGAAGCCTGAAGGGTAAAGATCCAAGGGCATGAGCCTGACAGATGGTCACCACAGAGCTTGACATGACAAAGTGGGACTAGGGAAGGAGGCAAATGGAGAGACCATCAATCCTGACCCAATGTTAGAATCACAGGGATAGCCCAGACCCCAACCCAGATAATCTCACTAACTTGGTCTCACTTACACATTATATTTTTATAAGTGCCTCAGCCCCGGGCCATTTTAATGCACAGGCTGGGTTGACAGTATCTGAACAGTGGTTCCGGAAGAGTGGCTCCCGGGCAAGCTGTATCAGCATGCCTTGGAAACTTGTCACACAAATTCTGGGTCCCACCCAGACCTACCGAATCTGAGGGTCGGGGCCGACGATCTGCCTTGTAGTCAGGCCTCCAGGCAACTCTTGATACTGGTGAGAACCAGTCCCACAGAGAGTCAAGGAGCAGCTACAGAACCACACCCCTAATGGGTCCCTGGCGCTAACTCTGAGATAGCACTCTGATTGCCACAGAATGGCCGAGAATGGTGTGAATCCAAGGAAAGGTGTTGACTTTGGTTGATGAGGGGATCAGAGGTTTCCCAAAGTAGTTTGCGTGCTCAAGGAGGAGGGAGTCATGATTCTCAGAGTTGAAGGGAAAGAGATGATAAGAAAGAGGTGAAAGTGGGTGTGGCCTGTTTGCTGCAGACCTGTGACCACGAAAGGAAGAAGAAAACCAGAGTTGAAGCGAGAGGCAGCAATCAAGTTCACGCAAAGAGGATTTTTGTTTGTTTTCTTCTTGGGAAAACGGTACGTTTGGTCACGGAGAAGTTCCTGCGCAGAGAGAAGGGTTGGTTTTGGAAATTAAAAAAAAAAAAAAAAAAGATGATTCCTCATTTTCTGGGTCAAGAAATGTCCTCTCAACTCAAGATTAGTTTGGGTAAACCAGTAGTCCTTTTGCAACTGGTTTTTGCATTGGGTGACCTTGTACAGCAAGAGCATAAACTTGAAAGGACAAAAATCAGAAGTGTTTCAAATGACTCTGGGTCCCTAGGTTTAACGGGCCCTTTGAGGGTGCCGCTGAGAGAGGGCCCCTTCATTTCTTTGGGGCTCCTGCTTCTCTCTTGGGCAGCATCTGCCTAGACCCTTCTCCTTGCAGGTTTAACTCCTGCCCACCCAACCCCCTTCACCACCACCCACCTTGACTCCCGATGGCCTCACTTCTGATCAGGAACTGAGCGACCTTTATTGTCCTTGCTGCTTAAAGCCAGTTTTCGGCTTGACTGTTTTTCCACTCGTGAATGTCTAGAGAGGACGCTCCTTTGCACAACTTTTTGCCTTCTCGCCTTCTCCTCCCTCAACCCTCCCCCCCACTCCCCTTTATTTACGAGGCTCCCAGTCTTGGGCCTTATGCTGGTGCTTGTCAATGTTTGGTTCCAGCCCATTTTCTTTGTCCCCAGATTAACCTCCCAGCTACCTCTGTCATCACCCCCTGGGGCCCACCTGGGGGTCCTATTTGTAGGACTTCTACTGTAAATCTCTGACACAAGCTGCTTCCTGCTCCGGAAACTTCACAACAAAGAGGTCTCCTCAATTAGCATAATGACTATAGTTCCCGCATGCATAATTGTCCCGCCCCAGAACATTAATTTACCATTCAGGCTCTGCAGGATTGGAAGACCCAGGACCCAATGTGATCAGGAGTTGGGCTTCCTTTGCCTGTTCTGGTGTCTCGGGGAGGGTTCATGTCCCTGTCAGGGGGATGGGGCTGGGGAAACCCTGGAGGGTTTGGGTGGCATGTTAGAAAGGTCGATGTGTTGACAGTCAACAATTTATAACAAGAGCCCGCACTGTTAGAAAACCTACACCTTGGCTTGAAAGCAAAAGATGTGTGTTTCGATGACCGGTTTTATTGCTAATTATTTTGTTTTCACTTTCTGCTGTGTAAACAGTGCCCCAACAGGGACCCCTATCCTCTTGGGGTGAGAGTCTGTTTGTAATAGCTGCGATGTCTAGGTTTTTCATATTTCTTAAGGGCATTACCATTTCAGTCCTTTCAAGGAGATCATCCCTCTTTAGAAATATTATATTCTATTAAGGAACCACAATCTTTGCTCTAATTTACAAGCATGAAGGGATCATATTGGCTCACATATCGGGTTGCTGGGTGTCCTTCACCAAGAAACACAGGAGCGCGCCCTAAGGCAAAGACAATGACGTTTCACTTGATAACTTGTACATACTGGTGGATTATCCTGGTTGATTGTTATTCATAAATTGTTTGCTCTTTTTAAAACTGGTCCTTCGATTCCAGCATAACTCAGATAATGTTAAAAAGAAAACAGCAAGGTCGCATACATGGATTAGCTGTAGACGGGCATCGATCCGTACAATATGGATTCCTAACACGACGATTTATGATGGCATCGAATTTCTAAAGTTCTAGTCTGAAATATTTGTATTTCTTTACTGTGTGTGCTAAGTTTTCTTCTGTTGCAAGTAACGAAAAGATCAAATTTGCAGAAGCCACAGAGAAAGAGAGAGAGAGAGAACGAGAACAAGAATGAGAAAGAGAAGGAGAGTTTATTGGCATACATGCCTTCGTCCGGAGCTGGTTTTAGCTTCAGGAGTGGTTAGCTTCATGCAGAGGTGATGTTAGTTGGAAGTATGGTTTGATCTATGGATTCAAATGACATGTTCGGGACTTGATTTCTCCCCTTGGTTTTTGGCTTGGGCAGCGTTGATTTTTTTTCTTTTTTTTTTTCAGGCAGGATCTCTCCTCCCGGTGACAGGACGGCTTCAAAAGTTCTCACATATCATACGGGAAGCAGGACAGAAAAGCAACACAGTGGGCAGGAGCGAGGGGTACATGCTTCTGGATTCCAATCATACTAACTGGGGGACTTAACACCAGGTACCTTTCATCCGTCAGCCTCAGTGACCTCACAGGTGAAAAGGGGCTCTTTTGGGGGCTGTGAGGGTTAAACCAGAGAATCTAGGTAATGTGCTTACAGGCTTCTGGCTCCTCATACCCTCTGTGAGCTGTTCGTGTCGACGCTGTCACTCTCCTTTCTCCCTCAACTCCAGGAGGAAAGAGCATCTGTCTCTCTCCCAAAAGTTATAACAATGAAACATTCCATCCTGCGGGGCTCGCATTGTCACAGTGATTGGTTCACAGGTAGGCAAGTTACGCAGCTGGTGCAATCAGAGTGAACCTCGGGACTTCTGCTGGGAGCACAGCAACAGAAACTCTCACATGTTTTTTCGACAGTGCCTCAGGCTGAGCTGAGGCTTGGATGGCTGCAGCCCTTTTACTCCAATGAGGGAACCCAGTTTGAAGATGCAGTTGTCCATGGGAAGGGCCAACTGGAGAAGATGTCATCAAAAAAGAACCAGAGCTCTAGGAACATGGTGAGCTTCTGGATCAAACCATACCTGAAGGCCATCTAGCACTGCATTCAAGACCCACTGTGTGGGGTTTCTATCGCTTGCAATCTAAGGATCCTTACTAATATAGGAAACCCATATTGTTTCTCAGCCAAAAACATAAAAATCAAAACAGCCCGGGTCAAATCCTCCAGTATTATTTAATACAGGAGCATGTTAGTATTAATAAAAGCCGAAGTGACATACTTTTGGAACATAGAATAGTTCTTTAAACTGAATATGTTTGACTTTTTGAAAAACTTACTTTTAAAGTGTTGCAAACTGGAAAAAAACTGTTTTGCGAATTTCACTGGCTCATGGATTACAGTTTAGGGACCAATCAGATAATATATGTAATAAAATGCTTATCACAGAACATGACACACACAGAGGGGCCATGGATGGCAGCTACATATGTTTTCAAGAGACATGGGAGGGGTCGTGCTACAGACTTCATGTGGGGGATAGGAGGAGTAAGTCACTCTTATCTTTTTATTCCCAAAGAACCTAGCACATAATAGGCACTTAATATTTGTTGAATGAGGGGTGCCTGGGTGGCTCAGTGAGTGAATCGTCCAACTCTTGATTTAGGCTCAGGTCACGATCTCAGGGTCCTGAGATGAAGCCCCACATCGGGCTCTGTGCTCAGCACCGAGTCTGCTGACCTCTCTCCCTCTGCTCCTCCTCCCACTCTCTTTCAAATAAATAAATAAAATCTAAAAAAAAATATTTGTTGAATGAATGAATGACCTTCAATAGAGGGTATTAGAAAGTCTACAGAGATATGAAAAGACAACAAATACCGAGGAGAGAGCAACAGGCTCCTCAACGTGGTGGCAGTGGGGTGTGGGTGTTTCTGGAATCCTGGGGCAGAAAACAGAGCCCACAAGGCTTGCCCAGCACATACCATCCCTCCTATCTTGTTTCCAGTTCCCCTCTTCTCTGCAAATCTATTGCTGCTACATTAGTTCTAGCTTACCACTGGCCCATCCAGATTTCCAGATTCCCTCCTTCTTTCTCTTCCAGACACACTGCTTTTCTTTTGGCCCTGGACAGCGGGTGAGTTTCCCCTACCGCTTTCCACATGCTGTTCCTTCCACCTGGAATGTTCAGTGCTCTGTTCTTTGTCTGGTTAATCGTACTCATTTTTCAGACCACTCAGTGGAATTCCTGATATCCCTGACTAAGGCAGGCCCTTCTTTTAAACTCTCCTCCAGCACCAAGTTCTCTACTTCAGAGACTTTAATCAAAGTTGCCTTTTTACATTTTGATCAAGTACTCAATGTCTGTCTTCCTTACACACCCTGAGGCTCAGGAGGCCAGGAGTGGTTCCTTCTTTTACCCCCAGTGTCCTGTGCGGTGCACAGTTCTGGGAAGACGTTCAATGCACAGTTGTCGAATGGGTGAATGGACACAGTATTAATAGCACAGGTGTCACGTTCACGGGCGGAGAAGACGCCTGTGCCGGAG
>NW_024423786.1:66359061-66394480 GCF_017311325.1 Ursus maritimus | reverse complement strand
CCCACGAATTTCAAGACCTCCGTTCTACGGGCTTCCATTCCCAGATGAAAAAACTTGGCATCTAGTGACCATCATGAGTGGCCCGCTCTGCAAATCCCACTCCCCTAAACAGAGGGGTGTCCGCAGAGTGTCCTCCCTACGAGCTCTGCGTCTGGGGGAATCACGTGCTTCTCCAAGGGCATTTTGGGTCCTGGCAACTTGGATGAAAAGCAACAAAACAATGTTAGCTTCTCAGCATCCTCAGCATATGGGCGATGAAGCACATTGGCCCTTAACGTAAATCTTATTCAAGACCCAGTTTTCAGAGCCTTGGTTTATCTATTTAAATTTTATTTCGGTGTGAATCAATCTTTTTGCTCTAGAGCTCCTCCCACCTCATCCGCGTTCCTTAAATAGTATCTTATTATAAATGCAACATATTCCTGCTTAGGCTACCCCTTCCGGAATATCCCCATCACAGCAGGTTTTGGGGTTCTTCCCTTTAAACCCGACAAGATTGTGTCACAGAAAGCATCCTTCAGCCTCTTAACCTGATCTAGCGAGCGCTTTCGCTCAAAAGCGCATCCAATTTTAAACCAGTCGAGATTGGAGATTTCCGTAATACTTGGCGTTCTTTCGCTCCCCAGTCCCTTTTGAATTGCCTTTTTTTTTTCTTTCAATTGTCAGCATTCTTATCAGAAGCAACCGAGAAGGCTACAGAATACTACTACTAATAAATTCTATATTCCACAGGAGGAACGGTGCCACGGCCCCGGCTAGGGACTTGTATTAGGATTGAGGAGAAGCAAATGAGGGTCAACTAAAAAGGGAAATTTTCCCTGGGACCAGAGAATGTTAACCAGAAAGCCTACACCGACAAGACCATTTGCTGGAGGACTCGGGAACGGGAGCGGCAGCGAGCTTCGCAGCCGGTTGCTAACCCCTCCGTTCCATTTACCTGCAAATACTTAATATGCTGCGGAACTGTATTTCCTTGCCCCCACCCCCCACCCAACAATCGCTTATTAAAATGACATTCCTTCCCCAGTAGATTACCCATTCATTGACTCCATTAGCACAAATGAGTTGTTACAATAGCTGTAAATGTTGCATCGGCGGTGTTTTGACCCGTGTTTGCTATGGTCTAGTCACGCTTGGTGCTGCATTTACACGGCCTTGTACAATATCCTCTGGTCCATCTGGGTCCCTCCCATCGGAATACTGGGCTCTCCCTGTCTGCAGACCCACAATGAGGCGGATGGGGGAGTGGCACAATGTGTTTCCAGCTCTTTCTGACTCTCGGGCTGTGATTGCTGGGCTCCGGGGAATTATTTGTTTTTATCTGCTTTCTTCTCCCCAAGGGGCACTGGGGGAGTCATTTTCTTAGTTCTGAATTAGAAATTAGTGACCTTTACCAGTAATGGCGAAGAGACTCATTCTTCACACGCGGTACACATTCAAAAAGTGTTTGGAAGCAGACTGGTATCACGGGCCCATCATTTTGATACAAGTGCTTGTCCCTGACTTAGTTTTTACATATAACATAGGTGCATGGTCATAGCTGGTTCTTAAAGTTGAGAGGTCCGCGGATAAGCCGCTTGTCGAGCTGCTTTAGTGAATGGCAGCTAGGTGGTCCGTCATTGTTTGCAGAAAAGAAAGAGTGCCTTTAAAAAAAAAAAAAACAAAGGTCTCTCCTCATCATTTATTAGCTATAATAATAAACACTGTACCCGAGAATATGAGTTTGGATCCCCTGAGACTCTGATGACATATCCTTATACAATTAAACCTTCAGGAATGTCATTGTATCGTATTCACAAGTTTTTTTTTTTTTTTTTCAGTTTCGGTTTTTAAGTTCAGTGATGGCCAGTCCCAGGCTATGTGTGCTGTAAGTCTAAGATACACACTGATTTGAAAACTTAGTACAGAAAAAGTAAACTATTTTCATGATAACTCGTTGTGGTTTACAAGTCGAGATGCTGATAGTTTGGATGTATCGTATTAAGTAAAATGTACTATTAAAATGAATTTCACCTGTTTCTTTTTACTATTTTGAATGTGGCTGCTAGAAACTTACAGATGCCTAGGGGCACCTGGATGGCTCAGTCGTTAAGCGTCTGCCTTCGGCTCAGGGCGTGATCCCGGGGTCTTGGGATCCAGCCCGGCATCCGGCTCCCTGCTCTCCTGGGAGCCTGCATCTTCCTCTCCCGCTCCCCCTGCTTGTGTTCCCTCTCTCGCTGGCTGTCTCTCTCTGTCAAATAAAAAAATAAAATAAAATAAAAATAGAACCTTACAAATGCCGTCAGCACGTGCTGGGATGAGCAGTGGGCGTTACGTGTGACGAAATCAGGAAATTCTATACCGGAAACCAACTTTACCGTGTATGTTAACTAACTAGAATTTAAATAAAAACCTGAAAAAAATCCCATCGGTGATATTTGTGGCTCACGTTCTATTTCTACTGGACAGAACTTCCTTAGAGATTGCCCCAGATGTGTTCCATTTACTGGCTCATGGGACACTGCTGATCCTAGTTTGAAAACACAGCTCTGCAAAATGGGAAGCTGTAATTTACATGGCAACTTCGAAACAGGTTAGTAGGTTTACAGAGGACACATTCAAGTGATTTCACATGGGGCTTGTCAAATCCATCCCTCCAACAGCACACATACGCCTGTATTGAAACAGTAGAATTGATGGGGGGGGTGTAGGACTTGGGGGATGAGGGGTGCTTCTTTGTTTCCGTTTTCTCATGGTACTGGTTCATACCTACTGACCCTTACATACAAAGAACAGGAGGGTGCTAAGTCACTGTTAGGGTGAGACACATTCCTTGGTTCCTGGCCAATGATCAGACAACTACAGAGTCGCCGTGTCGTATCTCAAGTTCTAACTCCCTGGTGTCATGGCTTCCTGTCAAAATTCCCAGTCAAGGCCCTGCACCCATATTCCTAGCTCTAAGTCTAAGGCTGGGCACCCCGTGCTGGCCGTTATCAGGAGGTCAATTCCAGAAGCTCTCCTGGCTTGGCTGCATGGCCAACTTTCACATCTACCCAGGGATCTGGTAGTCACACCTTGAACCTTCAATCTTTTTAATACACCTGGTGGTCCAGTCATTTCCTGGGAAAAATACAGGCCAATCAGAACAGGTGAATGAGGAACCCTCACGGCTCAGAAGCACCTTGAGTGGAACAGAGTGAGCCAAATGTCCATCCTGGGGCTCCAAAGCCCCCTCCATCACATGTTATAGGATGAAGTAACTCAATTTTCACCAAAAGCCATTTTGGTCTGACTTGGAACCCTTTGAGGATGAGGCTGCAAAAGAGCTTCTTCGGGGTCGGCTGGGATCCTGGGGGGTTCTGGGGCAAGATTAGCTCACTGGCAGGGTGACCATCCACCCTCCTCTCCAGAGAACCACTCTTCAGAGAGGCAGACTTCGATAGCTTCTTTTTTCTAAACATGGCTTCCCGCAGACACATTTTATCTGAGGAGGGAGCGAATTTGATACGAAAGCCTTTGAGAAACAAAATAAATAGGGAAAATCAAAGGTATCATTTTCACAGAATCTCTTTTCCAAACATAACACTGAAAGAAGAATGGCGGTTAGAGCCCTTCCTCCCAGGGACCTCCCAGATGCTGGGCTTCCTCCCCTGCTTTGAGCGCGGAGGCTCAGCTAAAAGGAGGACAAAGGCAGTTCCAGATCCTTCCACTTAGGGCTACAGGCAGATCTGGAGGGAGCCTTGGGGATCATTGGATCCAATATTCTCTTTGCACGTGAGGCTTCTGAGGGAAACAGAGGCAAAGGGGCTTTCCTGAGGTCTTATGCCTCAGGGTTTCAGGAGTCTTTCTCTCGGTCAAGGTTTATTAAGATGAGAAATCAAACTGCACATTCTAGGATGCATTTGATGAAATGGTGAATCATTTCCCACTCAGCAAGCACAGTTTTTCTCCCTGTGCTGCAATCTTTGTATTTAGGGAGACTTTAAGCCGAGTCACTCTATGAAGAGGACCTGGACGTTAGCACTTATAAGTCCCTCTGCCCTGGGCAGGCCATCTTGGTCCTCTCCTCCCTTCCTCTTCTTTCTGCTCACTGTAGTCTACTTTCGTGCCTTCCCCCAAGTCATGACCCTTCCCTGGAACACATTCTTCCTTTCTCCCCACCTATCCCGGTTTAGTCTCTCCCTTCGTGAGTTGACTTCCCATCCTTTTCTTGAGAAAACCACTTCTCTAGTCCATCCTTTTGCCTAATTCCTCTTGGATCCCATATGTCCTATTCACTTGAGCGCCATCTTGGAACCAGGACTGCTCTGTGCTCTGGTGACTCAGCAGTGAGCAGACCCAGGTCCCTGTTCTCATGGAGCTTACGTTCTGGTAGAGAGCATGACTACGGGGCACTTAATATCGTGATGCTTTGTAACTGCTCATGGTCTGTTTTTTCTCTTATGAGATGAGACTTTTCAGAGGGCTGGGACCATCTGCATATGTATGGCATCTAATGTTTAACAAGCAGTAACCACTCAGCATGGGATGATCTCTGACTTCATAGCCAGGCCTTCTTCACTCTTCAGGAAGTCTATTCTCCCCTGTGTCTACATTGGAAAGGCCCCTCTCATGCTTGTCTTTGATCTGGTAGATGGAGTGTTCCTTATTTTAGATGCGTCTCCTCAGGAGTCTTTCTCTGCCCCCCAACCCCGCCACCACCCCGCATTTCCCCAGTTCCTTCTCAATGGTGTCATCACTGTTAGTCACCCAGGCTTGATATTTCAGGGTTTTCTTTGATCCCTGGCTTCCTTCCACCATTGTCAATCAGGACAATTTCAAATTGTCAGCAAATGGAGAGGATCCCTCCCATCGTATGTTTGGGATCTTTTCCCTTTTCCAATTCTGATTCACCCCTTCCTAATTAAGGTCCTTATCCACTCCCAGGCTGGATGATGTTAAAGGTCTCCTAATGGGACTCCGTGTCTTCAGACTTTGCCCTCCCAAACATAGAAACTTGAATTTCTTTTTCTTTCTTTTTTTTTTTTTAAAGATTTTATTTAGTTATTCAACAGAGATAGAGACAGCCAGCGAGAGAGGGAACACAAGCAGGGGGAGTGGGAGAGGAAGAAGCAGGCTCATAGCGGAAGAGCCTGATGTGGGGCTCGATCCCATAACGCCAGGATCACGCCCTGAGCCGAAGGCAGACGCTTAACCGCTGTGCCACCCAGGTGCCCCGAAACTTGAATTTCTGCACATCACCCTCCTTGATCAAAAAGATCTTTGGCTATTTCTGTTGTGATCCGGCTGAGATGAAGATTTCTCACCCTGGCTTTCAAAGTCTTGTCTTCCAACATCACCATTCTTCACAATCACAACTCCCTCCAGGGAACTACTGTTTCCCTGAGATGTGTCCCCTTGGCTCCTCTGAGCTTTGGCTCTATCCCAACCTTTCTTCAGGCCCCTGCACACGTTCTACTCCTCTACCAGGTGACACTGATGCTGTCCCTTGTCTACTACCTGTGTTCCTTAGAACAGGCCACCCTGTATGGTTCTTTATCCCTTTGCGTACCTCCCCTGAATCACTAGCACACAGTGAGAGCCTAGAAGCTAGGGGATCTGCCTCTTTGCCTGGAGTCGCATCAGTGGGTACCTAATAAACATTGGTGAATACAGATGCAGTTGTCCCCATGTGCTCAAAAGAGGACACTACCTTCACCTGCCTCTTTCCTGATTCCATTCCCTAAGGAACAAAGCATGCCACGCTGGGTTGTTTTCAGGTAAACCTAGACTCGTGTTCTCACCTGAGAGATCCACCTGGGTCGAGCCCTCCTCTGTGGGTTCTAGGAATCTGTCATTTGTCAGCTAAAGATAGCGCTATACCAACAAGAGAGAGAGAGAGAGAGAGAGAGAGAGGGATGAGCATTTTTTCTAGTGTTTTCCAGCTGATGAATCCAAAGCTGGGTTTTTAGTGACTTGCGTAAGGTCACACAAGACAGAAATTCATACAGTGACATGAAACCCAGCCAAGCAAGCAAACATACAGTGAAAGTGCAGCTCCAGCTTGTTTGGAAGAGTGGACTTTGCCTTTAGAATTTTACAGTCAACTTCAGGGGAGAGGATGAGACATTTTCTTGATTTTCAAGTTGCACGGTTCAACTTGGGTGGCTGTGGCTCTTGGCTGGCTCCACCAGTCTCAACGGGTTAGAACTTTCCCCCAGTGGCCAGTCTCTCTGCCTCATTCCAGCCCCAGAATGCTTTCAATGTCCTTAAATGAGAGAGGCCTTTGGTTTCCCCATATAGCTCTATAGTCTCCCAAGGAACAGATAACAGGAAGTTGTTCTAGATACTTGGTCCTGGAATGTTAGCCAGGAGGCACTGACCAGGCCATGCAGTTCAACCTTTATGAAGATAATGATTTGGGGCACCTGGGTGGCTCAGTTGGTTAAGCGTCTGCTTTCGGCTTGGATCATGATCCTGGATTCATGGGATCGAGCCCCACAACGGGCGCCCTGCTCAGTGGAGAATCTGCTTCTCCCTCTGCCTTTCCTCCTGCTGTGCTCTCTCTCTCTTACTCTCTCTGTCTCTCTCTTTCAAATAAGTAAATACAATCTTTTATTTTTTTTAATTTTTTAATTTTTTTAATTAATGGTTTTTTATTATATTATGTTAGTCACCATACAGTACATCCCCGGTTTCTGATGTAAAGCTCGATGATTCATTAGTTGCATATAACACCGAGTGCACCATGCAATACGTGCCCTCCTTACTACCCATCACCGGTCTATCCCATTCCCCCACCCCCCTCCCCAAATAAGTAAATACAATCTTTTAAAAAATTTTTTTTAAAAAGAGAAAATAATGATTCTTGGGGGCATGCAAGGATTTGGAGGAAATCATAATCCGACCATTTGTGAAATATACATGTGAAATCTCTGTGACCCAAACGCTATCATTTATTCATTTATTGTCATCTTGAAAACCTGGAATGATCTGAGGACTGCTGCATACATTAAGTTGGCAGGCATCACAACCACACTTGAAGAGACGCTGGTCTAGAGCACGCATGCTGGAGGTGGCAAGGGTGTGGGGACCACAGCACTGACAAGTGATCAATGCATTTGTCTTTGCCTACAGCAGACGTTTCTCAGCCATAGTCAAAAACCATTTCAGCATGACTAATGCTGCGGATAACTGACTGCCTGTGAGCCTAATTCAGTGACAGGGCACACTTCATCACTCTGGTTTGTTACAAGGATCAGTGGCACTAAGTTAATTACGGGAGGGACAACATTCTTCTTTTTCATCCGATACAAAATTTTGTTTTCAATGAGATGTGATGCATGGGCCAGGCAATAGTGATGCTGGAAAGTTAAGATAGGTGACTCTGGGAAGCTCTCGGCACACAGGGGAAGGAGTATTAATTTTGGAACTGGCAAGCCTATAGAACAGTATGACAGACTTCCTACTGATCACTAACTTTTAGCATTCATTTTCACAGCCATAGACATAATAAAAGATGAATATTTTATTCTCAAGGCTTCAGAACAGAGACACAGCCCATGGTCCATGGTGAATTATTACTTTGTCTTAGGAGTTGCCCTATAAATAATTCCTGAGGCTTAAAACTCATAAAAATAAATCTCTCTGTGTTTCTAACTGGAACTTCTGGTGTTCTCAATGTCCTCGCCAAAATAAAGCAATCACTGTCCAGATTTTTCTAGGATTGTGCGTATTTTCTCCCCCCGTCTCTCTCTTGTGAGAGAGATTTAATGTGAGAATGATTTAATGTTGGTAGAGAAAGGCTGACACTCGGCTGTCACCTGCAGAGCCCAGGGACGTTTAACAACTCCACTAATAGATTCCATTTCTCATGCTGATTGGTTGCTGGAGGGCTTGTCACTAAACGCGCTTAGCAAATCGATGACGATCTTGTTGCGACACTTCGCCCTCTGAGATCACGTTGGCCCCATCTGCCACTTTCGTTTTCATTTCATTCATAAAGGAACTGTCCAAACATACTTGCGTTTTCAAACATGGATAGAATGGTTATCGGCTTAGAAAAATCCATAGTGATGATGAGTTTCTTTCGTTGGCTTATACAAACCTCTGTTGGAAATTCCTGCCTGGCTTGACGTGGGGGCTGTAGGCAGATGTCACCACGTTTTATTCCTGTCCTATCAGAGCTGCTGTGGGCACACCTGTTCCAGCTAGCACTCAATTCCTAGGATGATCGCTGCACGTAACATTCCTCCCAAACCCTATCAAAGGAATGCATGAGCCTAAAGAGGTCATTAAATCTCTTCTTTCTCAATTTCTCAGAAATTCTTCTAAAAAGCTCTGGTCCCTGGGCGGGGGATGTTGGTAATA
Organism: Ursus maritimus; assembly: GCF_017311325.1. NCBI lineage: Eukaryota > Metazoa > Chordata > Mammalia > Carnivora > Ursidae > Ursus > Ursus maritimus. Next base: position 66,386,152 of record NW_024423786.1, on the reverse strand, counting down.
TTTTATTCCTGCAAGATCATTGTCAATCGCAGGTCAGGTTTGACCTGGCTGGAGAAAAGAAGAGCAAAATTACCGAGTTGCAGATGTTTTATTTTTCTAAGGTCGTATTACATGGGAAATACAAATCATTCCCAGCTGGGAGGAGTGGGTTGAATGAGGATTTTAAAAAAGGAATTTTTTCTGATTATGATAGTAATAAATGTTTATTGCAGAAAATAAGCAATAATAATAATACTCTATAATATCATAATCCAGAAATAAACATTGTTACCATTGTAGTTTTGTGTTTTTTCTTTTATAAATGTGTTTCCCTTTTGTTTTATTTATACGCAATTGTGTCATACTCTCTGTAAATTGAGATTTTATGTAAGATATCCGTGGCATTTTCCCGTTCCTTAAAAATTCATAAAAATTCTTTCAAATATGGTTTTTTATGCTTGTACATATTCAATTATGTTTAACCAACCCTCTAATGGACATATAGATTACTTCCTATTTTTTGTTTCATAAACTATACCAGGAATGTCTCTCCATGTATGCAAGTTTTCTTATTTCTTCATTATAAATTAATAAAATTATGATTACTGGGATGAAGAGTATAAATATTCTTCAAGCTTTCAAGACACATATTGCCAAATCAAACCTCAGAAAAATTGCATTATTGATAATTCCAAATGTATGAGTAAAGACATTCTCTTTGCTCATCAAAGAAGTATTTTTTTTTTTTAAGATTTTATTTATTTATTTGACAGAGAAAGAGACAGCGAGAGAGGGAACACAAGCAGGGGGAGTGGGAGAGGAAGAAGCAGGCTCCCAGTGGAAGAGCCCGATGCGGGGCTCGATCCCAGAAATCTGGGATCATGCCCTGAGCCGAAGGCAGACACTTAACGACTGAGCCACCCAGGCACCCCATCAAAGAAGTATTTGAACACAGCAACAAAAGCAAAAGGACTTATTTAAAATTAAAAAAAAAAAATCTTGGCCATATGAAAATTTTGAAAAATCATTTTAAAATTTGCATTTTTTTTCTTTACTGTCAGGTTTCTTCTTTTTTTGTTGGCATATGTTTGCTGGCCTTGTCTAGTTCTTCTGTCATTTTGTCTGTTTATATTCATGGCCTACTTTATATTAGAATAAATGTCCTTTTTATTGTTTTATGTATTTATATGTCGTGACTATTCATCTCATAACTAAAAACGGCCTTTCTTTTATCAGGTAGTTTAATGTCATTAAGCATATTGATTTTTTAAATGACTTCTTATGAATAGACCTCTTTTTCCTGTCAGATATTCACATATAATTAAACTTTTAAATTTATGGTTTTAAATTCATGTCATTTTAGTATTTAAGTTCACACGTATTTAATTTGTTTTGACAAATAATACACTAGTGCCATTAAAAATAAAATCTGTCTCTGCCCACTCGCAATTTGAAAGCAACATAGTATATTGGTTAAGCAAATTCTACCTTAGACAAGTTTCTTACCCTCTCTGTGCCTCATTTATCAGATGGTACTAGGTATGGTATCATCCTCGTAGAGTTGTGTTGAGTAATGAATAAGTCAATAGAAGTTGAATGCTTCTAGGGGGTGCCTGGGTGGCACAGCGGTTAAGCATCTGCCTTTGGCTCAGGGCGTGATCCCGGCGTTATGGGATCGAGCCCCACATCAGGCTCCTCCGCTATGAGCCTGCTTCTTCCTCTCCCACTCCCCCTGCTTGTGTTCCCTCTCTCGCTGGCTGTCTCTCTCTCTGTCAAATAAATAAATAAAATCTTAAAAAAAAAAAAAAGAGAAGTTGAATGCTTCTAAAAGTGCCTAGTCACAGAAATTGCTCAATAAATGGTAGCTATGACAACCACAAATCATTACTGGCTTCTAGAAGCAGATATACAGATCAAGTCTGAGAACCACCATGGTTTGAGCATGAATTTCAACTTTGACAAACTCTAATTATGTGCTTTTGAATAGGATCCTTAAACTCTCAGAACTGATTTTCTCAACTGTAAAATAAGGATAACTATCTAAGTTTCATAAAATTTTTAATGTTCAAATACATTCTAATTTTCCTTTTGATTTCTTATTTGGCTCATGGGTCATTTGGGAGTGTGTTATTTTGTTTCTATGTATTTGGGGATTTTTCAGTTATCTTTCTGTTATTGATTCCTGCTTTAATTTCATTGTCATCAGAGAACATACTTTGTAGGACTCGGATTATTGCAAATTGATCAAGATGATATGGTCTATCTTGCTAAATATTCTGTTTACTTGAAAAGAAAGTGCATTCTGTTGCTATTAGGTAGAGTGTTCTATAACAGTCAATTACATCAAGTTAGTTGATTGCCATATACTAGTTTTTTACTGTTTTATTTTGTTCCCGGTATTTAAAATTATTTTGGCTATTCTTTGTCCTTTGAAAGTCCATACAAATTTTGCAATCAGCTCCCCAATTTCTCCAGAAGATCCTGCTGGGGTATTGATTGAGATTGTGTTGAATGTATAGATCAATTTAGGGAAGATCAACATCTTTACAATATTGAATTTTTTGATCCATGAACATGGTCTACCTCTCCATCAATTTAGATCATTTAAATTTTTTTCAGTATTATTTTGAACTTTTATCTTTTTTAAGATTTTATTTATTTATTTGAGAGAGAGAGACAGACAGAGATAGTGAGAAGAGAGCATGAGTGGGAAGGAGAGGGAGAAGCAGGCTCCCACTGAGCAGGGAGCCTGATGAGTGACTTGATCCCAGGACCCCAGGATCATGACCTGAGCTGAAGGCAGATGCTTAACTGACTGAGCCACTCAGGTGCCCATGTCCTACAAATCTGATGTGCTCTTTTCATTATCATTCAGTTTAAGAATTTAATTTTTTTTCCAATTTCTTCTTTAATCTGTGGGTTATTTAGTTGTGTGTTGCATAATTTCCAAATATTTGAAGATTTTCCAGAAGTGTTTTCATGTTATTGATGTTTTTGTTAATTTTCCTGTGGTCAGAGAACATACTGTGAATAATTTTAATCCTCTTAAATTTATTGAGACTTGTTATATGGCTCAGAAAATGCTCTATGTTGGTGAATATTTCATGTGCACTTGAAACAACTATGTATTTTGCAATTATTGGATAGAATATTCTATAAATGTCAGTTATATCTGATTGATTGTGTTTTTCAAGTCTTCTGTATTCTTACTGATTTTCAGTCTACTTTTTTTGATTAGTCAATGAGAACTGATGAATCACCAAGAGAAATTATGGATTTATTTATCTATTCAGTTCTTAAATTTTTTGTTTATGAATTTTGAAGCTTTGTTATTAGAGGCATACTAATTTAAGACTGTAGGTCTTCTGGATGAATTGATCAATTCATTATTACAAAATGTTTCTTTTGAACTCTGGTAATAATCTTTGTTCTAAAATCTACTTTATCTGATGTTGGCATAGTCTGTCTAGCTTTCTACTTATCTGAGTCATTATATTTAAGGTGGTTTTCTCCTAGATAGTATATAGTTGGGGCTTGCTTTATATATTTTTTATGCAGTCCAATAATCTGTCTTTTAATTGGAGTATTTAATCATTGATATGTTTGGGTTAATCATTGATATCAATTTAATCATTGATATGTTTGCCTTTTTACTTTTTGTTTTCTATTCTACCTATTTTTTGTTCCCTTTCTTATTGCTTTCTGCTTTCTTTTGGATTCAGAATTTTTTACCGCTGGATTATGAGCTATACTTTTTTTCTTTTGGTATTAACATAAGGTTTATAATACATATCTTAAACTCATCACAGGAGTATTTTTTAAAAAAGATTTAATTTTATTTATTTGAGATAGAGAGAGAGCAGAAGGGGGGAGAAGGGTCAGAGGGAGAGGGAGAAGCAGACTGTCTGCTGAGCAGGGAGCTGAATGCAGGGCTCAATCCCAGGACCCTCAGATCATGACCTGAGCCAAAGGCAGACACTTAACTGACTGAGCCACCCAGGTGTCCCTCATCACAGGAATATTGATGTAGTTAGTTATAAGTGTGTATTTTGCTTTCCTTCCCATTATCCTTTTATATTTTAGTATTCTGTTGCTTTTTTCTTACCTTCTTTTGGGTTATTTGAGTTTCTTTAACTCAATTTTTTCTATTGGCTTCTCAAATATATCTTTCATAAATTTTTAGTGTTTTTTTAAGAGTTAAAAATGTATGTCATTAACCCATCAGAGTCTCTTTAGAGTCAATAGGGCACCTCTTCACATTTCCTACTGGCCCCTGCATATGTCCTGATTTTCACTGCATACCTGAAACTTTGCAGTTTTCTTTTCCATTTCTCACTTGAAACTTCGCACTTTCCACTTTTTATTTCTCAGTTCACAAATGTGATTCTCTAACAGTATAACTCCATTTACCTACTCACCACCTTTGTGCTTTTTCTCAGTTACATTTTTACATCTCCATGTGTCATAAATGCTACTTTACAACATTATTACTTCTTATCAGACTAGACCGTTGTCTGGTAAGAAAATTATGATAAGAACAAAAGCCGTAGTCTTTTATATATTTACCTACTGATTTACCATTTGTGGTTGTCTTCTTTCCTTCTTGTTATTGAATTTCTACCTAGTATCATTTCCCTTCAAGCTAAATAACATTATTTTGCATTTCTTGTGCTGGTTTGCTGACATGGACGTCCTCTCAGCTTTCATATACCTGTCTTCATTTCACCTTCATTTTGAAGAGTGTTTTTATGTATGAAATTTGGGGTTGACTTTTCTTTTTCTCTTCCACTCTTCAAAATGGCCTCCATTTTTTTCTGATGACAGATTTGTGTTCCTCACTGTTGTCCCTCCATATGCCGCATAACTTTATCTGAATGCTTTCAAGAGTTTCTCTTTGTGTTTGTTTTTCCGTGCTTTGGCAAGGATGTGGCTAGATGTGTGTGGTTTTCCTTGAATTTACCCTTTTGCAAGTTGAGCTTCTAGAATCCTTAAGTTTTTTTGTTTTATATTGCAACAACTTGGGAAATTTTTCTCCCACTATTCCTTCAGATATTTTTCTGCTGATCAATTTCCTAATTCTGAGCCATCTTAGCATTCATGAAATGGATCCTACTTGCCTATTGAGCATTATTATTTTTATATATAATTAAATGGAATATTCTTAAATAAATTTGTTATTTTTAGATACTTTTTCAGAAAAGATGTGTTGTTGGATGCTTTTTAGCCTAAGAATTTCCTATACTCATAAATGAGAGTTTCGAATTCATTATTTTACTTAAAAATGCTGTAGATGTTTCTTCAAAGTCTTCTGACATTTGGTGTTTTAGAGGACAGGTTTGGATGCCATCTTGATTTTTTTAGAGAGGTAACTCTTTTGGAAGGGTAGGATGGTTAATACCTATAGAATTGTTTTCTTTATGTTTGACATTGAAAATTGAAGATATCAACATCTAAAATAAATATGTATCTTTTCTCTGATTTGGCTTGATTCTCCAAAGGCCCTTTTGATATAAAAATTCAAGTCTTTTTTCAATTTAGGGATTTTTTTTCTTATTCATTGATTCTCTCTTTTTCAGAATTTACTGTGTATATACATAGACAAACAGGTATGTGCACATAAAGTCTCCTGAATCTATTTGTGTCTTCTTGCCTTCTTTTTTTCCCCTTAAGACATTCAGCTTTTTAGTTTCTTTCTCTGAGCTCCAGGGAATTCTTTAAGCTAATGTTCTAATTTCAGTGGCAAACCAAAGGCCTATTGGTGGGAGAGCTCCAGCTCAGGCACAGGCAATAAAAGGGTGCGTGGTTTGTAGAAAATATCAGAACGGGAACAAAACTGACTCAAAGTAAGTCTGCTTTATTATGTTCCTATACGTTAATAATTCTAAACAATGCTAGTTATAAAATACTTCTCATCCCCAAAAGCTTTTTTTTTGCTCTACATTCTAAATAATTTCTGTGGATATTGAGTTTTAATAACAGAATATAAATGTAAGCTTCAACATAGTACATTTATATTACTTATCTCTTAACATATATTGCATTCCAGATGGACGGTAACTCCTAGTTGTACAACTGGCCTCTGGAAACATGGGGTCTCAACGATAAGCATTTGTTTTGAGAACAAGTTAGTAGCAGTTCAGAATTGTTTAAATTTGTTTTGTCTCCCCAACTTAGTGGTACTACTTACTTCTGCATTTCATCAGTATGTTAGTAACAGCATAGAGATTATAAAGAGGAAGGAACCAAACATGAGCTACTTACATTCTGTTATAATAAGAGCAAGTCATTTCTGAACGTTGCAGAAAGCACTCTTTTTGAAACATTTATTCATGTGTTTAATAAAATTTGTATTTCAGAACACTTTTAGGTTTGCCAAGAAATTGTAAAGATAGTGCAAAAAAAATCCCATATACCCCACCCCTAGTGTGCTCTATTATTAACATCTTATATTAGTATAGTATAGTTGTTACAATTAATGATATTGTACATTATTGTTAATTGAAGTCTATAGTTTATTCAGATTTCCTTACCTTTTATCTAATGTCCTTTTTCTGTTTCAGAATCCATCTAGAGTAACACATCAGCATTTACTCATCATGTCTTTTTAGGCTCCTCTTGGCTGTGTGTGATAGTTTCTCAGACTTTCTTTGCTTTTGATGGCCTTGATCATTTTCAGGAGTACTGATCTGGTATATATTCTTTAATTTGGATTTGTCTGATATCTTTCCCATGATTATCCTGGGTTATGTGTTTCTGGGAAGAAGACCATAGGGGTAAATTGCTACTTTCATCACATCACATCCAGAGTACATATGGGCAACCTGACTTTTAACAGCTGATGTTGACTACCTGGTTGAGGTAGTGTCTGTTGGGTTTCTCCACTGTAAATTTACTCTTTTTCCTCTGTCTCCATACTGTACTTTTTGGAGAGGAGTCACTATGCACAACCCGCACTAAGGGAACGGGAGTTACGTTACACCTCCTTGAGGGTCTAGTATCTACAAACATTATTGGGAATTCTCATGCATGGGAGATTTTTCTACCATTCCCAAATTATTTATTTATTTGGCTATTTATTTTTATCATTTTGGACTCACAGGTATTTATTTTATACTTTGGGTCATAATCTAATATGATTTTATTTATTCTGTTGCTCAAATTCTTCCAACTTTGCCCATTGGGAGCTCTTCCAGTTGGCCTCAGTGTCCCTTTGATATACCGCCATCATGGTGGGTTTTTATTTTTGAGAAATTTCTTACTCTTTTGTACTACAATATACTCTAGGCTCATCTTGTATATTTCATGCCCCAACAATTTATTTTCTGATTACTATTGTTTTAGTTCATGATTACCCATGAAAATAATGTTGTCATGTTGCAGAAGCTGTTGTCAAATATGGTAGGTATAACACAATTTAATTCATCAATGTAGGTTTTTTGGTTGTATGAATGTGGTAATGATCATTGCCAATGCTTTTGAATTTACTAATCTGTAGTTTTCTCTGACCCTAGGTGGTTTCCTTTTTCTGTATTCATTCTACTTCTGTTTCTTGGAGTGGGTGAAAATACAGAGAAAATTGGCCTTTGTTCTTTGGAACAATTTATTTTGTTCGAGTTACTCACTCTTGGCTACTGCAGTTGCTCCTTTGTTTTGGGCATGAGTGTGGGGAGGAACTGTTGCTGTCTGCTCATTCTCCAGGTGGGCATTTCCTAAGGTGTATCAGTGCGGTAACTGTCCGAGTCGGACTCCATCTTTACCCACAACTTACAGAAGTTCTCCACATTTCCTGACTTCTTCGTGACATGTATCTTTTTTTTTCTTTAAGATCTTATTTATTTATTCGACAGAGAGATAGAGACAGCCAGCGAGAGAGGGAACACAAGCAGGGGGAGTGGGAGAGGAAGAAGCAGGCTCTCAGCGGAGGAACCTGATGCGGGGCTCGATCCCAGAATGCGGGGCTCGATCCCAGAATGCCGGGATCACGCCATGAGCCAAAGGCAGACGCTTAACAACTAAGCCACCCAGGCACTTCTCATGACATGTATCTTATTCTTATTCCCCCACTCTCTCAATCACATACGTGTTTTCTTATTTTCTAGTATTTTTTTTTCTTTACATATCAGTGGATGTTCAGGATGGAGGAGAGGAAGGAATTAACACCAGGGCTTCAAAGTCCCATCTTGAAATGGATGCCCAGGATTAGCTGATTTCTTGGCTGTAGCTCCAAATGCCTGGTTCAGTACCTGACACGTAGCATGGACCAGAGGGTGAATCCATTGTACAGAAGTTTCTGCTGAAATGGGAATATATTTTGACATATTCAGGTATTACCAGAAAAAGTACTTTAGCTAACAAACAAATGAAACAAACAAAAAAGTACGAGGACATATGGCAGCAGAAATGGTGGGGAGTGATGAGTTCAGTAAAACTTGGAGTTTGGGGGCGCCTGGGTGGCACAGCGGTTAAGCGTCTGCCTTCGGCTCAGGGCGTGATCCCGGCGTTATGGGATCGAGCCCCACATCAGGCTCCTCTGCTATGAGCCTGCTTCTTCCTCTCCCACTCCCCCTGCATGTGTTCCCTCTCTCGCTGGCTGTCTCTACCTCTGTCGAATAAATAAATAAAATCTTAAAAAAAAAAAAAAAAAAAAAAAAAAACTTGGAGTTTGCATCTAAGCAGTTCCAAGTATTACATCCCTAGCCATTTTCATCTGTTCTGGTCTTTCCAGTAGGATCTCATAGACCTGTCTCCATCTCTCTTCCTCCTCCCTTTTCACTTTGACCTCTCTGGTTTTTCCCTATACATGTTGGATAAATTGCTCAGATACGTCATGGACTTAATTTAATTTTCCACAGAATCCAATCTTCCATTTGTAGTGAGCACAGTGATTTTTAATTCAGCGGCCATGTTTTTTTCATGCCTGTCTCTCTTGCTCAAAGATGATTTTCTCCTCAGAACTGCTTACTGGGAATTTATAAATTCATTGTCCACTGAGAAGTTATTAAGTTCATGGATTACCAGTTTTCTAAAAATGTGTTATTTCTTGTAGCAAAGTTATTTAATAGAGAAATATTTTCTCTGATTTTCACCGGGTTTCCCCTTTTTAAAGATTTTATTTATTTATTTGAGAGAGCGAAAGAGCAGAAGTGGGGGGGAGGGGCAGAGGGAGAGAGAGAAGCAGATTCCCCACTGAGCAGAGAGCCTGACATGGGGCTCCATTCCAGGACTCTGGGATCATGACCTGAGCTGAAGGCAGACATTTAACCCACTGAGCCACCCAGGTGCCCCTGGGGTTCCTTTTTTTTTTGCATAGCAGTATCTTTTCTGGATCCTGAGATGCTTCTATTTTAGGCCCATTCTTTTAGAGGGAGTTCTTTGCTTGTTTAAACAATGAGAATGATAATATTTTGTCAAAAATTAGTGGGGGTTCCTGCTGAAATACTGCAGTTCTAAATGAGGGGAAAACGGAAAAGTTATGCTTTAGTAGGCATTTTTGTTAGGAGTTCAGTAGCTTGGAGCTGTGAATGGAGGTTGAGAGAAGTGTAGGCACTCACAGCTGGGAAACTCCATTGCGCAAGGGAGTATCTCCTTGTTTGTGTGGGTTGAAGTTAATGTACACACCTATGATGAATTGGGCCAAGGTGGGGTGGAGGCAATGGCCTACACTTTGCACATTGAGGCCCCTGGCCTCATTGTCTGTCTGTCCTCCCTGCTCGGAGATAAGGAGTGCTAGTGAAATTTGAACAGCGTCTTCTTCACTTTGCTGACCACTCTACTTTTTTGATGGGAAGGGGGGTCATGAATCAACAAAATGTGTTTCCTTAAATCAAACCCATTGTACACTAAATCTGGCAGCAATTTCTCCCAGTTTTATCCATTTTTCAATGAAGGTGTTTACATGGGTCATTTCTAATACCCAGCTCATCTGGGACACTCGATTTATTTATTAATGTTTTGCCCCATCTCGCAAAGATGCCCCAAAGCCTATATTTTTGATTTTTTAAGAAAGTCCTCTCTCATCCAGCCTGGGAAACTAATTTGCAAGAGTATTTATGGGATGTTAGAACCTAGAGCCAGTTGAAGATAGAGACCTCTTAGGCATGCAAACTCCTCAAAGGCATAGAGTCCTCAGACTTGGAAAGACAGAACCCTCAGCCTTGAGGACGTTTGATTTGTGCTTGGTTGATCTGAATACAACTAACATTGCACAACAGTTTGTAGGATCATGACAGGTTTTGTGCATCACGTAAGAATGAGCCATGACATTTAAGCAATCAAGAAATTCAAGAGAACTGATCAGTTTTGTAGTCAACAAGCTTGCCGGATGCTTGGGATCAATCACCACTGCAGAACTCCTTTGATCACAAGACTTACTGGCCTTGAATTTCAAAGTCTTCATCTGCAAAGAGGAGTAGAACCTTAAAATCTCCAAATCATATACACGCAAATATGCATACATCTATATATATATTCCTATGTATTCTTCTTACGTATATACTGTATACTCTTTTATATATTCTAGACTGAACCGAGTAGTTCCAGTTCTACAATGATTGGAGCAATAGAAGCTACATTCATCTGGTTATATAAGTTCTGATATGTTCATTTAAAGAGCAACCACTTTATCTTGCATAATTGCAGCCACTGCAACCTTGATACATAGCGTAGTTCATGGGACAACGCAGAAAGTCAAAACATACTTTTGAATCAAAGAATAAATATATGTCACAGAATTTTTAACGTCTAGTATCACCTTCAGACCTGAGGATTCAGGGCCCTGCCTTGAGCCCTGAGATTTAGAGGGCTTACTCTGTATCTGCTCTCCTTGAGATCTCCTCCTGGACTGAGGAAGCCCAGTGTCAAAGGGTCACGTCCATCCAGAGCAGGCTACCCCCCACGTCGAGTTCTAGGTACCTGAGATTGGGAAATGAGCTGCCCAAACAGCCTTGAGCCTGCTTCTAGGACCTCCATCCACCTGTTTTCCGGATTCTCCTCATGAAGGTATATTGTGCTGTTGGTGTGTCCATCCCTGGGCCTGGGATGTGGCCAAGGAGAGGCTGTTCCCAGGGGTGGAGGTGAAAAGAGTAAGCAGGCATGGTCTACCAGTCTCCACTCTTGCCCCAAGTCTGGTAAATGTTAGGACAGAATGGGTTATCTCAGTTATTTACTCTCCTCACCCCACACGCCAAAAATGCTCCTAAGCAATATTTTTTTATTGGGACTGGAAAGATTCAACACCCATTAAAACACACACACAAACACACCTCACAAAACCCAAACAAAAACCCTAATATCTATCTATCTATCGATCGATCAATCAATCGATCGATCGATCTAATCTATCATCTATCTATCTATCTATCTATCTATCTATCTATCTATCTATCTATCTATCTATCATCCATGTCTGTCTGTCTATCCATCTATCGATCCATCCATCCATTCATCATCTACGGATTGATCTATCACTCTACCTTTACAGATGCCTACATAGATATCTTTATCTACATCCAAACAGATATATAAAGATCTGTATAGAATTATAAAGACACATATAACGAAGAAAGAGCAAGTCTTCTTTTCTTAATTCTCCTTATAAAAAGGGCTTTAAGATAGCGGTGTAATAACACCTAAAGAATATTAGGCATTCCCAATCTGTTGAGGTTCATCCTTTTATACAAAGGATGTCTCTCCCCCAAATACCCCAGTGAATTCTGAGGACATATTTAATGAACAGAATATCACAGGGAGAAATAGAAATATGTAGTTACTGCTGAGAACCTTTCACTGCATTATTTCGATCCGGATTCAAACGTTAGACAAAGCATGCTTCCTCACTGCGGGGCTTGGGCTTGGGGGGCAGGACCTTTGTCACAGGAGTTTGTAGGTGCTGGTAGACCATGGCCTCTATTTCCTCTTCAACCCCCTCTCCAAATCTCTGCTAAAAAGAAGCTTTGTTTGCTTGGTTTTCCCGGTGTGGCTTTAAAATATTTCCATTTTCCAGGGAGATATTAACATTTGACCATCCGTGTAATGTGCCAGTTCTTATTTTGCCCTTCAAGGGCTGGAATAACTCCCACTCTTAGAATTCCCTTCACAAAGCCGAAGGAAATCCCTCCTAACGCACAGCGCACCGGCTATAGACTTCATAATTAGCTTCTGTAATAAAGTACTTAATCGGAATGGAAGCCCTTGCTAATTACAGCGGGAAGTCAGGACAGGCGGGTTACCCGCAGCTGGGGCGAGGCTCTGCGGGCGGAGGCGTCTGGGAACACGCACCCACAAGGGTCCAGGTCCGTTTGGGAGCCCCAGGCCTTAATTAGCCCCAGCAATTAAAAAGGAAAACAATCCTCTATTTTCTCATTAAAAGATGGAAGCCCCTCCCCTACCGCGCTCGTGGGAATAATTTCGCTGCTGCAGAGATGAGGCTGATTGCCCAAGACAATGGTAGCTCCTGGGCTGCAGGACCTCAGTCACCCCTTTGCTTGCTAAATTTCAGGCATCTCTGCCTAACGGGAGATTGATTCGGGTTAATAGACTTATTTTTACAGGTCAAGACACAAAACACTTTGCGTCGTGGGTGCTCTTGCACTAATATCACAAGCTATAAATCAAACCGCTTAAAAGAAGCACAGAGCTTTCTGCCTCCGAACTATTGGTGACAATCAACTCCCCCCCCCCCTCACTACTGTCTCCCTTACTCTGCTGCTCAGGGATGCAGCCACGGGGTCAGCTTGACAGATGCGGGTAGGGCTTCAGGTTCATTTGCTTTACTAGTTCTCAGAAGCCTAGAGGTGAGGGGTGCCCCGCATAGCTCCTTGGAATTCCTACGTTTGTTTTCTCTCCGTTTCTAAGGCAACGGGTACTGCTCAGCAGCAGCTGTAACAACATCTGTCAATCTCACCTTGACTCGATGATCAAAAGTAAGGCAGCTGGATCAAGAGATTTAAAAATTAAAAATGAAAGAAAACCTACCCCCGGGGGAGAGTTTGAGTATTTAGTCTACGGGATGTGGGGCAGACCAGCGGGTCCCTCGTGGCATTTGGAATGGAGCTGCTGAGGGCATAGCTTCCTGGGAAACAAAGCCACATGCAGGGTGAACCTTCTGGAGACCGCTTCTTAAAATTATTGCTTGAGAATAACCGAAAGGAAACGATCTCAGCAGGAGGAAATGTCAAAAAATGCTTACCTAGGAAATCTGAGAAAACATTAAAAGAAGTACCTGGCTATGAAAGTTAAGAAGATTTGGAGGAATTTGCATGCCATCGGTAGTGGGTTCAGCTTCTTTTCTCTCGGTTCGGGGTGACCTTAAGTTTAATGTATATTTTTCTTCTAATCGAATGCGAGCAAAGCTGATTTCTTCATTACTTTTACAAGATCAACCAAGGATGATGCTTTCTTCATTTCTGAAATGTTGAGAGATGTAGCTGAGAAGTGTAGCTCATTAAAAAAAAAAAATTCAATATCAACAAGTTTCCCTGAAACATTGGTATTTTTCATCTTCTTTTCCCCCTGAATCTCCCCCCCCCACACCTACTCAGAGCAACATGGCTCAACCATATGGAGTCCGTATGCTGGCAAGTATTTTTCTTAACTTCATAGAGCTGCTACTCCACCTAGCTTGTAAGAGGAAACCCAGAATCGAGAGAATAAAACAGAGTAAAAGGAGGTCGGGAGTGGGAAGGCAGGAGGAAAGATGAGGAGGAAGTAGGGAATGTTGAAAAGTGCACTTGGAATCTGGATCTCGCCATATGGCTGTCAGCTGAAGTAGCTTCTCCACCCTTGTTAGACTTGGAGAGTTGCATAATGAAATCTACAAATAAAGTTTAATAAGACAAGTAAATGGAAGTCCCCCGATGGTAAGAATAAGCAGGAGCAGGCCAGTCAGTGCCACCTCCAGTCTCCAGCCTAACGGATGTTGTAGCAGCTTTCCCGGAAGCTGGGGCCATCAGTCCTGGGCATGAGGCTGTGAGCTGGGGCTAAGGTTCTGTTGCCTTAATGGGGATGGAGGGAAGGCGGCCTGCTTGAGGTGGGGAGCCCTAACTGAAATTCCTATTGTACACCTGGGATCCTCAAAGGGTTTCTAAATTCATAAAAATGAAAAAGTCCATCTCTTGGCTCAGAGGCATGGCAAGAAAGCACAGGGTCTGTCTCAGGCTCTAAGTGGATTTTTAAAAATCAGGAGAATATATTTTTTTGAGAAACCTAAACACCCCATCTACACCAAACATGGGGGTAAGTTCTAAGCTTACAGGTACGGTGTGATAACCTGAAGCTGAGGAATTAAAATAATGTGGTCCAGGATTCATTGTGCTCTTGGGAGAAGAGTAGAACACTATTCTGTAGGACCACCCAGATTATATAAAACACCCTCAGCAAAGATCACCCCATTGAGGAAGAACTCACAATAAAAAAAATAATTATAAGTCAGACAAGGAAAAAAAGAACCATGAAGGAAAATCATCAAGACAATATACAGAAGAACTAGCATCCCAAGAATAGAAACACAGAACCAGAACCAGCTGAAAGAGATTTTAGAATAAGATCTAAGATCCTTGAATTGTTTGGAGAAAGGCAGAGATGATGAACTGCATTGATTATGTTTGTTACAAAATAAGAAAAAAATGTAAAAATTTAAAACAAATTGAAGAAAAATAGGAAAAAGCCCAAATCATTCAACGGAAGGCAATAAAGGAGAAAAATAAATAGGGAACGATACTTAAAAAGCAGAAGGCAGAAGATAGTTTAGATATACCGGTAATTCCAATAAATGCAAATGTACTAAATCTCCTTGTTAAAAGACAGAGATTCATGGGTTAGACTAAAACAACCAAATAAATAAGATTCATCATAAGCTATTTCCAAGAGATACTTAAAAAAGTCATGATGTCAAAAGGTTGAAAGTTGATGTTGATGTTGAAAAGGATGGGAAAAGATACAGTTGGTAAACACTCATAAAAAGAAAGCTGGTGTAGCTACTTTAATATCAGACAAAATCAACTTTATTAGGGATAAGAAAAGTCTTTTCTTAGAGATAAACACGAATCATGTGGGGGATCTAACATCTTGAATTACAAAGCCTCAAAACTAATAATGCAAACATGACCTGAGTAGAAGGAGAAGCCACCATTATAATAGTGGAAGTTTTCATGCATTTCTATGAGTTATTGATAGCTGGAGACCCAAATTTCCTAAGCATGTAGCTGTTTCACACAATGTATTCACAAAGCTTAATATAATGAACGTATTTAGAATCATGCACCAAATGAGAAAGAATGTGCATATTTTCTTTTTTTTAATTAATTTATTTTAGAGAGAGAGAGCACGAGTGAGAGGGGCAGAGGGCGAGGGAGAGAGAATCATACGCAGACTCCTTTCTGAGCATGGGGCCTGACTCGGGGTTGGATCTTGCAACCCTGAGATCACGATCTGAGCCGAAACCAAGAGTCAGAAGTTTAACCAACTGTGCCACCCATGTGTCCCAAGAATGTACATATTTTCAAGGCATATAGGACAATTAAAAACCATTGTATAGGGGTGCCTGGGTGGCTCAGTCAGTTAAGTGTCTGCCTTTGGCTCACGTCATGATCTCGGGGTTCTGGGAGGGAGCCTGGATGGGGCTCCCTGCTTGGCAGGGAATCTGCTTCTCCCTCTGCCCCTCCCCCCCTGCCCCACTCGTGCATGAGCGTGCACTCTCTCTCTCTCTTAAATGAATAAATAAAATCTTAAAAAAAAAAAACAACCAAACATTATCTGTATCCTTGGTCACAGAAGAAATCTAAATAGGTACTGAGGAAACAATATACCTGAATCTATGTCCTGTCATGAATATGAAGTAAGACTGAGGATTAAATTAGGTAATGCCCATGAAAACGCACTCAGAGACAGGCTTGTGGCTGTTAAAACTCTGCACAAATAGTAACCATTGTTAGCGTGGGATCTTCACCCACTTGATTTCTTTGCAGGACATCACGACCTCCTAATAAGCTCCTCTTCCTTTCATACGCCCTTGACTCACCCACATCTTTCCTCTTTCCCATCTGTGAGGAAGCTAAGAATCCGACAAACAAAATTACAAAGCAGCATCTGAAAGAGGGAAGGGAAACAGAATGGGATGTTCTTGCATCATCATTTTCCTGAACAAGCTTTTGTGAGGGTTTACTATGGGCAAGGCATGGGTGACCAGAAGAAATTAATGGAGTTCTGACCAGCCATGAAATGAAGAGAGAAACAATGCTCTTCCCACTGTGGAAAGAAACCAGCATACAAACAACCAGAAAATGTGCATCACAGCACTGCTTGGTGGAGATCTAATGGGAGCCACACATGTTAATTTTCAATTGTTTAGTAAGACCTTTAAAAAAGTAAAAGGAGCAGGTGAAATTAGTATAATATTAGCATTAATAATATATTTGGCCAATGTATTCCAAATAATTATTTCAGTATGCAATCAATATAAAAAATTATTAATGAGAAAAAAAGAGTGTAGATTAGTGAACAGACTGTAATTTTAAGAATTCTATTCAGTAGGAAACCCAAAACACTTGTAAATAATTAATGGACCAAAAGGGAAGTGAAATAATAATCATGAAATATTAAGAAAAGCAGTAATCGAAAACACTTCCCAACTGTGGTACACAGTTAAAGTGACACTGATAGGGACATTTGTAACCTTAATACCCTAAATGCATGTATTAAGGAAAACAAGAGACTAAAAAATAATGAATTAAGCATTTATCTCAAGTACTTAAAAAAACAATAACAGCATAAACCTTTTGAAAGTAAAAGAAAGGCAATATGATAAATAAATCATAAATGAATGGTCTTAATACACATGAAAATGTAAACAAACTTGACCACATTCTAGATAAAAATAACTATTATATATGGCAGCAATGTTCACAATAGCCAAATTATGAAAAAGCTCAGATGTCCATCGACAGATGAATAGATGAAGAAGATGTGATATAGATACACAATGGAATATTACACAGCCATGAAAAAATGAAATCTTGCCATTTGCAATGATGTGAATGGAACTAGACAATATTATGCTGGGCAAAATAAGTCAATCAGAGAAAGACAATTATATGATCTCACTCATACATGGAATTTAAGAAACAAAACAGAGGATCATGGGGAAGAGAGGAGAAATAAAACAAGATGAAACCAGAGAGGGAGACAAACCATAAGAGACTCTTAATCATAGGAAACAAACGGAGGGTTGCTGGAGGGGAGGGTGGTGGAGGGATGGGGTAACTGGGTGATGGGCATTAAGGAGGGCATGTGATTAATGAGCACTAGGTATCATATAAGACTAGTGAATCACTGAACTTTACCTCTGAAACTGATTAATACACTATATGTTAATTAATTGAATTTAAATAAAAAAATAACTACTATATATAGTTTTATATTATATATTACATAATATATGTAATTATATATACTTGTATATGTATATATATATACACTATATATATACTATACTATATATACTAACAATATAGTATATGCAATCAATACACTAACATTATTGATCAACATCATTAATAATGAACATATTATTAATATTATTATATCACTTGCATATTATATGTATTACCTTATATTTTATAATCATATATACTATATATAATAGTCCTAATTACATATAATTATAATATGTAACATATAAATATACAAATAATATAATATGCAAATGATATATAAAATAATTGCTAATAATATTAATTATAAGATATTAGCTTATTAATTATATATAATATAATGAATAATACAGCATCAAATAATGACAGTATATATGACATGTAAATATGTAATTACATATACTACATAATATTATGTATTTAATATATAATATAAACTTCATTAAGTTATTTTTTCAGGAAAATTTTTAAAAGACTGAATATAGCTATAATTTGTAAAGAATTGAACTAGTAGGCAAATTCCATCAAAAACAAAACCAAAGATCTGGTAAAGACAAAGGTCTGGAGGTCCAGCCACCTCCAACATGGCTGTTTAAGTATTTAGGGCAGACAGCCCCGTGACAGAGGTGGGCAGCCTGGAAAGGTACCCAGGAGGTGGGATTTCCAGGGCAGGTGGTTTCCTGCACATGGCAGGGAAGAGTCTGGGCAAGTTTAAAATGACTTACAGAACACCCACGAGTGCCCCTATTAAGTGGGCATTCCTGCCTATGAGCCCCTGTTTTAATTAGTTTTTCTTAGAATTTTAGGAACCTAGCATGGCTAGAGTCTTTCATCTGTAATTTACAGATTCTGTATTTGTAACCTACCGCTGTCATGTAATAAAGTCTTTTTAGCCAGCTAACAACTGTTGAGAAAATATAGTAAGTCAGGAATTAACTTTTGAACAAAATATGACCATAAGGTTCTCCTTTAAAAATTCAATATATTTAGTGTTTCATACAGTTTTCTTCTAATTTATCTAAATCATTAGTCTAATGGTACGACCCTGTGGTTTGACCCAGTGAATGGTAAGCACACATTTATTCAACGGGTCATGGCGGATCTCAGAAATTGCTATTATTAATTTAATTATTACCCAAGCAAACCAGTATTTAGTTTTTCTTTTCTAAGTTATTTCTCTGATACTGAGAAAGCAGAATAATTTTAAAACCAGAGGAGCCATAGGGCACTTAGGTGGCTGAGTCCGTTGAATGTTTGAGTCTTGATCTCAGCTCAGGTCTTGATCTCCCGGTTGTGAGTTCGAGCCCTGAGTTGGCCTCCGAGCTGGGCATGGAACCTACTTAGAAAAAAATGTTGGGGCGCCTGGGTGATGAAGTTGGTTAAGCATCCGATTCTTGGTTTTAGCTCAGGTTGTGATCTCAGGGTCCTGAGATGGAGCCTGTGTTGGGCTCTGTGCTCAGTGAGGAGTTACGTAAGATTCTTGCTCTTCCTCTGCCCCTCCGCCCCTCTCTATAATAAATAAATACATCTTAAAGAAAAATAACTGTTGAATTTCCTGTTTGGAAGTTTAAGCCAGCCGCCACCATGTCCTTTATGTCTGCATCAGCAGGAGGTGATGGGGACTCTCTGGGGACCCTCTAGGTAGCTACTATCCATGGACACAGCCATTGCTTGGAAGATTGAGACACCAGAGGGGGGTTTGGACTATGCAGGGGGTTGAAATCAAAAAGCTATTTCTTTTTTCTTTACTTTTCCCCCCAATACTTTTCTAATACATATATTTCTATTTCCATTTAACTGAGGCCATTGATAGCTAAAGCAAGTGCTGGGTGTGACAGTGTCATGGCTCAGACCAAGGCTGTCTTTCATCTTAAGGTAGAACTCACTAGCACTGTTGGTGCAAATAGGAGGTGTGGTTGATTTTCTTCACCTGATAATCAGGAGGCTTTTATTTTGCTTTTTTAAAAAAACCCTCTTTTTTGGCTTCTAGCCAAGTCTCTTCCCAGCTCAGACCATAAGATAGCTGCTTAGAGCTAATCCACGAAAGTCCACTTTTTCTCTCTGTAGGACTAGAATGGATATCCTGGTCCAATAGCCAGTCCATCCATATAAGGGGAGCACCTAGTATAAAAGGTGCTCATTGTCTGGGGATCTATTATTTAAGTCCCCACATGTAAATGGCTCAGATGGAAGTGAAATTCATCACAATACAAGACTATTCGCCATTACTAACCATGCATAAAATTGATCCCTATTCCAACATCCCTCCCAGTTTAACGTTAGGGAGTGGTTCTGTTGCCTCTACACATTGGGGGAATCATCAAATATAGGGTAGTCTCAAACGTATTACCAAGCAAAGATGCAAATCTTGCAAAATATCAATGACTTTATGAAGTTAATGCAGAACTGCTGGAATCAGGCAAAGCCATTGACAAATGAATATGTGAAAGATTTAAGCCAGTTAACAATTTAGAAGGGCCTGCATTCCTTTTGTTATTCCAGCCTCTTCCCCATGAAGTAAGGAGGTGGTGGGGCTGAGGGGAGTGCCACTCAGAGCATATGAGAGTCTCTTTTCTGGGTCTGTGCACCTGAGGGCGGACCACACCACAGTGGTATACACGTCTAGGTCCATGGGTGTCTAGGGGGCTTCTAACAATAGTGTTGGGCAAGGAGTCTGGGCAGGACTTGGTTAAGGTGCCTACTCACACATCTGGGATAGGGTCCTCCATTTGTACGCCTTCTTTGGGTCACACAAATATAGAGACAGACATGCATGGAGTATATTTGCTATAATCAGAGGTTTAATAAATAACTTGCCTAAAGCCATAATAGGTAGCAGGTCTGGAATTTGCACACATCACTAACTTTAAACCTTGGGAGTTTTTTTACTCATTCTATTTTCTTCCGGTAGGATTTGTAGGAAAAAATGACTTATTTGTATATATTCATTCATCTATTATTTTTTTAAAAAAAGATGTATTTATTTATTTGACAGAGAGAGAGAGAGAGTTGGTGCACGAGCAGGGGGAGAGGCAGAGGGAGAAGGAGAGAGAATATCCTCAAGCAGACTCCCCACTGAGCGTGGAGCCTGACTCAGGGCTCGACCCCAGGACACTGGGATCATGACCTGAGCCGAAACCAAGAGTCAGATGCTCAACCAACTGAGCCACCCAGGCGCCTTTCATCCATCTATTCTTTTATTCAGCAATTATTCTCATGCTCTGTCCTCTTCCCTTCCTTCCCTCCCACCCCCTCTGTCTCTCTGCTCTGAAGTAGCTAACAGATGTGAGCACACATGTGTTGTGTAATGCATGGCGGTCACTGCAGTTGACATGTGGTCGTTGCGTGGTGCCATCCAGATCCCCCTTCCAAAAAGGACTTGTTCCTGCAGCTGCCAGGCAGACTGTCAGCACACAGCCTCCAGCTGTTAGCCCCTGCAAGATTATTCCAGCTGTAGAGAGCCCCTTGCACAAACGCATACCCCTTCCTGGGGAGGCTGGCATCCAATGGCTGATAGATGCAGGGTACAGAGGCCTGGAGATCTCAGGCTAACTAGGATGATGCTGGAGTCTCATTCTAGCTGTAGGACTCCCTGTAGAAGAGGGCAAGGTTGTCAGCTGGCCTCCATTGCCGCTCATTGTCTCCCTTTGCCCAGTTGTGCTTCCTTCTTCTTTTCCGCAAGCTTTAATACTGAAGGCACTCTTTAATAAACACCCTGCACGTCAACTATATTTCAGAATCTGCTTTCTGGAGAACCCAGCTGTAATGGTGGGTTTTGACATAAGATCTGCGTAATATAATGTAAAGTCTATCCCTTGTATCCTAGTGGGGGAAGTGAGACATAAATAAAGTTACAGCAGTATAAAAGAAATGTACTAAGAAGTAGGGGATGTGAGAATTCAGATCCCTCTGTGGGGAGTGATTAGTTTTTAGAGATGCCAATCACTTCTCCTGTGCCTGTTCACCTCCTCTTTAGAGAGTTAGATCTTTCCACATCCCTAGAAGGCATAGCCCAAGGCATCATGAAATCATGTACCTTCTACCCACCTCCACAGTTGACTAGTTAAAGGGTGGACATCAGACCCAGGTCAGTCAATCCATGAGTTCAGCAGGATCTATAAGCTTCTCTCTCCAAGGGACTGGGAAATTGGGATACAGTAAGAATGTACTCAATTTCCACTGGACTCTGGAATTGATGGGACAAGTTAATCATCAGACCTCAAAAATACAGAGAGCTGGTATAACAAGAGTGAGAATATTGAAAAAGACATAAAAAGAGAAGCAGACAAACGGAGACTTGAGGCCCCAGAGAGGGAAAGAATAACTTTCATTACCGATTTTCTGGTATTTCTGACTCCACTTTCATGTGAGACCTGGCTGGCTTTGGTGCCCAAGTTTCTGTGAGTTAGCCCTGTATTTTTATCCAACAGATTAGCTCTTTGAACTAAAAAGGTCCGTTTCTTGTAACAATATTGGACTAATACAATCACAAGGGAAGGGACTTGAACTGAGAGTTGCAGGAAACATACGATTTCAATAGGGGAAGATAAAGGGACTGTGGAATTCACACACAGAGGTGCTGAAACACATATTTGTTGGACATTTTTGGAGGATGATGAATCGCGCAGGTTGGCCAATATGGAGGAAATGGAAAGCAAAATAACAGGATAAATGTTTGCAAGACTGGTGGGAAAACTTTGACTAATCAAAGGAGCTGGTCAGAATTAAAGAGTCTATTCATTCTTTTTAGGAATTCCCAGTGGCCACAGAAAACATAAAACAAGGATAGAAGTCAGTAAAGGTTGGTTGTTGGAAGAAGTGAGGAAATAAAAATAGGGCAATGGGTGTCTTTCTTATGGCAGGGTAATAAGAAGAGATTAATGAAAATGGAGCAATGGAATGAATCAGTGGGGAACTAGCAGGAGATGGTGGCTCTTGCTGAACACCAGGGAATAGGTAGACTTGTTTCTTAGGCACACCAACCGCATACCCCACACATGGCTTCACAATATGGTTCCTACCCAACTCCAGGGACTGCTCTTCACAATGGCTTCAATGAGAATGATCCTCTTGGGGTTGTGCAATATGGCGCTGTGTATCAACTCAAGATCTTTCAACTGATGATAATAAAACAAATCCCAATTCGAACTGGTTTAAAATAGAGACTCTACCGGCTTATTTAACTGAAGCATAAAGAGGTAAATGGGCTTCATGGGGGTCGATTCAGAAGTTCACACAGTCAGGGTTCTGACTCTATACTTCTTTGATCTTTTCATGTGTGTCAGCTTTAACCTCTGGTCAGGTCCTCTCGTGGTGAACAAAATTGTTTCAATACTTTGCGATCTCATTTCTTTATAACCCTCTATTTGAGGGATAACATCTTCTTCAGTGATTTTTTCCCCAAGCCTCAGGTCTCATGCACTTAAATTAGGTCATGCACATCCAGTAATATGTAGCTGAATGTTTAGCAACTGGCGTATGTGTTTCTCTCAAAAAGAGAGAGAGACAGAGACAGAAAAAGAGAGACAGAGAGAGACAGAGGGACAGAAAGAGACACACGTGCATACAGATCAAGAGAGAGAGAGAGAGAGAGAGAGAGAGAGAGAAGCCCTGATTGTAACATTTGAATGCCATAGCACACATACTCTCACCATGGCTGATTTCAAACTACGAGGGTAATGTCGCCGAACCCAAAGTCGTGAAGAGGACCACACAATTGACTCTCTGAAGCCCATGAGAGCTGGCTCCAGCACCCTACTATTTCTATCCCTGAACCAATTATTTTAAGTTGATAATCCATGACGATGGTATAGGGTGATCCAGATTGTTCTGTGAAGCTGCCGGGGTCAATTCCATCCATCTACGTGTAAAGTAGGGGTGGGGGAAATGGAGAGGGGTAGGACAACTGTTGAGTATCTAATACTGTCGAAATTCATGCAGGAAGAAAGACAAAGAAAAGAAGGTAAACTGTTGAAGAGAAGAAGACAAAGATGGGGCTGGATGTGGAAAAGGAGTCAAAGATCGTGAGTTGAGTGGTATGAACATGAGGCATGGGGGAAAATGAAGAGTCAAGTGAAGAATCATCACAGAGCTACCAAAATATTTGTCCTTGTACTGAAAGCTCTCTAGGGTGTGGCATGACTTACTTATCAGTAAGTCTTGGCAGGAAACAGAACTTACCCCAGGTCCTTCAAGTGAAAGGTGTTAATGGAGGGACAACCTAATGAGTGGGCAGGGTTGAGGGAGCCAACAAGGGATGGCAAAACATCCAGTGACTAGTACCCCCTTAGGGCCAAAGTGACAAAGGGAGGACATTGTGTTATCAGAGCCCAGTGAAAGGTGACGCCTTGGGGCTGGGGCCACCAGGTAGGATCTGAAGTCATGGAGACACAGTGTCTTCAGGAAACATGGTCCTAAATTGGGGAGAGGAGAAAAGGATAGAATATCTCAACCTCTCTTTCCTGTCATCCTCAGATCAGAAACCTGCCAGCATGGAGGCCTGGCTGACTCAGCCCTCAGAGATCATTTTCCTAGAGCACATGGCAGGACAGAGAATGGATGAAATTTATGTTAAAAATGTATTTTATTTAGTACACTATACCCAAAATATTATCATGTCAACATGTAAGCAATATAAACATTATTATGATGATATTTTCTATTCTTTGGTACTTAGTCTTCAAATCCAGTATGTGTTCTATATTCCCAGTACATCCCAGTTCAGACCAGCCCCATTTCCTGGGTTTATTAGCCATCTGTGGCCAGTGGCTACACACTAGAGGGTGTAATTCTAACCTGCTGTCAGTATCATTGGACTTAAAAAACTGAAACCAAAAAAGAAAATCATTAATTCAATAAAATTATACCTTCATGTAGAATAATTATAAGAGAATACGCCATCAGAGTCTTCAAGAGGCCCAAACCCATGTTCTGGGATTTAGGATGTTGTTGGGGGAGGTCATCAAAAAAGCTGGACCTGGGCACTCAGAGATTTCTCTCCCTGTTCCTCATCCTTGCAATGTGGGTTTTGCTCAACTCTCCCACTTTTCAGAGGCTGCTCCAAGGTCATAGCTTTGAGAGAGTGATGTGGTGTTGAGAACACTTGCACAATAAACGTGACTAAACCCAGTTAAGGTCTCTTTGCAAACTTTTAAGATTTGGTAGACTGGTGTGGGGATCCATTTGTCTTGTGGCTGCCCAAGACTAGCCTCGTATGTAAGTTCCCTTTGCTGATTAAAACTGCCACCTACCAACCTGGAGTGGCCTGACCCTTTCTTGGGTCTCTCCTTGCCCTCCAAGTACAGGGGCCATTTTCAGACTTCACCAGGGAAGTTCCAAGAAGGTTATGAACCAACAAGTGTTCATTAACAGAGCTGATGAACTACCCAAAGGCCTTTTTCTGGTCCTAAAAAAAAAGACACTCCTTTACAGCAAGCAGAACAAAAGTAACCAGCTACTACTTGTTAAAATAACTGGACATGCGGGTTACCCCTGGGCCTCTAAACTCTAAGAACCAGATGCAGCTGCAAGTCTGTTCCATGTAAAAACTAAGCTAGTGACAAACACATGTATTAAAATTATGCGCCTCTTGTAGCAATCTGTTTCTAAACACCTACGGAATGTACGTGGTGCGTGAAGAATGAATGTCTTAGTCTATTCCAGCTGCTATAACAAAAAGGCCATCAACTTGGTGGCTTAAACAACAAACATTTATTTCTTACAGTTCTGGAGGTTGGGAAGTCCAAGATCAAGGCATTGGCAGATCCAACATCTGGCGAGAGCCTTCTCCCTGGTTTGCAGATGACGGTTCTCAAGGCGTCCCTCATACGGTGAAAGGGGCAAGAGAACTCCCTGGAGTCTTTTTATAAGGGTACTAATTACACTCATGAAGCTCCACTGTCATGATCTAATCACCCCCCAAAGGCCTAGTGTCCTAATGCCATCACATTAGGGTTTGGGATTTCAAAATATGAATTGTGAGGGAAAACAAACATTCTGTCCATAACACTGAGTTTCTTAGCCATTCCTGGTAAAGGTTTTTTTGCTTTCCAATTCAGAAGTTTTCTTTATGGTAATAAAGACTTCAGATGCCTATAACGGCTTTTTTCATTATAAGTATAGATTTTGATTTTGTTCTTTCTTAATCTTGTAAAGTTTTCATTTCGTGACAATGTGGCTAGTATCTTTGCCATCTGGGAGAGTGGGTTGCTTCTTCTGGCTTTCCCAAATAAGTGTTTTTTCTCAATAAAATTGTGAACTGTATCTTTAGATTTTCTTGGTTTCTCAGCTACTGAAATTTCTATTATTTCTGAGCACCCACACTTTCCCTTACTATTGAAGGAGGAAGTGTGTACCATCAAATAGATATCTTTCCAAGGCTACAATGTACTATTGCTTTATTGCTTTTACATAATTGTAACATTCCATGACAGCTTTACCTTTTGGAAAATGAAATTTTAGGCAAAATCAGAATCTGTCTACTGCAATTAGAAGCTGGATTGAGATAGTTCGGTAGGCAAGTGTTACAACCTGTTGAGTGTGTGGTCCACTTTCAGCAGACTAACCCAGCATATATTAGAACACATTTAAAAACAATAAAAATTATGCAATTTTAAAGTCCTCCTGACCTTCAGCCTTTTCTCCCTCCTAGATACCTCATCTTTACCGAAGTACAGAGCACAACATTCGTTTACTTCTAAAAGGCTCAGGAAATTCTCGGCACTCATGCTTTTCTGCCTCGTCTTCAAGAAGGCCAGGCAGCCCCTAGGACTTTCTTCCAGGAGCATGTCTGTGCCCATGTGAAAATTCTTAAGGCTTCCAGAACCACGTCTGTGATTGATGTTAGCATTCTGAAAACTCTTTATTCACATTGTAAGAGCTTGATGAAGAGTCCTCAGAGTAAACTCCTGGCTAAAGATGGATGGCCTGAGTTTATTCAAAGGCCAAATAATTTCCAGACATTTATTTTGGATGGAAACACATGTCTTTCCCTTGGTAATAATTTCCTTGTGAGATATACAGGCAACCCCCAACTTGCAAATAGACTATTCAGAAATTTCATTTGCAGGTCAGTCGTTTGGAATGCACAGTGAATTTTTTTTCCATAGAAATAATATTATAAGTGGTAGTTAAGGACCCAGGCCAGCCCCCAAATTCTTACTTAACCCCTACCTTAGTCAAAGTACTGCAAGAAGGAAGAGCACAAAACAAGAGCCATGCAGTATTCTTTGCTTCTTTCTGGGATACCCCTGTAGAAATAGGATCTCACCGTAATTTGGACACAGATGCTAGGCGGACTGACTGCACTTGAATCTGGGCTTGAATGTGTAGCTGTGTGACTTGAGGCAGGTCACTTCACCTGTCTTCTCAGTGTCCTCAACCATAAAAGGCAGACGCTCTTCAGATTTATTTCACGGAGGGGCACCTGGATAGCTCAGTTGGTTAAGCATCTGACTCTTGGTTTTGGCTCAGGTCATGATCTCAGGGTCCTGAGTTTGAGTCCCAGGTCGGGCTCCCCGCTCAGCAGGGATTCTCTCTCTCCCTCTGTCCCTCCTCCCACTCATGCTCTCTCTCTCTCAAATCAATAAATAAATCTTTTTTAAAGAAGATTTATTTCATGGAGCTAGAGCTATTGGGTGAGAATTGCGCGCGCACGCGCGCGCACACACACACACACACACACACAC